>NC_135617.1:70215000-70541250 GCF_053574225.1 Canis aureus | reverse complement strand
TTAATGTACTGTTGGATTTGAATAGCTAGTGTCTTGGTGAGAATTTTTGCATCCATGTTCATCAGGGATATTGGTCAGTACTTCTTATTGGTGGGGTCTTTGTCTGGTTTTGGGATCAAGGTATGGGCTTGGTATCTGGCCTCATGCAATGGGCTTGGAAGTTTTCCTTCCATTTCCATTTTTTGGAACAGTTTCAGAGGAATGGTATTAATTCTTCTTTAAATGTTTGGTAGAATCCGTCTGGGAAGCCATCCAGCCTTGGACCCTTGTTTATTGGGAGATGTTTGATTACTGGTTCAATTTCTTTTCTGGTTATGTGTCTCTCCAGCTTTTCTATTTCTTCTTGTTTCAGTTTTGGTAGTTTATATGTTTCTAGGAATTTATTCACTCCTTCCAGAATTGTATTTCTTCAGGGTTGTTTGTGATCTCTCTTATTTCGTTCACAACTTTATTTATTAACTTCCTTTCTTTTTGATAAGTCTGGCTAAGGGTTTATCAATCTCATTAATTCTTTCAAAAAACCCACTCCTAGTTTTGTTGATCTGTTGATCTCTTTGTTGATCTGATATAGAAATTAAATTTCTATATCGATTTCTGCTCTAATCTTTATTATTTCTCTTCTCATACTGAATTGAGACTATATTTGCTGTTCTTTTTCTAGTTCCTTTAGATGCAAGGTTAGGTTATGTACTGGAGACTTTTCTTGCTTCTTGAGGAAGGCCTGTATTGCTATATACTTCCCTCTTAGGCCCACCTTTGCTGCATCCCAAAGGTTTTGAACTGCTGTGTTTTCATTTTTATTTGAGAAGTCAGTTAAATTTTTTAAAAAGGCAATAGAACTTCTGCAGAGTGGTACTTGAAATACCCAAACATCTAGGCATGGGGAACTGAGCTATATCCTGGTTCTGACAGACCTACAGTCTGAAAGGAAGAGGTCTTTGTACTATCAGATCCACACTGTCTCAGAATCCAAAACCTATGTGACAATCCCATTCCTCTCAAATTAAAAAAAAAAAAAAATTAGTGTATTTTTAAAATTAAATTTTTACTTATTTTACTTTTAAATTTACTTTTATGAAAAAACTATAAAAGTTTAAAAACAATCACTAATATCAACCATGATTTTTTGAAAATGGCAAAATTAAAATAAATGAATTCCACTGTGGGTGCCTGTAGGAGTCAAATCCTGAGAAGAGATACAAGCACCAATGAAGCTCGCACTAGTTGACTAGCAAACCAGCATTGATGCCTCACTTGGGGAATTAGAAAAATTGCAAATGCTGTTAATGCCTTTCCATTCTTCCTAGGACCCGAGAGAGTGCACTCACAGAGATAGTTAGGCATGTCTTGCACTGGAAAGAGGAGAATCTTCTGAATGCTAAGAGAAAGAGTGTTAAGAGAAGCACATCATCCTACCGAACCCCTTGCATTTGCACCTGCTTGCCCTGCCAAACTTCTAGGTTCTTGCCCTGCCAAACTTCTATACTCATTTTCTACTCTCTACACCACATCCAAGAGGGTTACTGTAGTTCCTCATGTGGCCAGTAGATGACAGGCTTGTCCACTGAGTTTTAAGTAGGCACCATGCCTTCAGACTGAGTTGTATCCTAAAACGTCCCAGATCTTAACTTTCAACCTCTTCTTTTCATAAATTGTGGAGAATGGGGCAAGTATAGGAAAATTACTGCGGTCCAGTATGCTTCGGTCTCCTCAGGACCTTAGCAGAATAGGTGACTGAACCACTTGGAGATGAGGATGGGAATCATGAAGAAACATCTCTGTAAGCAAAGATTAGCAATGGAGGGAAATCCAAGAATAGTTGGAGAAATTAGACAGCTCTCCATAGTAAGAGATATTTTCCTCCAGTGTTCAGGTACACTTTTTTTCTGGAACCAGTTCTAGCTTCTGACTTCTGTTGCAGCTTCTGCTGCTCCAGTTACCAGTAGCTGCAAAGCCTGGCTTTAAAGTCCTCTATTTGAAGACCTCTCTGTTTCACCTCCCTTCCCTCATTGGTTACTTTTAACAGGTGCACTGTGCTGCATTGTGTGGCTGTACTCCATTTGTTCAACCAGTCACTTTTAAAGAGCATCTGGATTTTGTTTTCAGTCTTTTCTTATTGTACATAATTTTGCACTAATAGCTCCAGATGGGCCTTGGGCAACTTTCACTGTGGTAGCCTGAGAAGCAATAAAACAAATTAAGGAAGAAGCATGGCAGAAACCTTTAAGAAAGTATTGGAGCCCCCTTTGAGCCCTGGCATGTACCCTAGCACATTGGAGCCAAACTTAGGTCTAATTTTTTTGTTGTTGTTGTCAAAATGCATTTAATTTTCAAAAGTCAGCATACAATTAACTTTAAATCATGTTGAAATACAAAAAAAAAAGCCATTTTTTAAAATGGATTTATGGACTGAATTTCTGCACCAGTATTGCTCTAACTTGACAAAGCCATTCACCTTAAGATTTGCTGAGCATGTGGGTAGTGCCACTTTTCTTCTCAGATTTTCAAGTGTGAGAGATGCCTCTAGAACTTGGATACTATCCAAAGAACAGGCCTCTCAGGGAAATGCACCACAAGGTACCAAATCCTTCACAAAAGAAAGAAAGAATGTATATCTGAGTCTCCTACCTCTTCTCCAGTGTCTCTTGCACTGTGGTACTGGACCTCTGGTGACACCCATCCTTAAAATTTCAGATTTGAGTTCTGAATAGCCTGGGTAGAGATGGGAGCCATCAGCAAACCTATCACCTCCCCTCCATCCTAATCTTGCCACCAGCCACAGCACATTCATCCTGAAACCTTATCTTCACACCTTCATTAGATGGGAGCCAGCATAAAGCAGATACTCTGACTCTGCAGTTTGATTAAGTACCTGCTTATCACTTTTGGGTTTCCTTTTGGTCTCCAGACACACGTACAAAGCTCTGCATAAGTGGTTTCTAGCTGCTGGCCGTGACCATCCATTGCTTTGCTGTCTCATCTATGGCAAAATATAGTGCTGTAGATGGATATGTTGACTTATTTTCCCACACATGACATCAATTTCACAGAAAACTGACAGAAATTCTACCCAACTGCAACAAGAAAGGAGTGCCACAGTGTCATCATCCAGTGCCTGATTATTTAATGATGTGCTGGTTGTTTAGTGAGTACACTTGTGCATGATCCTTGTGTGGCATGATACAGTAGAAATCAATGGAACATGCCTCCACTATTCATGTGGGGTCAACCAACAATGATTCCTGATGCTACTGAAGCTCCTACTCAAGACTATATCCTCCAAATGATGGATAATACATGCCAAAGGGTTAATGTGGTAACCCTTCTCTCACTTTTGCATGGAAGACTCCCTGCTCACTGTATCCCCCACCTCTTTCCCCAGAATCTCAGGGATAGACTCAGAGCCCAAGTGAGGATCAAGCTATGTAAGGGATGGAGGTACCTTTTGCCCATATCTTGCTTGCTGAGGTCAAGAGGGCCCTTTAGGGAAACTTACAGCTTTGTACTAGGGTAAGAGGCTACAGCAGCTCATCTCCCTGGCACTGGGCATCAAAACATTGCAGACAGGATAGCACCAGAAGAACAGGTGCTATGAACACTTACAGAGTAAAGATAATCAATGTTTCTTGCAATCCACATATATTGAAAACCTCAATTATCCAGCCAGATAGGAGCAAAGCAAAGTGGTAGGATTTCTTGATTCCAAAAGTAACATTGATAGCCAGTAGGAGTGACTTTCAGCAGAGAAATAAAATTCATTAAAGAATTTAAAGACTAGAAACATCACCCTAAGAACATTCAAACACTGATTTTTAAAACTAGTTCATTTATTCTTTCTTTTTTCTTCTTTCTTTCGTTTTACTTTCTTTTGTTATATTGTGTGATAGAGATTGAGATAAATCAAAAGAAATGCAAATATTAAATGTCACATGGAAGTTAAACTCATTGCTTATTGGACTTAATTATGAACATATGAGGAAACTACCCACCCCTAAACTTACTTCCACTTTGATCATACACCAAATGGTGGTGATGAGACTTGGCTTGGGCTATGATCTTACTACAGGAGAGTGAAGAAAAAGTGGTCAAAGCAAGGAGAAACATTAGTAAACCCTTTATTTGTATAAATGTGGAAATAGACATTTTAGGGAGACTTTTGATAACACTGACAATCAAGATAGTGAGACAAGTAGCTATTTGAAAGTAATGACAGAGCCAATCCATTCAGAGAGAGCACAGGAGAAGTTTAGAGCTGGAGACAGACTTGGGTGTCACAGTACTTGCAACTCCTCCACTAAGGGCAGCAAGGGACTTCTTATACCACTGGCCTCAGATGTTACTAATTTTCTTTTATTAGTGCTTGCAAGGGGAAATAATTTGGATGGTTGAAATCACTGAAGGATGGCAGGATGGGGATTTACAGCTTGAACAAAAGTCATATCCCTCCAGCCGACATGACCATCATAGCTCTGTAGCCCCTGAGCTTAGATCCTGAGCACCGTTCCCTGCACATAATGATTGCCTGAGAGGGGATGCTTCTGGAACTGAGAACTGCCCAGTGAGTATCTCTTAATATCCGAGTATAGAAACAAATACTGGAGAAAAAGTTTCCGTTAGGATTAGATGGTGACATAGAAAATGACATTTACTGTTTGTTGAAGCAATAAATAGATTTTGGGAAAGCCCTGAAGTAAATCAGGCATTTCTGCTCTAGAAATATGAGAGTAACATGGTCATTTCTGAGACCTCTTCCAGTTCCCCTTCAGTCAAAACACTTCTAACTTGTTTAAGATCAGTCTTTCCCCCCTGTTTAGCTGAAATTTTCTGTTTGTTCCATACCCTACTTCATGCCTCCACCCCTCCCCCTCTCTTTCCTGTTCCTTCTGATACTAAGGCAATTTAAGGATGATTCTCTCTTCCATAGGCCTAAGAACTTTACTTCACAGTCTACACTATCCATTTTTGGCCATTTTAATTCTCTGCTGGCCAGTTGAGGTCGGGGAGAGTAGCCTGTAGACAATCCCCAGATGTGACCCACGTGTTGATCTATGCACAGTTGGTGCCATCCCCAGGCTGCCATGCATGAGTCCATGACAAGAGTCAGCTGCTGGAGCTGAGCCCTGCCTGGAAAGTGAGCTATAAACTTTTCTTTTCTGTAGAAAAATTTTCCATTCCATGATGACAAACAAATTTGTATGGTTGAGTTTTAATTATAGTTACAAAAATTCATCCTGTGTGAATTGTGTCATCCACAGTATTTTCTATCTGCTATTTATTTATAGGTAGTGAATGAAAGAGATGGAGGTTTTAGAAAAAGGAGGTTATGAAATAAAGAGGTCACCAACCTCTAGAGGGAATATTCACTTTTTATAGCAAGTTGTTCTGAATTTAGGCTGGCTGCTTCCCTTTTTCTTCCCACTCTGAATTGATGGGTATTGTTTTCACTGACTAGTTTCTAGGCATCATGTATATCCCCCCTGGCTTCCGAAATGCTCATCTGGACAAGACTTTTAATTTTAAAAAATGAAGCAGGTATAAAAAAGAATGTATGAAGTGAAAGAAAGAAGGGATGTAGAGAGGAAGGAAAGTGGAAAGGAAAGAAGGAAGGAAGGAAGAAAGGAAGGGAAGAAGGAGGGAAGGAAGAAAGGATGGAAGGAAGAAAAGGAAGGAAGGAAGAAGGAAAGGAGGGGAAGGAGGGAGGAAGGGAGGAAAAGTAAAAGGAGTCAAAAGGAGAACAAAAGGGAATGGGGAACAAAATAAAACAATTCTCATGTTTAATAATTTCCAAAAAATTCTTACAATGGGGCCTATTTTATACACAATATAAAATTATACCAGTTCCTTGTAGATACCCAGTTCTATGGTCAAAAATAATATCATTCATATCTGCTCACCAGGTGAATGTGTCCTTTACCTTTTGTTGCCTGATCATTTGCCATCTTCCACATCCTAGCTATCTGATCAAGGATGGATTGTGCAGTATGACCCTCTTATAATAGAGATACCACAAGCACAAAGCCTCACCAAATTTGTTGGAGATCATGATTATACAGATTTATTGGCCCAGATGATGGCCCAGTGCCAGCAATGAAGCTAAGGCCACTGGGTTTGTCTCACTATTCAGGTTATAAAGGCTGGTTAATTAAACCAAATTAATTGGAAATTTTGCAGATTGAAATGATAGTTCTAGGACCCACTAGTGGAACTGTGTGGGTCTCAGACATAGGAAACGAAGCACCTAGTGCATGCCAGCCACATTGGAAAGTGAACTTCATATAAGAACCTTGGGATTTAGCAGCTGCTCTCAGCAGAGGAGGGCCAGGCCCTGATAACTCCTTCAAGGAAGAGGTAAAGGAGCTCTTGCTCCAAAGGAGATTTACCTTGCCCTCACTCAGTATCCACATTGCTCACCCTGAAGGAGGCCCCCACAGGCTACTGAAATGCAAGTACATTCTTTGGTCATGGTTATTACTCTTATTGTGTAGTGCAGGATAATAAGATTGCTAGTAGATCCCTTGGGCCACAGGCTGTCTTAGGAGATGTGCTAGAACAAATTCAGCCAGGGACACAACTGCACCACAGGATGACTGAGCACCAGGCACTCATGGGCTCGGTTAGAAAGATCTCGGCCAGTATGCCACTGGTCATGAATTCTGGCCAAGAGTTGACCTCCCTCTACATTAAATGGTTCAACAGAATTGATGCTCAAATGAATCACTTTGTCTTTATACCAATCTCAAATTAGATCCCACACAGAAAGGCTCTCCCAATGTGACCAGATCAGATCCATCTGGCTGGTTGGTTTGTGCTCTAATGTTCTTACTATGATTTTAATGAGTAATGTCTGGATCATGAAGCTAGTATCCATAGATGTCTCTGCAATTAGTCTATTAGTGGTTCACAATCTATATGCATTATTAGTGGAGTCCCCACAAAGCTTGGTTATGGACACTATGTACTCGTTTGCAAGGTGCACTCCTCATGATCTGATGGAGCTCACTGAGACTGCTCACCTAGTGGTATACCCTATACTTGTAGTTCCAACCTGAGACATGCCTCTAGCACACATACTAAGAATTAAACACCAGCCAGACATTCATATTCTTCATTGATCTCTTCATGGAAAGGCCACTATCCCTAGGTTGGCCTTCACCACCCCAAATACACCAGGTCCACATTAGCCTGAGAGCTTACTGTTAGAGATGATTTTACCTCAGATGGTGACACCACAACCCAAGAGAACAACAAAGAAGACAACATGCCCCAACCTCATGGGACATTGGGATTTTTTCCCCTAAGGTTGTCCAGATTGTCTCCAGGAAGGAAAGGACTGTATTGATTTTCAACCTGGATGCTGATTGGCAAACATACCTCCAAATGATTGACAAGGAGGACCCTAGAGAGCACTATTTGTTGTTGTTGTTTTTCCAAAAGAGCTAAACATTTGCCTCAGAAAGCTAACCTTTAGCAAAATGCTTATAAACCATAAGTCTCCTACCATCTGTCTGGCAGGACTAGAGATCATTTCACCCTGATGGCAATGAAGCCAAACAATGTATTTTAAACCACATTAGTTATGTAAGTACTTCTTCATAACACCCCTAGCTTGATCTACTCAATTTCATGATCAGTGACCTCTCCATGCTGTTTTCACTGCTCAATGTACTAGTTACAGCTTTGCTTTTCACCTAACACCTCCACAACATACTCAACTCCTCTTTTTGTTTCCACCACCACCTCCTCTATACCTGAAATTGTCACTGCGTTTCTCTCTACATCTTATCCATAAGCCCCTTCCAACACAATCCAAGTGGGCCACAGCCAACTTGACAAATATATTCATACAAACCCCCAAGAGAGCAGCCCAGGCCTTGAAAGTAAAACAATGCTAGGGCTATCACAACAAGGGGACTGACTTACAGCCATGTGTCATTATGCTGCAGCTCTTCCTAGTGATGAGCCTTTTGTGTTAATTCCCTTCAACACCATGAGTCTCATTTAGACTAGACAAACACCTAACCTAGACTCCAAACATGGCACCTGGAGCTCTGCTTAACAAGTATTAACTTGATGGATTCCATGACAGTCCATTTTCTCTCTGTTGTTCAGATTGGTTGATTTCTGTTGTTCAGTCTCCAAATTCACTGATACTTTCTTATCTTCACCTAGCTGTTTAAACCATTCAGTGAGATTTTCATTTTTAATCATTAAATTCAAAATTTTCCATTTGGTCTCTGTATCTTCTAATTCTTTGCTTGACTTTCTAGTTTTACCAATTTTTAAAATTTTTAAATTTTTAAAAATTACTCATCCAAACATTTTTGTGATGATAGCTTTAAAATCTTTGTAAAATGATTTTGACACACATGTCATCTTAGCATTGCTGTCTGTTGATTGTCTTTTCCTATTTTTGTTAAGATATGTCTGGTTCTTGACATGATGAATGCTTTTTTTTTTTTAACATGTCTTGGACATTTCGATTATTTTAAAATACTCTGGATCTTATTTAAATCTCCTTTTACCCAGACTCCCCAGATATTAGGCCAGGAGGAGAAGGGATACCATCTCATTACTGGCAGATAGGTGTGAAATTCCAGGTTCTCCATTTGGCTCCAATGACTCCTGAGATGGTAGGAGTGACTTTGTGACATCATGGTTGGTGTAAAAATTCAGACTCTCCGGGATCCCTGGGTGGCTCAGTGGTTTAGCGCCTGCCTTTGGCCCAGGGCATGATCCTGGAGTCCTGAGATGGAGTTCCACGTCGGGCTCGTGGCATGGAGCCTGCTTCTCCCTCCTCCTGTGTCTCTGCCTCTCTCTCTTTCTCTCTCTCTCTGTGTATCATAAATAAATAAATAAATAAATAAATAAATAAATAAATAAATAAATAAATCTTAAAAAAAAAATTCAGACTCCCCATGAGGCCTCTGCTTATACTACCCAGACTGGCAGATGAGGAGCATCTTGTAAGGGTAGTGGTAAAAGTATGAGATTTCCACTTGGCTTCTTGTGACAATAACCTGGCAGAGAAGGCAAGGGCTGCCTCGTTACCACTGGGTTGGGTAGAAGTCCAGGCCCCCTATAGAGACTTCACTAATGCCACAGTGTGGAGGTGGCCTATTACTGATAGAGCAGTGGTGAAAGTCCTGGATCCTGAGTAGGCTTCCTCTGGAACAGTCCTAATGGGTTTAGAGGGTGCCTTTCTATGGCCAGGGTGGGTGGTAGTCTAGGCTCCCCACTCAGCCTTTGCTACCTGAAATGGGAGTGGAGGGAGGGGACACAGATTTTTCTGTAGTAGAGTAGTATGATTATGCCTACATGTTGTGCCTTGCTAGGCTGCCCTTTCCTGTGTTTTTGAGGTAGAAAAAGATCATTTCCTTAGGATATTTTTGTCTGTGCCTACTGGTGTTTCTTAGTTTCCAGTTTCTCCAACACTTCTTCCTGAATACATTAGGCAAAAAAGGAAAATCCAAGGAACTCACCATATGTCATTCCTCAGTCCCAGGGACTGGAGTGAATCTGCCTCCTTTTCTCCACCTTTCAGAGTCTCCTTTTGCTTGTCTTTACCTGTACTTAATTTAAAAATGGGAAGAATTGTTATCTACTCCATCTTGTCCTAAAACCAAAAATCCCTCACCATAAAATTTTGATATCTTAAAACATAGATCAAAATTCTGTGCACTTATACCTAGATAATTATGATATGTTTATTTAATTTGAATTGTTTAGTAACAAAAATAAAGCTAAAATAAAATAGCAGGTGTGAGATTAATTATGTAATAGCAAACTATGAAAATATGTATATTTTTTCAAAAAGATCACAGGAAATTATATATATATTTATTTATATTTATATATATTTATAACACAACTTATATATTATATTTATACATTTTCCATGGATACCATGTCACATACACACATGTGTATAAAAAATAAACTCAAAACTATCTATTATCAAGACTCAGGGATCTTCTTACACTGACTATTCAGATCTCATTATTATCCTAGACTATGCTTGGCTCTCAGATTCACTCAGTAGAATGACAGGAATCAAAGCATGCTAAGGGGACAGCATCAGATGTTTCTCTTCAGTGGGAAATTTATTGAAAAAGTCCATAATACAGTCCAGGTGCTAGTCTCTGCCCAACCCACCCCGAAGTTACAGTTTAGGTGCAAGGAGACGAATTTACACCTATGAGAGTGGAGTCTGCCCTGGCTGAGCATCTTCATCTGCCTTGGAGCCAGTACTTCTAATAACACCTCCATGGACATAACTTTCAGTCCCCCTGCAAGGACATGGCATGCCCAATACAAGGGTCTCTGCATTCAGTGATGCTCAAATTGTGAGCTCCCACCATTTGCTATAATTAACCACATTTTCCTCCCAGGCAAGACCATAGGCAAGTTTGTCTATAAATTCAGCTGACATTCATTCTTTATCAGATTTCCAGAAAATAGCTACAAAACTAGCCTGAGATTAAATTTGTCATGGAGAAGTTTTTAACATATACCCACAAGAATCAATGTGATTTACAGTTAACTTTTTCTTTTTTAGACATCATTTCATTTTTCAAATTATTTAAAAGAAGCACATTCCACATTTTGTATGCTTATTTTTTAAAAAGACATGGTAAAAATTAGTATAAACAGATTTTAAATGTTTTTATTTTTTATTTTTATTTTTATTTTTAATAAATTTATTTTTTATTGGTGTTCAATTTGCCAACTTACAGAATAACACCCAGTGCTCATCCTGTTAAGTGCCCCCCTCAGTGCCCGTCACCCATTCACCCCCACCCCCCCGCCATCCTCTCCTTCCACCACCCCTAGTTCGTTTCCCAGAGTTAGCAGTCTTTACGTTCTGTCTCCCTTTCTGATATCTCACACACTTCTTCTCCCTTCCCTTATATTCCTTTTCACTATTATTTATATTTATATTCCCCAAATGAATGAGAACATATAATGTTTGTCCTTCTCCGATTGACTTACTTAACTCAGCATAATACCCTCCAGTTCCATCCACGTTGAAGCAAATGGTGGGTATTTGTCATTTCTAATGGCTGAGTAATATTCCATTGTACACATAAACCACATCTTCTTTATCCATTCATCTTTCGATGGACACCGAGCCTCCTTCCACAGTTTGGCTATTGTGGACATTGCTGCTAGAAACATCGGGGTGCAGGTGTCCCAGCGTTTGATTGCATCTGTATCTTTGGGGTAAATCCCCAACAATGCAGTTGCTGGGTCGTAGGGCAGGTCTATTTTTAACTCTTTGAGGAACCTCCACACAGTTTTCCAGAGTGGCTGCACCAGTTCACATTCCCAACCAACAGTGTAAGAGGGTTCCCCTTTCTCCACATCCTCCCCAACATTTGTGGTTTCCTGCCTTGTTAATTGTCCCCATTCTCACTGGTGTGAGGTGGTATCTCATTGTGGTTTTGATTTGTATTTCCCTGATGGCAAGTGATGCGGAGCATTTTCTCATGTGCATGTTGGCCATGTCTATGTCTTCCTCTGTGAGATTTCTGTTCATGTCTTTTGCCCATTTCATGATTGGGTTGTTTGTTTCTTTGGTGTTGAGTTTAATAAGTTCTTTATAGATCTTGGAAACTAGCCCTTTATCTGATACCTCATTTGCAAATATCTTCTCCCATTCTGTAGGTTGTCTTTTAGTTTTGTTGACTGTATCCTTTGCTGTGTAAAAGCTTCTTATCTTGATGAAGTCCCAATAGTTCATTTTTGCTTTTGTTTCTTTTGACTTCGTGGATGTATCTTGCAAGAGTTACTGTGGCTGAGTTCAAAAAGGGTGTTGCCAGTGTTCTCCTCTAGGATTTTGATGGAATCTTGTCTCACATTAAGATCTTACATCCATTTTGAGTTTATCTTTGTGTATGGTGAAAGAGAGTGGTCTAGTTTCATTCTTCTGCATATGGATGTCCAATTTTCCCAGCACCATCTATTGAAGAGACTGTCTTTCTTCCAATGGATAGTCTTTCCTCCTTTATCAAATATTAGTTGACCATAAAGTTCAGAGTCCACTTTTGGGTTCTCTATTCTGTTCCATTGATCTATGTGTCTGTTTTTGTGCCAGTACCACGCTGTCTTGATGATCACAGCTTTGTAGTACAACCTGAAATCTGGCATTGTGATGCCCCCAGCTATGGTTTTCTTTTTTAAAATTCCCCTGGCTATTCGGGGTCTTTTCTGATTCCACACAAATCTTAAAATAATTTGTTCTAACTCTCTGAAGAAAGTCCATGGTATTTTGATAGGGATTGCATTAAACGTGTATATTGCCCTGGGTAACAGTGACATTTTCACAATATTAATGCTGCCAATCCATGAGCATGGAATTTTTCCATGTCTTTGTGTCTTCCTCAATTTCTTTCAGAAGTGTTCTATAGTTTTTAGGGTATAGATCCTTTACCTATTTGGTTAGGTTTATTCCTAGTAATCTTATGCTTTTGGGTGCAATTGTAAATGGGATTGACTCCTTAATTTCTCTTTCTTCAGTCTCATTGTTAGTGTATAGAAATGCCACTGATTTCTGGGCATTGATTTTGTATCCTGCTACGCTACCAAATTGCTGTATGAGTTCTAGCAATCTTGGGGTGGAGGCTTTTGGGTTTTCTATGTAGAGTATCATGTCATCGGCGAAGAGGGAGAGTTTGACTTTTTCTTTGCCAATTTGAATGCCTTTAATGTCTTTTTGTTGTCTGATTGCTGAGGCTAGAACTTCTAGTACTATGTGGAATAGCAGTGGTGAGAGTGGACATCCCTGTCTTGTTCCTGATCTTAGGGGAAAGGCTCCCAGTGCTTCTCCATTGAGAATGATATTTGCTGTGGGCTTTTCGTAGATGGCTTTTAAGATGTCGAGGAATGTTCCCTCTATCCCTACGCTCTGAAGAGTTTTGATCAGGAATGGATGCTGTATTTTGTCAAATGCTTTCTCTGCATCTAATGAGGGGATCATATGGTTCTTGGTTTTTCTCTTGCTGATATGATGAATCACATTGATTGTTTTACGAGTGTTGAACCAGCCTTGTGTCCCGGGGATAAATCCTACTTGGTCATGGTGAATAATTTTCTTAATGTACTGTTGGATCCTATTGGCTGGTATCTTGTTGAGAATTTTTGCATCCATGTTCATCAGGAATATTGGTCTGTAATTCTCCTTTTTGGTGGGGTCTTTATCTGGTTTTGGAATTAAGGTAATGCTGGCCTCATAGAACAAGTTTGGAAGTACTCCATCTCTTTCTATCTTTCCAAACAGCTTTAGTAGAATAGGTATGGTTTCTTCTTTAAACGTTTGATAGAATTCCCCTGGGAAGCCATCTGGCCCTGGACTTTTGTGTCTTGGGAGGTTTTTGATGACTGCTTCAATTTCCTCCCTGGTTATTGGCCTGTTCAGGTTTTCTATTTCTTCCTGTTCCAGTTTTGGTAGTTTGTGGCTTTCCAGGAATGCGTCCATTTCTTCTAGATTGCCTAATTTATTGGCGTATAGCTGTTCATAATATGTTTTTAAAATCGTTTGTATTTCCTTGGTGTCGGTAGTGATCTCTCCTTTCTCATTCATGATTTTATTAATTTGAGTCTTCTCTCTCTTCTTTTTAATAAGGCTGGCTAATGGTTTATCTATCTTATTAATTCTCTCAAAGAACCAACTCCTGGTTCTGTTGATCTGTTCCACAGTTCTTCTGGTCTCAATTTCGTTGAGTTCTCGAATTTTAATTAACTCTCTTCTTCTGCTGGATGTAGGATCTATTTGCTGTTTTTTCTCTAGCTCCTTTATGTGTAAGGTTAGCTTTTGTATTTGAGTTCTTTCCAGTTTTTGAATGGATGCTTGAATTGCGATATATTTCCCCCTTAGGACTGCTTTTGCTGCATCCCAAAGATTTTGAACGGTTGTATCTTCATTCTCATTAGTTTCCATGAATCTTTTTAATTCTTCCTTAATTTCCTGGTTGACCCTTTCATCTTTTAGCAGGATGGTCCTTAACCTCCACGTGTTTGAGGTCCTTCCAAACTTCTTGTTGTGATTTAGTTCTAATTTCAAGGCAGTATGGTCTGAGAATATGCAGGGGACGATCCCAATCTTTTGGTATTGGTTCAGACCCGATTTGTGACCCAGTATGTGGTCTATTCTGGAGAAAGTTCCATGTGCACTTGAGAAGAATGTATTCAGTTGAGTTTGGATGTAAAGTTCTGTAGATACCTGTGAAATCCATCTGGTCCAGTGTATCATTTAAAGCTCTCGTTTCTTTGGAGATGTGCTTAGAAGACCTATCGAGTATAGAAAGAGCTAGACTGAAGTCACCAAGTATAAGTGTATTATTATCTAAATATTTCTTCAGTTTGGTTATTAATTGATTGATATATTTGGCAGCTCCCACATTCGGGGCATTTATATTGAGGATTGTTAAGTCCTCTTGTTGGATAGATTCTTTAAGTATGATATAGTGTCCCTCTTCATCTCTCACTACAGTCTTCGGGGTAAATTTTAGTTTATCTGATATAAGGATGGCTACCCCTGCTTTCTTTTGAGGACCATTTGAATGGTAAATGGTTCTCCAACCTTTTATTTTCAGGCTGTAGGTGTCCTTCTGTCTAAAATGAGTCTCTTGTAGACAGCAAATAGATGGGTCCTGCTTTTTTATCCAGTCTGAAACCCTGCACCTTTTGATGGGGTCATTAAGCCCGTTCACGTTCAGAGTTACTATCGAAAGATATGAGTTTAGTGTCACCATGATATCTATTCAGTCCTTGTTTTTGTGCATTGTTCCACTGAACTTCTTCTTAAAGGGGACTTTTAAGAGTCCCCCTTAAAATTTCTTGCAGAGCTGGTTTGGAGGTCACATATTCTTTCAGTTCCTGCCTGTCTTGTAAGTTCTTTATCTCTCCTTCCATTTTGAATGAGAGTCTTGCTGGATAAAGTATTCTTGGTTGCATGTTCTTCTCATTTAGGACCCTGAATATATCCTGCCAGCCCTTTCTGGCCTGCCAGGTCTCTGTGGAGAGGTCTGCTGTTACCCTAATATTCCTCCCCATAAAAGTCAGGGATTTCTTGTCTCTTGCTGCTTTAAGGAATTTATCTTTGGAATTATCTTTATCTTTGGAATTTGCAAGCTTCACTATTAAATGTCGAGGTGTTGAACGGTTTTTATTGATTTTAGGGGGGGTCTCTCGATTTCCTCGATCTGAATGCCTGTTTCCCTTTCCAGATTAGGAAAGTTTTCAGCTAGGATTTGTTCAAATACATATTCTGGCCCTCTGTCCCTTTCGGCGCCCTCGGGAACCCCAATTAAAAGTAGGTTTTTCTTCCTCAGGCTGTCGTTTATTTCCCTTAATCTGTCTTCATCGTCTTTTAATTGTCTGTCTCTTTTTTCCTCAGTTTCCCTCTTTGCCATCCACTTGTCTTCTATGTCACTCACTCGTTCTTCCACCTCGTTAACCCTCGTCGTTAGGACTTCTAGTTTGGATTGCATCTCATTCAATTGATTTTTAATTTCTGCCTGATTGGATCTAAATTCTGCAGTCATGAAGTCTCTTGAGTCCTTTATGCTTTTTTCTAGAGCCACCAGTAGCTGTATAATAGTGCTTCTGAATTGGCTTTCTGACATTGAATTGTAATCCAGATTTTGTAACTCTGTGGGAGAGAGGACTGTTTCTGATTCTTTCTTTTGAGGTGAGGTTTTCCTTCTAGTCATTTTGCTTAGTGCAGAGTGGCCAAAAGCAAGTTGTATTGGGAAAAGGAGAAAAAGGAGAGAAAGAAGGAAAGAAAAGAGAAAAAGAAAAAAGAAAGAAGGAAGAAAAAAGGAAAAAGAGAAGAAAAAGAGAAAGAAAAAGAAAGAAAGGGAAAAAAGGGAGGGGGAAGCAAAGAAATCAAAAAGCAAAAACAAACAAACACGGGGGAGTATCTTCTGATTCTGTATATTTAAGTCCCTTGACTTCCCCTGGAACTTGTCCGTCTAGCTGGTCTTCTGGGGGAGGTGCCTGATGTGCTGATTTTCAGGTGTGAGCACTTGGGGGAGCTGCTCTGCCCCTGCCTGGTGCAGGGCTCAGTGGGGGTTGTTCACCCCATGAGGCCACAGGAGGAACAACCGCAGTGGCGGGGCCAGCTCTGGAGCCCTGGAGTCAGCTCCCGCAGTAACTACTGAGCTCCCCGTCTGCAGGGCCTGGAGGCTCCGGGGCGGGGCCGCTGCTCTGCTCAGCTCGGGGCAGGAGCGTCCTCGCTGTCCTGGGCCCTCCCGGCCTCTGCCTGTCCCGGGGGAGGCCGGATCCTGGGCTGTGTCCCGGCGCCCTGTGCTCCCGGGGCCTGCACTGTTGGATTCGCGCTCCCGCCCCGCAGCCCCCTCCGCGGAGCCGCCCCCGAGCCCCCTGAGCTGCTCCCGCCCCGCAGCCCCCTCCGCGGAGCCGCCCCCGAGCCCCTCCGAGCTGCTCCCGCCCAGCAGCCCCCTCCGCGGAGCCGCCCCCGAGCCCCCCGAGCTGCTCCCGCCCCGCAGCCCCCTCCGCGGAGCCGCCCCCGAGCCCCCCCCCCCGAGCTGACCCGGGTCCCGCAGTGCGCGCTGCAGCCCTTAGGGAGCTCGGCGCACTCTCCCGGGGCGCAGGTGCCTGTTAGTGTCCCCGGGAGCCCGAGGGCATCCCCGCCCTCCTGGGTCCTGCTCCACCTCCCCGTGGGCCCCTTTCCACCCGGGAAGGTTGGTGCAGCTCCTGCTTCTCCGGGACGGGGCTTTCCTGTCCTGGGGACACTCGCCCTGGCCTCAGCCGGGCTCCTCGCGGGGCCCCTCCCCCTTGGAGGCTTTTGTTTCTTTATTTCTTTTTCCCCGTCTTCCTACCTTGATACAAGCGCGAACTCTTCTCACTGTAGCATTCCAGCTGGTCTCTCTTTAAATCTCAGGCCGAATTCGTAGATTTTCAGGATGATTTGAAGGTGATCTAGGTAATTTGGTGGGGACGGGTGACTTGGGGACCCTACTCTTCCGCCATCGTGCCCCTCCTCCCCTTAAATGTTTTTAAATTGTATTTAAGCAATCTAATTAGATTAAACACACTCGGGAAGTGTACATGAGGAATAAACTAAAGCATCCCAAATCTTTGACCTTTCAAAAACTGCCTGAATACTCAATGCCAACATTTATGAAGAATTACATGCTATTGACCACAAGAGGGAAGCCTTGTACCATTTTTACCAGGGATTAGAAAAGCGGGGGAAAGAGAAACTTTTTTCCTGAGAAACTTTTAAAATATTCATCCGTAAGTACAGTGTACAGGAGAAACAATCGTCATCCCCTTTCGAGACTGCATTGGTGGTTGAAGTGGCTTTAGTATTTTGAATACACTTGTTCTTGGCTCCACATGTTACTGGCTACACAATTAGAGACTTGATATATTTTTTTGCACATTTAATTTTTATCTTTAATTAATCCATTTTTAGGAGACATATCACTGTGGAATGTGTACTTTGGATCCAACCAAATCCTGGGTTCAATACCACTGTGTTTACTTCCTAAGTGGGACTTTTCTTTAGAACCCAGGTTTCTCAGAGTAAATTGGAAATAAAATTATTATCTAGTGAATAAAATAGTAAGGTTTAACATGATAGCTATTATTAGTAGTATTTTCAATTAATAAGGAAATACTTATTTCAGTAAAATCATGAAGAATCCTCTGGCCTGGATCTCTCCTTTCTTTTACCTTAAAAATTTCAAAGTTCAAAAGTAATCTCAGAAATACAAAATATAAGTTATTCACTATCATCCCTCTTAGTTTTTCTAAAAGCTTATTCAGCATTAACCACCTCTCATGTATTACCCTATTTAACTCTTAAAATGATATGTTCTTGAGATGCCATTCATCCACTCTAGCTCTCCCATCCTATTATGTTCACTAACATTTCCCATTGTTCTCCATGCTGGACCCATGCCACATTCAGCGCAAACAGAAGCCACCTCCTTCGCATGACATCTATTTTTGTATAAAAAAATTTCCTTCATTGGGCAGCCCGGGTGGCTCAGTGGTTTAGTACCCGCCTTTGGCCTAGGGTATGATCCTGGAGACCCGGGATCGAGTCCACGGCAGGCTCCCTGCATGGAGCCTGCTTCTCCCTCTGCCTGTGTCTCTGCCTCTCTCTCTCTCTCTCTCTCTGTGTCTCTATGAATAAATAAATAAAATCTTTTAAAAAAATTTCCTTCATTCATTCACAATATTTAGACTTGAAACTTTTGTTCCAAGTTGTTTTTTGGTGGGTTTTTTTTTTTTGTCATTTTTGTTGTTTTTTGGTGTTTTGTTTTGTTTTGTTTTGTTTTGTCATTTTTCTATCACCTTCCCCTAAACCAGTCCATCACGGGGCCTAATGATTCACTCTTCATATTTCTTAACATCTCATCTTCACACTCTCTGCCCTCTTAAATTCTCTGTGAGTGTTTTGCATGTCTAGAACCCAGCTCCTTGGCTACAATTGCTGACCAAATTCATTAATAAAACATCTTCAAGAATTAATTTTAACCAAAAATTATATAAATGTGATTGAATGAAAATGGAGACTTTTCCAGCTCTCCTTACCCCAAACACACACATCTACATTCTATAAAATCATTCAGACCTAGATGAGATTCTACATTTTCAATGTCATGCAATAGAGCATAATATTTAAGAATAGCATTTCTTGACTCTCTCTTACATGGACAGTGGAGTCAGGTCACTTCCTATTCCCAGGAGAATAGCTGAAAAGAGGATTCACAGGTGAGGGCGGCACATTTTCAGGACAAAATGGAAACAACCTTGCGTTGCAAAACAATGCAAAACAGCATTTCATTGCAAATAGAATGCCCTGTATTTCTGGGATTTGTGCTGGATTTGTAACAGCACAGATGATATGTGGAGTTGTAGGTGACTCTGAAAACAAGCTGCCAGAATGTGTAAAATACAGGAGCTGGTACTAAGTGAGTGAGTCAAACGATTTATTGGCAATATGGGGGCAGCTTTTGGAGGCAACCAGTCTTAGGCTTCTGTAGTGATTTTTCAACCTAATCTGTCCCTTCACAATCTCTCAGTTATTGAATTCAGCTTGTGCCTTTTAGAACCCACAAAAAAACTTGGGAATTATAAAACAACCTGACTATAGATGTTCAAATCATAACAACAGAACCTGTGGTTGGCTTTCAGGGAAATATTCTGAAATGTGGATTCCAAATTACTAATTTCCCCCTGCCCCAACACACACATATACACACATGTACACTTGTGGCCTTAGGTTCTGTGTGAAAGTTATCTCATTTCCAAGCCATAACCTATTACCCCTAAATACCCTCTGGTTCTAGGTTTGGTACTGTGGGAGGAACAAGAGAGAGGTATACATATTTGCATTTAATAATTTCAAAAATTCCCATTAGCTTTTATGTGTCATCTGTATCACAGGAAATAAAAGTAAGAGTATTACATTTCCCAGGCTCTCTTGCCCAGGATCTGGATGTGGCCAACAGGCTGTCAGTGAAAGTTAGTATTATGAGATTTGGAAGGTGACAAGTAGGTTGAAGCCATCTGATGCAGTGGACACAAGGGCTTCACGGACAGGACTCTTGGGAACAGCCTTGTATTGCCAAGACTTTCCTTTCCCTGGAGCTGTAGAGGAGCTGTGATGTCCGCAGCAGCTTCCCATAGGTTCCTGATCTTGGAGTTAGGAGTCTGCACTGACCTTTGCTCTTTCAGGCTTCCTAAACACTTTAAAGTTATAATTCCCTCTAATACAGAAGAATTGTAACAAACAATTCTATTTAGAGTGTCTTACAAGGCCTTCTATTTTCAGACTGAACTATGACTAGTACAGTAGCTCCTCCCACCATTTGATGTCACTTTTCATACCTCACTGAGGTGCCTTCAGAAATCCCCTCAGACATAGGAAGCTAGAATATGGGAAAAGAACAGGAGACCATGGGTAGTGTCCAGATAGAAACTTCTCTCCTAGCATGGAAAAAGGGAACTGAAAGTATTTTCTAAAGTCTCCCAAATTTGGTAATCTCATGAGAAGAACCAATCAGTATTTTAAATTAAGCCATATCATAAGTTGCTGAGCAACACCTTAGGTTGAAGTTGCTGTTATGACAAGTAAAACATTTTTCTGTAAAGTGTCTCTGAGTTTACCATATACTCATTGAGCTGCTTATAAGAACCAGTCAGTATGATAGCTAGCAAAGGGCAGGCATACAGACATTATACTTGTTTTTTCCTCTGAGAGAGGAGATGACAAGCCTAAATCATAGGACCAGACTCTCAGCGGAGATTGATACTATAAAGCTCTCATCTGGCCCATTCCTTTGCATCCAGAAAGTGTATTCCTTAACAATCTTAGGGCAAAACTGTGCTGTGAGTCTCTTCCACATGATCTAGAAGTCAATGTGAGAGGGTGTTCAAAGTCCTTAGATCCGATCAAATAATCGGTAATGTGTAGGGAAAAAACCTCATGATTTGTGACGGTGGCTGTGGAGCAGGATAATATCTCAGCACAACAGTATAGAAAATCCACCAGGAGCATATGTGTCATGACTGATATTAAACAGCAAACTCACCATCTGAGGAGCTGCCTCACTGTCAGGGCTCTCTCCCTTCATTGGAAGTATTCAGATTCCAAGCCTTTCTACATGTGGTTTAATTTTCCTTTATATTGTACTGTATGGTCAGAAACATGAAGGTCAGAATGATTTAACTTTCAGTTTTTTCAGTGGTGAATATCAAAACAAATTCTTGGGATCAGAACTTCAATAATTTATGACATGAAGAGAGCTTTCAGAATGTTATTACCTGAGGGACGTTACGGGAAAGCTCTCCTGCAGGTTATTATCTCTATTTCTCCCAGTAGAATAAGCTCTGCCATATTTATTCCACCCTATTCATTGATCTAAGTTCCTCAAATGAGGAGTGTCCCCAGCAGTCTACTGCAATGTTTGATCATATTTAAGATGGTAGAGATTACAGTCCACTGTTTCTTATAGCCACTATCTACGGTGTGTCTACCATCCCTCTCTAGCTAGGGGAATGTTGACACTCAGAGTTTCTCTTCTGATATTCTCTCAATATCGTACAGTGCCAGGGATGCCTAGCTGAGTTGGGCTGAGTTGGCCATCTGGGAGTCTAGAGTACTGAAGGAGAATCCTGACGCAAAAAGCTCCTGAAGTTACTTAAGTGAAGCTCTGTCACCCACTACTGCCAAGAATCAGGCATTCTCCATAGCATGACAACCTACCTTCTTTCTCAGATGCTTTGTTGTCCCTTAAACAAACTCCCCAGCTGTCACAGCACAGAAGAATAATCTTTCACTAACTGCCATGTAGGGTGTTTCCATTGATTTTATTCTCACTAATGTGCTTCAAGTACATCCCTTTCTAGAACTTGGATTAGGATGAAACAGTCTATGGGTGAATGTGATTCTTGAACATTTGTTTATTTTGCTATTTTTATTTGATTATATGTATGAGGTGTTTTTTCTTTTTCTTTTCTTTTCTTTTCTTTTTCTTTCTTTTTTTTTTTTTTTTTTTTATTAAGAGCTTTACTTGTTTACCTGACCCTTTGACAAGAGCTCTTCCCTTAGCAACAGATGTATCATCTCAAAAGTTTTTCTGATTGGCTTCAGCTCAACTTATTTAAATTTCAATCAGTCAAACTCTATCATACCATACATTCTCTCTTTTTTTTTAAATCCGTGTCAGTTATACCCTACTCTTTAGCTCTACTGACCTCCCAACAAATCACAGAAGAAAATGACCATAAGTGGAGTCCCAGTGCTAGGATTTTTCATCATGGCTTTCCTGATGGGTCCTCAGGAATCATGGGCTGTCAAAGGTAAGTGCTGAGAGAAACAAAACTTGGGATAGAAATTCTGAGAGCATTGGAGAGATAAATTGTAAATATTTGCAAGACTGTCTTTGAAGTGAAGGAAAAGTGTGGCAGGCATCGTGTGGTCTAAATCTGAAAGTATTAAAAAATTGTTGTTTGGAGGAGTTCTGATCTTATAAATTCAAGTCAGTCACATTTAGTTGAGAGGAACAAAAAATGGTATGGATTAATATCATTGACTTTGAGATAAGGCTGACTTGAAGTGAAAATCTTTTCTGAGAGGTATTAACAAGCTATCCTCTGGGCTTTAATTTCTTTTTCTGGAAAATTAGTAGATTTTGAAATCTCACATCATTTTGTGGGGATTAAATGAGAAAAAATATGAGAAGTTCTTGCAACTGTTTCTTAGACAAATATATGATATTTTTTTTGGCAAGTGAATCCTGTCAGAATATTTTAAGCACAGATATTGCATTGAAGATCACCAGAAAAGGAAGTTACCAAAAGCAACAATCTACCCAAGGAAGAGCAAGGGCAGGTATGCTTATACCAATTGCTCTTAATTTACTTCCTCTTAGGAGAAGGATGGCGCCTTCACCACTTCAGTGGATCTATGATCTATGGTCACAGCTACTTAGTGATTTTCTCAAAAGAGTAGAACAATGAAAAAAGATATGGAAATTCTTTTATTATTCTCTGCCATCTGCAAAGCAAATGTTTACTGCTATGAAGATGTATTGTGAAAAAGTAACCTTTACCCAGACTAAACCCCAGAAAGGATGGCAGTACGCTGGAAATAAGTAATATAATCATCCAGTTCCAAGACCCATGATAGAAACTGTATGTTTCTATTGCCTTGAAAGGGCCACAAATGGAGATGCATATGTGATAAAATAGAGGCTCTTCCCTTGGGATGGAAGAGGAAGCTAGAGGTGTCTCTGTTTCTTAAGTATAAAGCAGTTTTGAACCTAAAATGCTTGTTATAAGCCTGTTGATGTACTAAGAAATTACTTACCTCATCTAATTCTTTTTATTACTATTTTTTTTTTTTTTTTGAGAGAGTATGTGATTGCACAAACCGGGTGGGGAGAGACAAAGAGAGAAAGAGGGAAAGAATCTTAGGCAGTCTCCATACTCAGCGCAGATCCCAATTTGGGGCTCGATCTCAGTACCCTGAGATTATGACCTGAGCCGAAACCAACAGTCAGATACTTAACTGACTAAGCCACACGGGCGCCTCTCATTTAATTCTAAGGACAAATTCAAGTTAGAAGCAAAACCATAAGAGAATATAATAGGAAAACCGCAAAGAAGTAGATAAAATAATCCATTTAAACCACTAGATAAGTAAATACCTGAATAAGAATTAAAGATTTAATTAGATCCAGAGTTCAGAACCTAGACTCTTATTTATTTATTTTTAAAGATTTTATTTATCTATTCTTGAGAGACAGGGAGAGAGAACAGAGATATAGGTAGACGGAGAAGCATGCTCCCTCTGGGGAGCCTGATGTGGGACTCAATCCCAAGACTCCAGGATCATGACCTGAGCTGAAGGCAGATGCTCAGTCACTGAGCCACCCAAGTGTCCTTTTAAACAGTGTTTCCCTCTTCTTAATAATCCAGTGCTCTGAGAGAGGCCCTAGAACTCTTGTTTAATTGTATTTAATGCCTGGGAAAATACAGTGAGTGATTCTATTTTAGGAATTGCTGCTAGATTTCCAAAAAGGGAATCATTTCTCAGCTACTAGCATGGAACCTAACAGCAGCTTCACAAGAATCTAGGATTTTCAGCCTTCATTTCCTTCAATGCACCCTACCTCTGCCCTTCATTTCTCCCCTCCTAGTTCTGTTCAACATGGATGTCCTGCACCTGAGCCTCATCTTCCAGCTCATTTCTGCTCTCCATCATTCCTCCATTCCACATGGCCAATCCCTTCCACTGCCCACACCCACATGTTTGTCTCACATCCTGGGTTCTACTTCTTCTCCTGCTCCTGGTTTCCACCCTAACTCTCTTCCCTGCCTTTTCAGAGGAGCACGTAATCATCCAGGCTGAGTTCTATCTGACCCCTGACCCATCAGGCGAGTTCATGTTTGACTTCGATGGTGATGAGATTTTCCACGTGGATATGGAAAAGAAGGAGACGGTGTGGCGCCTTGAAGAATTTGGACGTTTTGCCAGCTTTGAGGCCCAGGGTGCCTTGGCCAACATAGCTGTGGACAAAGCTAACCTTGACACAATGATAAAGCGCTCCAACCACACCCCGAACACCAACGGTACGTGCTGCACTCCTAGACATGGGGATCATAACTTTGAAATAGATGCTTCAGCTTATGTGTTACATTATTGTGACTGACTTTCCCTCCCAGGGGCCTAGTGTGGCCATAAACAAGTCCCTACTTCTCATGCCACAGGCCCAAGAATTTCATATGAGTTTGTTCCTTTCCTGATGTGCTCATATCTCATCCTTACCATCCACAGTCACTTATAGAGCCATTGCCCCAAATCTATGCTGGGGAGGGTGGGCAGGAATGAAATTATCTCCAGTGCCTAAAATATCCTGTATATCTTACACCACAGCACTGGTTCCAGTTCATGGAGGAGAGTATCAGAGATAGGTATCTGAGACTGTAGTACAGATCCTCAGGGCAGAGTTTCAACTGCTTATTCTGTTTCAGTGGGAGGGAGAAGGACTAGCCCAAGCAGGGAAGGCTAATTTCTGTCCTGTGTCCCCAGTACCTCCAGAGGTGACTGTGCTCTCAAACACCCCTGTGGAACTGGGAGAGCCCAACATCCTCATCTGTTTCATCGACAAGTTCTCCCCACCAGTGATCAATGTCACGTGGCTTCGAAATGGAAACCCTGTCACCACAGGAGTGTCAGAGACAATCTTTTTGCCCAGAGAAGACCACCTTTTCCGCAAATTCCACTATCTCCCCTTCCTGCCCTCAGCCGAGGACGTTTATGACTGCAAGGTGGAGCACTGGGGTTTGGATGAACCTCTTCTCAAGCACTGGGGTATGGACCATCCTTCCATCTCCTTTCTTTTATGATTTTCCCCGGTGATGCATATGTCTGGTGCTTTGGGATGTTCCCTAACTCATCCATAACAATTGCTATGACTCCTATTCCTTGTCTTCTCCCATTATTCAGTTTCACCCACCTTTTAATATGCATTTCCTTCATACATCATTCTGTCTTCCTCTTATTTAATTGATTGATAATTATTTTTTTGACTGAATACACTACCTTTGATTCTAATTGCTACGCCATACACAGTCATTACCTCTGTACTGTACTCTGTTTTATTTTCCCCAGAGTTTGAACCACCAACCCCCCTCCCAGAGACAACAGAGAATGTGGTGTGTGCCCTGGGCCTGATCGTGGGTCTGGTGGGCATCATTACTGGGACCATTTTCATCATCAAGGGCATGCGCAAGGTCAAAGCTGGTGAACGCCGAGGGCCTCTTTGAGGCACTTTCAGGTGGGTTTGATGTAGAGGAAGGCATATATATAGAAAGAATTATCCAAAAGAAGGAAACAGAGTGGGGAGAAGGATATGTGATATCTTTAAAGGAAAATGATAGGAAAGTCATGACTCTTAATTTATCTTTGCGAGAACAGAATCAGACATTGACACCATCTGGTATCCCAAAACTTTAAGACCCCATATTCTCTCCGATACATGTGCACCTATACCACAATCTCAGTCTTAGAAATTATCTCCACTACCCAATACTATTGTTTCACATAATACTAATGAATCAATGATCTAGGAAAGCTTTGAGTACTTTCTGGTATATATTTTCTGAAACAGTACCTCAGCTCAGAAATATTTCCAGAGCTTGGCTCTTTGGGGGTTAGGATAAATTCACTGCATAAATAAAAATCTCCTTAAGGCCAATGTCTGTTTTTTCTTCTCCAATCTGAAAAGTGGTGTTGAAACTTCTAAGAAAGCGTAAGCTCTGGAAGCTCTGGTCTGCTCATTTATGTTCACTTGGAGAGTGGGAGATGCAATTCATGCTAGAAAGTTTCTATTTACTAGATAGAGGTCAAGTGAATATTTAGAGACACTTCCAAAGTCAAAGGATTTTTCTTTTTTTTTTTTTCTAAAGGGGTTCCAAAGTCAAAGGTTTAAGGGAGAAGAGGAATGAATCTGAAAAAAGAGCTTAAAATAATAATCTTAACTCTTTAGTAACTATGCGTATCCTGCTACAGGCAATGGAGTTTCCTAGAGAGAAGATCAGTGAAGAAATTTATGCTTCAATAGCTTTATAAACCTGGCAATACTCCAACTGTTCACCTCACTGAGGACAACCATTTTTTTGCATTTTCCAGACTTTTAGATATTCTAAGAAAAATGATGTCTTCCTGATCTGATATCTAGTTATTCTCTCTTTGCTGACCCTTCTTGGATCCGTTTTCCTCCATTTTCTACCATCATTTTAATATCACCATGCAATGCCTCTGGAATAGACCCCATAGGATCTTTTCTCTACTACGGAACCTTGTGAATGTTCGAAACAGATATCTCTTCTACACTTAGTGCTTTGGTTTCTTCAAATTGTGATTGTGATTTTTTTTTAACACAATAAACTATTTGATGGATCTGAGATGAAGTTTTTATGTCTAAGCCAGTTCTTCACAGGGACAAAGGAATATATGTGATCCTTTCATCCTGAAATTTGTGAATGTTGAATGTATGTGATAAGTTCTATAAGCAGTCAGAAATATCTAGGTTTGGGGCATGGGTGGCTCAGTCATTTAAGTGTTTGACTCTTGATTTTGACTCAAGTCATGATCTCAACGTCCTGGGCTCCGCATGCAGGACAGTGTCTGTTTGAGATTCTCTCACTCCCTCTGCCCCTCCCCCTGTTCATGCTTTCTAAACAATAAGTAAATAAATAAATAATCTTAAAATAAAAAGGAATATCCAGGTTCATTATGACCATGTCTCATTCACAGCATCTGCAAGTAATCCAGTTGCTATGGTCCAGTCCCTCTATGGAAAACTCTAGAGTAGAGTTTGTTTGTTGAGAGATCTCTGCTTAGGAATGATTTCAGAATCTAGTTTTGGTTCCTGATTTCCAAGTCAGTGATACATGTGGATCTTTAGTAGAATGAATGTTAAAGCATAGGGTTTAGCCGCAGCTAATAGGCAAGACTGATGATGGGGAGCAGATGAGAGTGGAGTGGAAAACAGAGGAGGATTTACATGTTACAGGATTTACATATCAATGACACTCCAGGTTTAACGGAAAATAGGATAGGACACTGTGGATCAGCATTACCCATTTTATTAAATGGTCTTTGATGCCTGTGTCATTACTAGATAAATGGTCTGACTTATTCCTGAAACAATCTTGTATTGGATATGTATCCCCATGCAGAAAAATCAAGTAAAAAGTGGAAAGTTGGGGGAAAACATGACATTAAAATAGAGTGAAAAAATGTTTGAGATACAGTGAGCTCTTGCTTACTTCTCTGTGAAACTATTACTTGAAATTTATTTCTAACTAGTTACCAGAGCCTACCCCAAACCATAAAGATCAATTATCCTGACAGTTTGATAGAGTAGCAAATACCAGATGTTGAATTGACGTCAACTTGGGCTTCATCTTACTCTACATTTACTAGCTGTGTATTCACTGATACCTTGCTTAACTTACTTGATTTGTTTCATGAAAATACTGATGGCAATTTTTACACACTGAGTTATTATAATATTAAAGGACAAATGCAGAACACCTGGGTGGCTCCGTGGTTGAACATCTGCCTTTGGCTGGGGGCATGATCCTGGGGTCCTGGAATAGAGTCCCACATCAGGATCCCTGCAGGGAGGCTGCTTCTCCCTCTGCCTCTCTCTGCCTCTCTCTCTAGCAGTCAGAAATAAATAAAATAATTTTTTAAAAAAGGAATTAAAGGACAAATGCAAGAAAAGTAATTATGTCTCATGCTTATTGATTGCAAAAAATTATAAATTCCATTATTTTTTCTCAAAATGTTTATAACCTGATGATAAAAATCCCAGAAATGCACAAATCAAAGCAAGATCACTTTGAAGGGTAGCAGAATAACTCATCTCAAAATATGCCACTCTGGCATAAGGCTTATTTTGAGGTGATAAGGCGTTTGAGGTAATAAAATTGCTGTAGATTGCTTGTTAGCTGAAGAAGGAGTCAATGCCATAGCAAATACCTCCTGCTGCTCCTGGATCAATACCTCTGATATTATAGAAAGTCAGTACAAGAAATTAACAAGCCTTTTGGCTAAAACACATTGATACCTACTGGTCTGGTTCATGGAGGTCCTGACAAAAAGCATACTTCCCTCCCTTGGTATTCTCGTCCTGATAGTCATCATGAAGCTGTGTTCCTTCAAGGGTCTCAAACACATGCTCAGAGCCATCAGCAGTATATCAGATGGTCTCACTGCATTTGGAGAAACAGAAATGACATGAACAGTGAGGTGCAAACACCTTTCACAAACCTTACTTTATAACCTATGAGTTTCACAGGGAAACAAGAACCACTTAACCCTGATAGTGCCTAGAGTGATACTAATATCAAATTTTTGGTCCACCTCTTATGTGTACAAGGATAACCAAAAGGGGATAATTTTTGGGTAATTTTACTAGGAGGCCATTAAACTGAGATGGCGCTAACAGCTTGGTAACAACTTACATAAGCAAAGTGAAACCTAAACTAGAGTCAATCCCTGTAAGCACTCGTATGCCAGCAAATTCACCAATAGCCAAATGGGCTTTTCCAGGTAAGGCAACTGAAAAGAATATAGCCAATCAGGGAATTGGTAAAGCAATTTCTGTGCTTTGCCTCTGCACCTGTTCTACCAAAGCCTATTCCTCCAGCTCTTGTCACAGAACTCTTCACCATTTTCAGGTTGGCACAGCCAGACTTGAATCATGTTCTCAAGTAAACACTTAGAAATTGTCTTATGCCTTAGTTTATCTAACACCTTAAAGGACTTACTAAAAACTAGCAAGTTTCTGTATTCTGTGGCTTAAAGAATCAAGGCACATCTTTAGAAATTTGAAAATAGTCACAGGTGTTTCTTTTATGTAACTCCCATTTTTTACCATAAATAGGTGGCAATAGAGAATACACTAAAACTCAGACATATGTGGCATAAAAAAGAAAACATCTACAACCTCCCATATAAAAAGACATTTTTTGAATACTTTACCTTTAATGAGCAGTTTTAGGTTCACAGAAAAATTGGGCACAAAATACAAGAGTTCCTGAATATCCCCATCTTTCCCCCTCCCTGCTCCATACAGTTTCTCCCATTATTGACACTTGGCAGCAGGGTGGTACATTTGATCTTACCACACTGATGAATCAACACTGATACATTATTATTTACAGATGTCTATAGTTTAGAATAGGGTTCGTTCTTTGTATGATATAAATCTCTATAGTTTGCCTTTTCCAGAATGTCATATAGTTGAAATCATACAGTGAGAGCTTTTTAGTCTAACATGATTCTTTCATGTAGCAATATGCATTTAAGGTCACCATGTCTTTTCAAAGCTTAATAGCTTTTTTCAAATTGCTGAATAATACTTCATTGTATGGACGTTCCACAGTTTATCAATCCACCTGTCAAAGGACATCTTGGTTGTTTCCAAGTTTCACAAAGATGCTATAAACATTCCTGTGCCAGTTTTTGTGGGGACATATATTTTCAACTCATTGAGTAAATACCAAGGAAAACATTGCTGGACTGTAATATAGGAGCATGTTTAGCTTTGTAAGAAATCACCACAGTGTTTCTTCCAAAATAATTGTAACATTTTGCATTACCATCAGCAAGGAATGAGATCCCCTATTGTACTGAATTCTGGCTTGCTAGCATTTGGTGTTGTGAGGGTTCTTGATTTTACCCAGAAGTCCACCTTAAAAAATTTTTTTAATTTGAAATAATTATAGATTCACCAGAACTTGCAAAGACAGTATAGATAGACCCTATGTACGTCTTATCTAGTTTCTCCAAATGATTATATATTAAAAATTATAATACCATATCAAAACCAGGAAACATATTGGTAAATGTGCCTGTTTCCTCCCATGAGTACATCTGTGTGACCACCACCATAGTCAGGCACAGAACTACTCCATTACCAGAGAGTTCTCCCTCATGCTGCCCTTTGTATTCACAATCACTTCTCTTCAGACCCCATCACCTAACAACCGCTAATTTGCTCTCCATCTCTATAATTTGTTATTTTGAGAATGTCAAATAGATGGAATCATTGAGTATGTGGCTTTCTGAGCTTGGCCTCTTTCAATTAGCATAATGCCCTTTAGATCTATCTAAGTTGTTGAATGTACCCACAATTTTTCCTTTTTATTGCTGAGAGGCTTCCATGATATGGACACACTTGTTGCAGGGCCTTTTGGTTGTTCCTAGTTTAGGGCAATGACATTTAAAGCTGCTATGCAAATTAGTGTACAGTTTTGTGTGAACATGAGTTTTCATTTTTCTGACATAAAGGCCATGAAATGTGACTCCTGGGACAGGAGGTAAGTGTATGTTTAGTTTTTAAGAGATTGCCCCAAACTATCTTCCATTTCACATCCCCATCAGTGCAGGAGACATCCAGCTTCTCTGCATTCTCATCATCATTTGACCTTGTCATTATTTCATATTTTAAGTGCTTCAATAGGTGTATAGCGATGTATCAGCATGGTCTTAATTTGCATTTTCCTAATAGCTAGTGATGTTGAACATCATTCAATGAGCTTATTTTCCATATGAATATTCTTTCTGATAAATGTCTCTTTGTGTCTTTCTCCCATTTTGTAATTAGAGTAGGTGTGTGTGTGTGTGTATCTTTACTGTGGAGACTTGGGAGTTCTTTATTGATTCTAGACATATTTGTTATGTTTGTTAAATTTGCTCTTTGTTATATTTTGGATGTTTAGATATTTTGTCTTTGTCTATATCTAACCTTTTCAGTCTCTCAAAAGGATTTTTTTTTTCTCAAAATTATTTTTTAATAATTTTATTTATTTGAGAGGGAGAGCGAGTGAGTGAGTGAGTGAGTGAGAGAGAGAACATTAGGTGGAAGAGAGGCAGAGGGAGAAGCAGAAGCATAGGGAGAAGCAGGTTTCCTGCTCAGCAGGGAGCCTAATGCAGGGCTTGATCCCTGGACTCCAGGATCACAATTTGAGCTAAAGGTAGACATTTAACCAACTGAGCCACCCAAGTACCCCAATAGGATATTTTTCAGAATAAAAGTATTTAATTTTTATAAGGCCCAATTCATTGATGTTTCTCCTTTATGGATCATGCCTTTGATGTTATGTCTAAGTAGTCTTCACCAGCCCAAAAATTTCCTGCTGTTTTCTTCTGAAAATTTTACACTCCCATGTCAAGCTGCTTGCATGGAGCCTGCTTCTCCCTCTGCCTGTGTCTCTGCCTCTCTCTCTCTCCCTCTCTGTGTCTCTCATGAATAAATAAATAAAATAAAATCTTTAAAAAAAAATAATGATAATTTTTTCCTTTCCTTTTGTTTTCTTTTCCCTTTGATTTTGCTTGTTTGCTTTGTTTTTGTCTATGGATATCTATTTTGTCTATGGATATGAAATGTGTTCCAACACCATTGTTTGAAAAGATTATGCATATTCCATTGATTTGCACTGCACCCTTGTCAATAGTGAGTTGGTGTGGGTCTATTTCTGGACTGCCTATACTCTTCCATCAGTCTATGTGCCTGTCCCTTCATAATACCCATTAGTCTTGATATCATAAGTATGTATATAAAGGTTTTAAATCTGGCTGGCACAATTATTCAATTATTCAACTTTATTTTTCTTTATCAAATTTAGCTTCATCTCATTCCTAATTTCATTGCTTTTTCATATATATTTTAAGATATTTAAGATATTTAAGATAACTATTAGAATTTAGAATAACTATCTACAACCATTAAAAATTTAGCCGAGATACGGATATTAATATTAATTGCATTAAATGGGGATATCAATTTGAGTGAGAATTGACATCTTTACTCTGTTCAGTTTTTCAACTGATGAATATGGTAAATACCTTCATTTATTTAGACCTTCGATTTCTTTCATCAGCATTTCAGATAGAAGTCCTGTGCACACTCTGTTGGAATTCTTCTTTAGTTTTTCTGTGCTTTTCCTTACTTTTTTTTTTTTTTTGAGTGATTTTAATAGTATTGTATTTTTAATTTTTGTTTTACATCTTCCTTACTATATATAGAAAAACAATAGATTTTTTTCTGCTGATCTTTAATCCTGCCTTCTTATTAGTTTTTTTTTTTTTTTTTTTTTTTTTTAGGTTTTATTTGTGTGGTGGGGGAGCAATTCCTTGGGATATTTTATGGAAACTATCATCACATCAAATTAGTGTAAATATAGTTTTATTTCTTCCTTTCTGATGTGCCTTTGTTCTGAATACCTCCTATTCATCTTGTTGATGATGGGGGGTCCCCCACCCTAAAGAAGATGAGATGGTTTATGAGATTGACATGGACAGATGAGATTAACAGCTGTTACATGTACTCACAGCCTGAGAGAGAAGGACACTAAATTCTATATAGGGGCCCATGAAGTTTGCATTCGGGAACACAGGGAATCATCAGGGCTGAGAGGCAAGCTTTGTAGGAACAAGAAGATGAGGTGCCTCCGGGTTCCCACAACTGGATGTTATTGGTTTTTTTGAATAGTTCTATGGGCAGGCAAGGGAACTGAAGCCCTTAGGTTGAGGAACAGGTGGACTGTAGCTTTTCAGACTCAGAAGTAGCTGAGTGAAGTCTTTCCTTCCAGGTTGAGGAAAGATACCTGGTCTAAGTGTGGGCACTCATGGTTATGCTTTCGGCGGCCCTTTAAAGGCTTTGCCACAGTAATTAGTCCCTTCTGTCTTATTGATGGCAAGGATTGAAGGAGTGCTCAAATGAGGTGTTTTGAGACAACAAACACTTTAGTAAATGCTCCAGGGGATTGATGCTCCTCAAAGTAGGCTAAAAATCCTCACTGAAGGAAGTCAGAAGAAAGGTTTTAATAGGATAATACTGAGGATGATTTTAAATGGGCAAAGGAAAGCCTTACCTAATCAATCTATTTGCACACCCAAATTGAGAAAGCTGCTCATTAAACTAAACAACCCGAGTGAAATACTGACAAAATTGAGCTCAAAAATATCAACTCCTGTGCTCACTTCGGCAGCACATATACTAAAAAAAAATAATAATAATAATCAACTCCTTCATACTTCCTACTTCTCTACCTTCTTCTTATCCTGTAAATGAGATACCATACCACGGATTGAGGCATTAAAATCAAAATCCTCCTTCTCCTCACCATGCTAAGGCAATGAAAGTTCTGAGGTCAAGAGCTGGCTAGAGTAGAAGCTGATATTAAGAGGCTGATAGGAATTCTTGAAGGCCTTCTCCATTAAGAACAAATTAGGACAATGTACCCAGAGAGGAAGAAGCAAATTGAAGGCAAAGTGATCAGATGGATAGATCAACCGATGATGTCTTTTAAGTGACCACCCAATTCCCTGAGAGATTGAAAACAACAGTTACCCTAAAAAAGAAAACATCATTGCTAAACATGAAATATAGGCCCAGAAGGAATTCAAAGTCCTTCAGGTTCTCTAGGAACTCTTATCTAGACCATTCTCTGTTCCTAAGCCTGAAGAAAAAAGGGGTGGCATGTAGGGGATGGGGTGGTGTGGGGGTTCTGTGGAAGCTTCTTAAAATTCAACTGGCTAGAAAAACACTCTTGCTCCAAATCTAACCCAGTTTCCAGAAGATTACTTGTCAAGGATACATACAAATCTTTACTATCTGTGTTTATATATATGTTATAAATATGACATTGCTCTATCACTGGATATTGATAAAATTAGTTTGTAAAATAGCTTTTTACAGTTGGTGTGATGACAGGTATTTATAAGAATTAGGCTTTTTAAAATTTACAAGTCACCAAACAACAGATGTTGACAAGGATGCAGAGAAAGGGGAACTCTCTCACATTGTTGATGGGAATGCAAGCTGGTACAGCCACTCTGGAAAACAGTGTGGAGGTTCCTCAAAAAGTTAAAAAAAATAGAGCTACCCTATGGCTCAGCAATGTACTTCTAGGTATTTACCCCAAAGATACAAATGTAGTGATCCGTAGGGATACCTGCACCCCAATGTTTGTAGCAATGTCCACAATAGTCAAACTATGGGAATAGCCCAGATGTCCATCAACAGATGCATGGATAGAGAAGATGTAATATACATATACAATGGAATATTACTCGGCCATCAGAAAATGAAATATTGCCAATTGCAACAATGTGAATGGAACTAGAGTATTTTGCTAAGTAAAATAAGTCAGAGAAAGACAATTACTTTTTTAATAAATTTATATTTTATTTGTGTTCAATTTGTCAACATATAGAATAACACCCAGTGCTCATCCCGTCAAGTGCCCACCTCAGTGCCCCTCACCCAGTCACCCCCACCCCCCACCCACCTCCCCTTCCACCACCCCTAGTTCGTTTCCCAGAGTTAGGAGTCTTTACGTTCTGTCTCCCTTTCTGAAATTTCCTACCCATTTCTTCTCCCTTCCCTTATATTCCCTTTCACTATCGTTTATATTCTCCAAATGAATGAGAACATATAATATTTGTCCTTCTCCAATTCACTCATTTCACTCAGCATAATACCCTCCAGTTCCATCCACATTGAAGCAAATGGTGGGTATTTGTCGTTTCTAATGGCTGAGTAATATTCCATTGTATACATAGACCACAGCTTCTTTATCTGTTCATCTTTCGATGGACACCAAGGCTCCTTCCACAGTTTGGCTATTGTGGACATCGCTGCTATAAACATCGGGGTGCAGGTGTCCCAGCATTTCATTGCATCTGTATCTTTGGGGTAAATCCACAACACTGCAATTGCTGGGTCATAGGGCAGGTCTTCTTTGATCTGAGTCCTACTTTAACTCATATAACCATCTCTATTTTTTTGTTAATTGTTTTCTATGCTTATCTTTTTCCATTCCTCTATTTCAGTCTTCCCATATTATTAAGTTTGAAGTGAGCTTGTTGTAGACAGCACACAATTGGATCATTTTTCTCCAGTCTGGTGTTTGTCTGTTAACTGATGTTTTTAGATCATTTACATTTAATGCAATTATTAATATATGAGCACTTATGTTGGACATTGTATCATTTGTTTTGAGTGTACACAGCTCCTGAATCTTTAGGTGCATGACTTTTGCCAAATTTTGGAATATTCAGTCAAGTTTCCATCAAAAAGTTTTTCAGTATCACTTCCTTTTCATCTCCTTCTTGGTCTTGAATAGCACAAATATTTTATCTTTATTTGTAGTTCCACAAATTCTCCTACATGAAGTAATAATAAATATTATGAGCAAGTTTACAAAAATAAAATTGTATGTAGTGGATAAATTACTCAAAATGTGCAATGTATCAAAGCTCACAAACAGTATATAAAATTAAGAGTTCCACATCGAATGAAGAAAATAAGTCCATTATGCAAAACTTTTCCACAACAAAACCCCAAGTTTAGCTCTCCAGTAAATTCTTAAAAGTATTTAAGAAAGAAGCCATCCTAATTTATACGAACTTCCAAAAAAGTGAAAAGAGAGAAAACACTTGCAAATACTTCCTATGAGACCAGGATAATCTTTTTTTCAAAACCTGATGCTGTAACAAAAAGAAATATACAGACTCATCACTTTCATAAAGACAGATGCCAAAATCTTATGAAAAAATTATCAGATTGAATCCAGTGACATTCAGAAAGCATGATACATCATGGCTAAGCGGAACTTATTACAGGATTGCAAGATTCTTTTAACGTTTGAGAATTAATTAATGCAATTTACCATATTAAGTTAAAGAAGGAGACAAGAAATATAATCATCTTGATAGAAAAATAAAATATCATTGGACAGAATTCAACACCTGTACTTAATTTTTCAATATCTAGATTTTAAAAATTTTATGAAAAGGGAATTTTCTTGATTTAACAAAGAATAGCTACCCTACTACACACATCAGACTCATTTTATTACCCCCAATTTCCTACCTTTGGCAATCACCCATCTGTTTTCTGTATCTGTGAACAAGGCTTTTTGTATTTTTGGGTTTGGGTTTTTTGGGGTTTTTTTTGTTTTGTTTTGTTTTTTTGGGGGGGTTCAACATATAGGTGAGATCACTTTAATTTGTCTTTCTTGTTGTGATCTATTTCACTTAGCATAACGTCCTCAAGGTCCATTCATGTTGTCACAAATAGCAAAACTTCATTCTTTCTTATGGCTGAATAATACTTTTTAAAAAAGATTTTGTTTATTTACTCATGAGAGAGAGAGAGAGGCAGAGACATAGGCAGAGGGAAAAGCAGGCTCCCTGGAGCCTGATGTGGGACTCGATCCCAGGACTCCAGGATCATGCCCTGAGTCGAAGGCAGACATCTAATCGCTGAGCCACCCAGGCATCCCAGGAATAATATTTGTTGATGTATGTATACCATACTTGCTTTACTCATTCATCTCTTGATGGACATTTAGATTATTTCCATATCTTCACCATTGTAAATAATGCTACAATGAATAAGGGGATGCAAATATCTTTTCAAGTTAGTGTTTTAATTTTCTTTATTTAATCACCCAGAAATGGATTGCTGGATCAAATGATAGGTCTATTTTTCATCTTTTTGGAGAATTTCCACACTGTTTCCATAGTGACTGCACCAATTTAATTCATGCCAACAGTGCACAAGGGTTTGTTTTCTCCACATTCCTACCAACAACCCTTGTTATTTTTGTCTTTTTGATAATAGCCATCCTAACAGGTATAAAGTGATATATCATTGTGGATTTGATTTCTTTTTTCCCTGATGATTAGTGATGTTGAGCATCTTTGCATGTGCCTGTTAGCCATCTGTATGTCTTCTTTGGGAAAATGTCTATTCAGATCTTCTGCTCAAATTCAATTGGATTGGGGTTTTTTTATTGCTACTAGTTGAATGAATTCTATACATATTTTGGATATTAACCCCTCACCAGATATATGATTTGCAAATATTTTCTCCCATTTTGTAGGTTGCCTTTCATTTTGTTGATGGTTTCTTTTACTGTGCAAAAGCTTTTTAATTTGATGTCATTCCACTTTTCATTTTTACTTTTATGGCCTTTGACTTTCGTGTCCATTCCAAAAAAAATCATCACCAAGATAGATGTCAAGGAGCAGACTGCCTATGTTTTCTCTCACAAGTCGTATGATTTCAGGTTTTACATGCAAGGCTTTAATCTATTTTGGATTAGTTTTTGTGTATAATGTAAGATAATGACCCATTTTCATTTATTTGCATGTTGCTGTCCAGTTTTCCTAATACCATTTATTAAAGAGACTATTCATAGCCCATTGTATATTCTTGAAATGCTCTACTTTAAACCTCAAGTGTTCATAATCTACTTCTGGAGTCTGCTATACTGCTGTATTTAACCAATAAGGAATCAATCCCAAAGAGTGTCAAGCAAAATTGATATATAACAGGTTTAAGCATTTTATCAAACTTAACACTTATTGTCTTTGAAAATTTTCTGGGAAATATATTTTTCCTTATAAAATTAAGTATTAACATGTTAACTTCTAAGAACAAATAGTCCTTTTGCTTAGTTGCTGTTTTTTTCATTATAATTGGGTTTATAACTGCATTTTAATACTCCGTGTTAAAAACAAACCCTCAAAACCTTTATTGATGCACCCCTCAACCTATCATCCTTCATGATGAAATAATTAAAAATACTAACACTCTAATAGTTCCAGATACTATAGTTTCCTTACCTAAAATTGTTCTCTTCTACCCGCTCTCACATTTCTTTCTTTCTTTCTGAAGATTATTTGCTCCCATCTTTCCAATGCATCAAATGAGGCAGGCCCCACAAAGCATGAAGCATAGTTTGTCTGAGACTACCACTGTCATTCTGTGGTCCTCTCAATGTGTGGAGGAAGTAGGTCTACTGAGAACACTTGAAGAAGGTTTAGTTCTCCCTTATAAAAATGTATGAGGAGAAACTGTTCCCTTTTCCTGTCTTTGGAAGTTATGAAGAAAATGAAGCCTAAAGCTACTGCAGCCATCCTACTACCATTTCAGGAATACTGACTTGTGGTGTATGATAAAGAGAAGAGATACAAAGTCCCAGGATCACTAGCAACACCATTGGCCTGATGAACTCACCAGCTTGGAGGTTAACTACCCAGGGTCTATCTGCTACGTGAGACAAGGAGTTAAAGTCAAATAAAGCCAATTAAATTGATTTTTCTCACTAGCAATAGAAAGCATCGCCACTGAAATATTCCTGCCATACTTTTAAATTCTACATTATAATGTCACACCATAGATCTCAGATAAAATGAGACAACTCATTTCTGCATCTTAAAGAACACAACAAAAGTAAAGTTGCAACCCTGGGATCAAACAGCATCTGATTAAACCATATAAATATTGAACACATGACTGTTAGCTTATTAAATTCCCACAGGACGATAACCTGTTTCACACATTAATGCATAATAGAACTATAATATTTGTAAAATAAACTTTGAATTGGTCTGTTGTCTCTTATAGTGGAGAAATTGTGCTGAAATAGCTATTAACTTGAATTGAACTTCTGAATCTATTGTCTACTCTTTAGATTTGATTTACTTTTCAAAATGACTTGTCGACAGATTATGATAGCAGAACTCATCATCTCCTTAACCAATTTAGGTGTATTCTCTGAAACCTTTCCAACTTTTTTATATTATTGAAGTCTATGGAATCTAGAACTATATACTGATTTACAATTATAGTTCCACAGTGTCCAAGCTCCAAAAATACTTGGTTTACTTTTCTAATTTGTTTCCATTATGTACTTTTTGTCACATTTTCTTCATCACTACAGTTTGGTTTTAATTTTTACATATTGACTTTTTAAATTTTTTAAGTTATTATATAAAATGTTTTTAGGATCCTCAAACTAAAACTATTAACTAAGACATGTTGAGAAGATCCAGCTCTCATCTCTGTTCCCTTCAACCTACTCATTCATTTTGCCCAAGAGGCAATGGTTTTTAAAAAATCCTTCCATTGTCATATATAGAAAAGTAAGTAGATTAGATAGATGAGAGATAATTATAGCTGGATGTTATAGATAAAGTGATATAGCTATATATTCCTATTCTCTTACTCTATCTTTTAAACAAATCGTTGTGTGATGTACAAACTCTCCTGTACCTGTGCAAATGCCTTTTGGAGATTATTCCATTTCAGGATGGTTATTTTTCCATCCAGCTGCATGGTATTTCATTGTTTGCATGGACATCAGAGTATTCATAATTTCCCCTTTCTTTCCCAGTTTTCCTCTGATTTCTGCTAATTTCCCCTTTCTTTCCCAGTTTTCCTCTGATTTCTGCTAAGATAATATCTATCTGGGATGTTCCTGTAGATGGTAAATTTATGTACAATATGAAAGGTCTCAGAAATGCATCTTTTCCCCTAGAGTTGTGGTTTTGTCCTGATGGTCTGAGACCTATTTATGGGGAAGGATGCATCTCAAGTCAAAGTGTCAGCATGCCACGGATGTTTATCTGAGAGACAGAAAAAGATGGAAGTGTAGATAGAGCTCCCCATCAATATAATGAGAGGGGTTTACTCAGTTTTAGATACTTTCCTATAAAACTCAAGAAGGGGGAATTGTGAGCCTCCCGCATTAGGCATGGAGCCTACGTAAAAAATAAAATGAAATTAAAATTTAAAAACTGAGGCAAAAGACAGTGATTATAAAAATTCTGAGGGCATCATTTCCTTACAAGTTACTTGTATGACATTGCATGGATATTTTTTGTTCCCTTTCCTCATCCCATGGTGCAAAGGGACGTTTGTGTTTGTGTTTGAGAACACAGAGATATAGGATACCACTGTCACATAGGTCATCAAGGGCTTCCTCCTAGCTCCAGAAAACATGCCTAAGTACAGAATGCATAGAGCCCATGATTAAACAGAGAATGAAGCAAGGATACCTTTCAGATGCATATCTGAACAAAATTTAGGAATATAAATAAAAACCATTATTTTTTTGTGATGAATCCTCCCATTCTCCCTCTTTTTTTTTTTTTTACTTCTCTTCCTTGAAAACACATGAAGCAGATGATTTTCAATCCACATTTATTTGAGAAAAGCTTATAAAGAAACATGAGCAGAAGGTGAGTTCCCATGCAAGGGAAACATAAGGGCTGCATAGGAAGAGGAAGGAGAGAATGCAGATAAGGTACTGCAGTCAGCACTGGGGGTTCCAGGTCAAGGACAGGGCAGAGGGAGCCATTGGGGAACACAAGCTGTGCAGGGTCACTGAAGCCAGGGCAAACCAGATCCTGAGAAAGCGCTGTATTTGTAGAAGAATAAGAGCCAAGCTGGAAACCTTTGGACTCTGAGAAGAAGCTGGAAAGGAAGGTTTTTTCTTGAGGGTCACCATCTCCACTTCAGCTCAGGAGTCCTGCAGAAGACAGAGCAGAGTATTGTTCCAGACCCACCTCTATAAGCAGCTTCTTCTCCTCTCTCTCAAGGCCTCATGTCAAAGCGCTGCAGTAATTACATATTTTTAGGTCTCCTTGGGCCAGAGCTATTTTACAGCGCAGGCCTTTCACTAAGTGGAGAGAGGTAGCGTCAGTATAAACTGCCAGATCAGAAGTCAGATCCAAAGTCTTTCCCACTGGGATGCTTGGGTGGCTCAGTGGTTGAGCATCTGCCTTCAGCTCAGGGTATAACCCTGGAGTCCCAGGATCGAGTCCCACATCGGGCTCCCTACAAGGAGCCTGCTTCTCCCTCTGCCTGTGTCTCTGTCTCTCTCTCTCTGTGTCTCTCATGAATAAATACATAAAATCTTTTTAAAAAACAACAACAACAACAAAGTCTTTCCCATTATTTCTGTCTTTTCACCTTTACTATCTGCTCCAGGATAACCAAATCTATCTGTAAAGGGGATGAAGGAGCATTACCTGTTGGCTGAAGTCCAGAGTGTCCTGGAAAAGAGAAGGGAAGACATAGACTTAACAGATATGGAGGTAAATCTGGCCCCATAGACAAGATTCCAGCCCCAGACCTGCCTCCTTAGATTTCTCTAACAGCCCAACCCATATTGCATGATGCCAGGGGAGAGTGGAAAGTGAAAGATATGACCCATGAAGTCTCTGTCACACAAATCCAGTTTCATTAGCTTTAGCGTCTCTTCCTGCATTTGGCCCAGGATCTCAACCCAAGATCCTCATGCTTGTTAATCTCCTTCTTAGCTCTACAGAACACATGACCTCTTAGGCTGTGACACAGTAACCATGGACTGCTGACTTCTGGATTTCTAGGGAATCTGAGGTCAAATTGGGAAAGAATGGCTTTATACAGGGCCATCGGTACACAGAGAGCTTTTGATCAAAGCTGTATTTCTCTCCACATAGTCTCTGGGGAGTCTCAGTTACCAACAGGTGCCTTACCCTTCTGATTTCTGAAGTAGATGAACAGCCCCACTGCAAGGAAGAGCAGACCCAGGACAAAGCCCCCGATTCCACTCAGCATCTTGCTCTGTGCAGAATCAGACTGTGCCCCTGAAAGAAGAAGCAGTTTTAGTGCTTTTTACACCAAACTGATGGACACTGGGATTGAGAATGTCACTTTAGTGATTTTTACACCAAACTGATGGACACTCAGTTTGAGAACTTTGAGAATGAGGAAGGAAGGCTGCCTTGGAAGAAGTAGAATAATTAGCAATTTCTGGAAAAGAAATCTAAAATCACATTGAGTAGATACGAAGTCTATGCATTGACCTTTTTAAATATCACAATTCTGACAAATCCACTACTTCAACATCTATGGATGAGGAGCCTGGGACTCCGTGAAGTACAAGTAGCTTGTGCAGGGTGACAGAGCTAATAAAAGGAATCCAAGATTGGATTCCCCTCAAGTCAGAAAGGTCCCTACAATGTAAAGGATTCTCAGATGACAATGAAGAACTCAGAGCAACAGTGCCAGAAGCACAAGCCCAGCCAAAGGCAGTGGACTGGTGCCCAGTGTCAAGATGGAACTCTGACCTGTGAACCATGGAAAATCTGAAAACATGGATAACCTCCTTTCTGCCTGCCACATCTAACTGCCTCCCCAAAGACAGCAGGATCTGTAGAAATAATCACAGGATATCTTAAATTATCAGAGGACATCACTCAGCTACCCCCAGGGACCTGTGCTAAACAGAAGAGAATACGGAGGAAACGAAAATATGGTATAAGGAGAGAGAACCCTGACACTCAGGAATAAGCAAATCCCCTCTTTGGTAGTTGAGGAACTTATGTCAGGAAGCTTCTCACTCCATTCCACGGTGACAGGGCTTGTCAAACTTGGGTGCTCCACTTGGCAGGTGTAGACCTCTCCGCTCTGAGGAACTATCTCCAGCATCACCAGGATCTGGAAGGTCCAGTCTCCATTACGGATTAGGCCTGTGGACACAACCCCAGCTTCCTCTTCCTGGCCATTCCGGAGCCACCTGACTTCAATGTGGCCTGGATAGAAACCATTCACAGAGCAGACCAGGAGGTTGTGATGCTGCAAGGTCTGAGTCTTCGTAGGATACACAGTCACTGTAGGCTCGACTAGAAGAGAAGTGGTAGAGGGACTCAGTGAGGAAGACAGACAAAGCAAGTCTCCCTGGTTGGCTGCCTTGCTGCCTCCAGTCTCTGGTCACAGGCTGCATTTCAAGCAGGCTTCCCTCAAAACTGACCATGTGGCCCAATAAGGGCCAGTGTCATGAGCCTTTTTTTTTTTTTTAAAGATTTTATTTATTTACTTGAGAGAGAGAGCAAGCAATAGTGAGAGAGAGAGAGAGAGAGCACAAGTAGGGGAGAGAAGGAGAAGCAGACTCTTCACTGAGCCAGAAGCCTGATGCGGGGGCTTGATCCCCGGATCCCAGGATCATAAGGTGAGCCAAGGAAGACACTCAATTGACTGAGCCACTCAGGCGCCCCCAGTATCGTGACTCTTGAATTTAATCCTGACTGCATGAGTCCATTAGATTTAAGTGATGTTGCAGAAATTTGTGGGGTTTGTTTTTCATAGAGTGAAACAGTTTCTTGTTGAATTGAGGTGTTTACAAATTTTGCAAGGCATATAATGTATTTAAGTAAAAGCATGATTTCTAGAGAAGGCTGACTAAATTCACGTCCAGACTCTATTACTTTACTGATTCATCCTGGGAGAATTTTTACATTCTTCTGTGCCCCAGCTTTTTAACCTATCAAGGAGGATAGTAATACTAACTTAGCTCTCAGGGTTACATGATACTAATGCACCCGAGGTATATAAAACAATAACTGGAATTTAGCTTTCAATATATGTTACCTTATTATCCTTTTTAATTGGGGAGAAAATATGATTTGAAGAAGTGTTGTTAAAGTGGGGAACACCCTAAGATAGATGGGGGAAGAGAGTAGGACATCCTGGGAAAGCCACACTCACACCTTAGAACACCATGGAAATGGATCTACCCTGGGAAGCAGGAAAGACAGAGGTGCTTCTCTAGGTCTGGGAGCTGAGTCCCAAGGACAGTATGAGTCCTGAAAGGGAAAGGAGCAAAGGAACTCATTTATTTAAAAAAGTTCTTATAATTGCATTTGCCTGATTACTCCTTCTTCTTTGCAATACGAAAATATCCATTATTATAATTGTCATCATTTCATTAATTTATTAATTATAAACTGACATTTGAATTCAGGGGAGTGTCTGAGACTCATTAAAAGGTATCCTTAGAGCCTAAGATAATCCCTGACACTACAGCCTCCATAAATACAATTTCCGTTTTTGTAAAAGGAGAAATACGAGGAAAACCTTTTACAAACCATAGAATTATAGATCTAAGATTGATGACAAATCATTGCCAACTATTTTGTAGCAAATTTCATTCAATAAAAATGTTTACATTCCTAGCATGAAAAGTAATAAACAGAATCAAAATATAAACCACAAACTAGGGAAAATGTTGAATCAAATATCAGGAAAGCTTTAATAATCTTATGCATGGAGACACAAAATCACTGAGGAAAAAATGAGAACTCTACAGATAATAGACAGGAGATAATGTTTACAGTAGCAACAACAATTAGCCAATAAATATGTGAAATAAATGTTCGAGAACCATATAAATCAAACAAATATAAATTAAAAATAAAAAAGATAAATGTTTGGCAATATGGATAAAAAGGTTCTAACAAAGAGGAATGTGAGGTGAATTGTTATGACTATGTAAAGAAATCACATGTAACTCCTTAAATACTTTCATCATCATAAAAATAGGAACATCAGTATGTTAAGAAAGTTATAATTAAAAAATCTGATTTGCGGACGCCTGAGTAGCCAGTGGTTGAGCCTCTGCCTCTGCCTCAGGGCTGATCCTGGGGTCCCGGGATGGAGGTGTTCCCCCCACCCACCCACCCCCAGGCTCCCTGCGGAGCTCTGCCTGTGTCTCTACCTCTCTCTCTGTGTGTCTCTCATGAATAAATAAATAAAATATTTTTTAAAACAAACAAAAAACACCAGCTTTCACAATCATTTCATGTAAGAATACATACACTAGGAAATACAAATCAAGTAGCTGAGACCCAGAGGAAGCCTCAGAAAGATCAGAGAGGCCTCCGAGGTTCCCTTACCCCCTCAAAACTTAGTGGACACTTTTTCTCAGTGAAATGGTCCCCCCCCCCAGACACAGGCAGACCTACTTCAGGGGGTTCAGGGTTAAGAAGGGTGTGCGCCAAGCACAGAGGTGAGTGGTCTCCTCACTCTCTCCCCAGTCTTTAATCTGCCCTGCCCCCTCCCCTAAACCTGCACCCCAGCCTGGACACCTGCCACTTCCCCTCCCAGGTCTCCAACCACCTGCCTAGTGTTCCCTCCAACTGGAGCTCTGAGCCCCCTCCCCTCTCCCTCAGGACCACCCACCATGCCAGCTGTCCCCTCCTGTCCCCCCCCCCCGCACCCACTCTTCCAACCCATCCCCCACATCCTGCCCACAGCGCCCCACACCCATTCTCTGTCCCCCTCACTTCACAGCATACCCCTCCCCTCCCCACAGTCACACAGGGACACGGCTACGCAGTCTCCACGGTCACACAGGCACAGTGACACTCCTGAAACCGGGCTCTCAGAGGGACCCTCCTCACTCGTACCGGCTCGAGACAGTGCCCCTCCGGGACAGCCTCTGTCTGTCTGTGTGTGTGTCACACACCTCAGCACCAGGCGCCCGCTGCGCTCACCTCGCCGCTGCACCGTGAAGCTCTCGCCCACCCCGTAGTTGTGTCTGCAGTAGGTGTCCACCGCGGCCCGCCTCTGCTCCAAGAGCTCCTTCTGCCCGTTCCAGGACTCAGCGTCGGGCCGCCCGAGCTCCGTGACCGCCCGGTACTCCCCCACGTCGCTGTCGAAGCGCACGTTCTCCTCCCGGTTATAGATGTGTCTTTCCACGAACCGCACCCGCTCCGTCCCGTTGGTGAAATGGCACTCGGCCTTTGCCACCTCCAAGAAATGTGCTGTGGGGACGGGGGGATCCGGTCACCAGAGGCTCCTGGAAGACGCCGACGGCGGCACCCCGCGGTGCTTCCACCCGCACCCCAACCACCAGCACCCACGGTTCGTGTTTCCTCCGCTGGCGGGGGAGGGGAGGCGGCCCGGGGGGACGAGACCCCGCTCAGGGGGGCCTTTGGCGGCCACTCGGCTCCCGGCTCGGGTGACCCGACGCCCGCCAGCGCGAGCAGCCGCGGCCTTCACCCCTCCCCGCCGCCTCCCGGACGCCTCCCCGGGACAGACAGCCCCTGGCTCCTCGCCCTCGCCCCTGGCTCCTCGCTCCTCGCCCTCGCCTCCCGCAGCCCTTTACCTGTCCTCAAACACGTCCCTGCTGCTTCCCCCTGGTTTGGGCTGAGCCGCCCCTGTGAATCCAGAGAAGGGAAGACACACGTCCCCTCCGCTCGGGGAGCTCAAAATGGAGGGAAAGTGACGGACCAAACCCAAAGTGGCAAGACTTTGTACAGAGGTGAGGAATGTTAGAGGGATGAAGTTCTAGAACTGAGAATAGTTGGGTGGTCTGAATTACCTGAGTGCCAGAGAAGTAGTTCAAGGGTGACGTGAGATGTGACATGAAGGATGAAGTAGATGCGCCGAGAGAGAGAGAGAGAGAGAGAGAGAGAGAGAGAGAGAGAGAAGAGTTTGGGGACAAAGGGAGGCACCATTCAGGTCAAGGTAAATGTGACTGTGCAAGAGCCTGAAAGAACTGATGAATTTCCTCAAGAACCCAGAGGAAACAGTTGATGGAAACACAGACAGTGAGAGGAAGGAGAGGGCAGTTTCGACTGGAGTCATCAAATGGAGCCCACAAGAAAAGCCCGTGGGTGGTGACAGCTTTTGACTTTTATACTAAATTCAATGGGATGTGACTGAAGTTTTAACGAGATTAAAACCATGATCGCAATACAGTTCTCAATCCTTTACCTACGTTTCCAAATTCAGAAATCTCAGAAAACCAGATCTTTCTAAGAATTTTGATGCAGAACCCGTTGGCAAATCTAATCTGATGAGGTAAGGGTCGGTCAGAGCTCTTACTGGTCAGTCACGTGTGCTTCTGTAGTTTCAATATATGTAAACACACACACATCATAATTCATGTATATATATACATGCAAACATGTATGTATATATTTTGATATTTATGTTTTACGTTTAATTAAATTAAGACAAGTGTTTTTTTCAAGTATAATTAACATGAAAATTTTTTAAATATGGAAAAAATAACTGTTTAAAAGGGAGACAAATAAAAGAGAGCATCTGACATTATTAATAGACTAGATTGTAGAATTAGTACAAAATTTTGACATATTTTACTAAAAAAATATTTGTGGCAGTCCCAATTTATGACTGAGATGGGGCTGATCAAGAAATCATGAAATACTGAAAAACGTTGCATAAGGCAAAAAATAAAAAACAAAAATCTTGGCTTGCATTGATTGAATCGGCTCAACAAGAAATTGGTGAATTTACACAATTTTATACTTTATTACTTCTGTATTTAAACAAACTAAAATAAACCACAAAGGCCTGAATTGGAAGGTGAATGTGTGTATAAAGTGTGAGTCAAGAATTTTTAGAAGCCCCACAGTATATAAATCAGTGTTTTTGATCTCAGCATTAACATTTAGAGTTAACATTTTAGAGTTTTTGTCTGATTCTTTGTTTGAAATCATACCCTGTATATTTTCCAACCACAATGGTACACAACCAAAGAAAATAAAACAAAACTGGAAAATCTATAACGTTAATATTAAATATTTATTTGTAAATATTAAACAACACATTACTATACTAGCAATGGGCCAAAAAAAATCAAATGGCAAATAAAAATATGTCTTAAAGCAAAAGAAAAAGAAAACATAAGTGAAATTTATGCTATAAATGCTTGTATTAAGAAAGAAATCTCAGCTTTCTTCTCCAGCCACACAAGATGCTGAAAGGAAAGGAGGCTAAGGGGAAGAAGGTGGCCCGAGCCTCTGATGTTGTGAAGAAGTAGGAGGCCAACAAGGTGGTCAATATCCTGTTTGAGAAAAGGCCCAAGAATTTTGGCATCTGACAGGACATCCAACCCAAAAGGCACCTTACCCTCTTTGTCAAATGCCCCTGCTACATTTGGTGGCAGTGGCAAAGGGCTATTCTCTATAAACGTCTAAAAGTGCCTCTCACGATTAACTAGTTCACCCAAGCCTTGGAAGGCCAAACAGCTACTCACCTGCTTAAACTGGCCCGTGGATACAGACTGGAGGCAAAGCAAGAGAAGAAGCAGAGATTGCTGGCCCGGGCTGAGAAGAAAGTTGCCAGCAAACGGATATCCCCACTAAGAGGCTCCCTGTCCCTCAAGCTAGGGTTAATACTGTCACCACCTTGGTGGAAAACAAGAAGACTAGCTGGTAGTGACTGCACATGATGTGGATTCCATTGAGCTGGTTGTCTTCCTGCCTGCCCTGTATCATAAGATAGGGGTTTTCTACTGCATCATCAAGGGGAAGGCCAGACTGGGGCATCTGGTCCACGAGAAGACCTGCCCCACTGTCACCTTTATACAGGTTAACTCAGAAGACAAAGAAGCTCTGGTTAAGCTGGTGGAAGCAATTAGGACCAGTTACAATGACAGACATGATGAGACCCACTGTCCCTGGGGAGGCAACATCCTGGGTTCAAAGTCAGTGGCTGGCATTGCCAAGCTGGAAAAGGCAAAGGCTAAAGAACTGACCACCAAACTGGACTATGGGTGTAGTGTTGAATTTTCTGTACATAAAAGCAATAAAAAGTACTCTTTCAGCCAGTGTCAAGGAAAAAAAAGTTCAAACAAACAACATCACACCACAAGGAACTAGAAAAAGAAGAAACATGGGGGAAATTTAGGAGAGGAAGGAAGTAACAAAGAAAAATCAGAGATAAATAAGAGACCAGAGGGGATCCCTGGGTGGCGCAGCGGTTTGGCGCCTGCCTTTGGCCCAGGGCGCGATCCTGGAGACCCGGGATCGAATCCCACATCAGGCTCCCGGTGCATGGAGCCTGCTTCTCCCTCTGCCTGTGTCTCTGCCTCTCTCTCTCTCTCTGTGACTATCATAAATAAATAATAAAAAAAAAATTAAAAAAAGAAAGGCTAAGCTTTGTAAAAAAATAAATAAATAAATAAGAGACCAGAATAACATTGAAAGTAATGACTAGTTTTCCCAAAAAATAAACAAAGTTTCCAATGCTTTATCTACATTAACTAAGAAAAAAAAAAAGAGAGAAGCCTCAAAACCTGAAATGAAAAATGGAAGAGAAAATAATACAATAGATAATCACAGCAGTTGACAGTTTGGACAAGATAATGTTGGGAAGCCGGTTCTGTACATTGTAGGATGTCTATCAGCATCACTAGCCTCTACCCACTCAATGTCAGATGAAACCTCAGCTTAAAAAACCAAACAGGGGCTCCAGACATTGCTATATTCTCTGGGGAGGGGGTACCAAAACAATTCCTGCATAAGAACCACTGTTATATTAACTGAAATATATGCGGTGAAAAAACTGATGCTAATTATGGAACAGCTGAGTATTACATTGAAAAATTTGCCAATATCATATCTGATAAAAAGCTTATCCTAAGGAAATGTATTTTGCTATAAAATAGCTCAGTGCTGGGATCAGATTCCTAAAAACCATTCATAAGGCCTAATAAGAGAGTATCAAAAAGCTGCTAAGAAGTCTAACATAAAGATGATTGTTCTTGGCTGTGCTCATGCATCAGGCTCACCCAGAACAAAGTGAATGGTGATTGAAAACTAAAATCCAGGCACTCCTAAAAGCTGTAACTATTTTACCTGTGCATTATTTTCAAACAAGGCAATACAGATAATCAGATACAGATTTTCTAACTGGCTCAATCACTACTTTGCATCAGTGACTTACATTCCTGATGGCCACGCTGGACTGTGAGAAACCTGGAATGTCATTATTTCTGGATAATTGTGCCACATATGGCTCCTCTGAACTTCTTGTAAAAACTAAAGCTTTTGGCCTTGAATTTCCCCCAGTATGATGTCTGTGTTGAAATATTGTGACCAAGGCATTTTTATCTCTTCAAGAGCAGGTATAAACAATTTTCAAATTCCATTCTTTTTTTTTTAAACTCCATCTTTTTTTAAAATTTTTTATTTATTTATGATAGTCACACAGAGAGAAAGAGAGAGGCAGAGACACAGGCAGAGGGAGAAGCAGGCTCCATGCACCGGGAGCCCGACGTGGGATTCGATCCTGGGTCTCCAGGATCGCGCCCTGGGCCAAAGGCAGGCGCTAAACCGCTGCGTCACCCAGGGATCCCCCATTCTTATTGCAGTTTACAGAGAAGCCTACAAATCCATGGCTTTCTGAGAGCAATCAGTTACTAGTGCCTATTATGTATATGTGCTGCCGAAGCGAGCACGCTAGTGCCTATTATGAAGCTAAGAATTAATTAAACAACTTTAACAAATGTTTGGCACAGCCTTTAGGTTACGTTCATTTGTGCATGAACTAGCAGATGAAGATTTTGAAAACTGTCATGTCATTAATGAAAAAAAATCACATCAAAACTTCAATATAAGCTAGAGTTAATGAGATAAAAATCTAAATAACATCAAAAAACACTGAGCACTGACAATGAGGCCATGTTGGGCATTCCCTGAGTGCTGGAAACTTGGTAGTGGTGACAAACAGCACTCCCCAGCTTCCTCCCTACAATCCAGCCTCTCTAGTCTTCCTTTTCTTTTTTTCTTCAAGTTTATTTATTTATTTATTTATTTAAGAGAGAGAAAGTGCATGCATGAGCAGGGGGACAGGCAGAGGCAGAGGGAGAAAGAAGAAAGAGAATATAGAGCAGAATGCCCTGAGCATGGAGCCCAGTGTCTGACAAGAGGCTCAATCTCATGACCTGAGCCGAAATCCAGTCAGATGCTTAATGGACTGAGTCACCCAGGTGCCCCTCTAGCCTTCCTCTGTCTTTTAAACTCAGCAAACATCTTCCCACACTTTGGCCTCTGTCCTGTTCTCTCTTCCCTCAAATTCTTCACATGGTGGACTTTTCTTCATCAGTCATGTCTCAACTAAATGTCACTTTCTCAGGGGGAGCTCCCTAGCCACTTGCAATGTAGTCAGGTGAATCCAGTTCTCTCTATTTCACAAACCTGGTGTGTTTTTCTCAGAGCACTGATTGCTCTCTGAAATTTTTTCTTCTTTAAATGTTTTTTGGGCTTTCTACTCTGTCAGTACACTACCACTTATGATGGTAGTGATTTTATCTTATTCAAATAGAGTTCACTGAGCCTAGAACAGAACCCATTACAAAATAGGTGCTCAGAAAAATATCTGTGATTTAAACAAATAAACTCAGTGTTCTGAGAATCAGTCACTGTAAGGATCCTGGGAAGTAAAAAGAGGCTTTAAGCTTCAACACTCCTTTATTTTTATGATATATTATTTCCCTTCTACTTCCTGGGTGAAAATCAAACAAACTTCCTCTTTCTCCTACTGTTCTAAAAAATATCACTGATAAAGAAAAGTTGGCTTTAAGAAAAAAAAAAAGAAAATTTCAGACAGCCTGGGTGGCTCAGCAGTTTAGCATTGCCTTCAGCCCAGGGTGTGATCCTGGGATCAAGTCCCACATCAGGCTCCCTGCATGGAGCCTGTTTCTCCCTCTGCCTGTGTCTCTGCCTCTCTTTCTCTCTCTCTCTCTCTCTCTCTGTCTCTGTGTGTGTGTCTCTCATGAATAAATAAATAAAATCTTTAAAAAAAATACACAACATTTTTTTAAAAAAGGAAAATTTCATTAGGTTTCAGCTCATCCTGTTTGTGATAATGCTGAAGGTCTGTGCGAACACTGGGCATTCTCAGTAATGGTGATGACAGAGTTAGGAAAGAATAGTGACAAACTGGAAGTGGAAGCAACCAAATACGGCTATTTAAGGAAAAAGAAAACATGATGAATGAATCTATGCAATTTGAGACCAAGACCTCAGTAAGGTAGTAAGTTCAGTTTTTGCTCTTGGCTTTCAGTCCTATAAAATGTAAATAACCTTCACTCTTTCTGTACCTTGCTCAGGGTTTGCAGTTCGAATACATGAAATTCCTGATATTTAACTAATTTTGGCTTTCAAAAACATAATTTCATATAATTTCTCCAATACTAGTTGAACCCCTTCCTGTGGGCTCAGGGCAAAATGGGAATATGCAGGAGAAAGTGACTCTATAGAAAGGTTCGAAATAGATTCATAATGAAAATTAACCTGTGCCAAGTTCTTGGAAGAGATATTAAGTTCTTTAAGACACCAAAGGACACCCAATATGTGCTTCTTATTTACTGTATTATTTCAAGTACTAAAGATCACTGCTGTAGCTCCAGGGTGAGATATAGAGATAAAAATTAACCCCAACTTTTTTCAGAGAACCTCCAGTATAGGATAAAGGCCTTATAAACTTTGGGGCTCAGGAGAAAGGAAAGGAGATCATGGGAGAAACCTCTTGATACATTCTCACATATTAGAAAGAGACACCAACATAACTGATCCAATGAAGACATAAAACAGGGTCTTCTCAGAGAGAACTTTCTAATTCTTTTTCATTCACCATAAAATTTTCAGAGAAGCTTTCCTACTTTCTAGCATAACTCAACATAATAAAGGGAACTACTTGATGGGAATTAATTTGGAGTCATTATTTCTAAGTCTTCTCAAGACCCTGATGGAATGAGATGCAAGCCTGAAAAGCTTTTATTGGAGGAGAGTTGAGAAGAAATGGCCTATATATATGAAAGACCCCTTAAGCAACTCTTGTAGAGGGCAAGCCGGTGAACTCCTTTTGTTCTCAATAGAATTGGGGGTCTATATATAATAAAAATTGGTGGTTATTGAAGAAAATATCACAATTTTCTAAGGGACATAGCCTGGACACAGTGGCAAAACTAATTTCTTTCTTCCCTCCAACCCACAATATCTTACCACCCAAAGTGTGCACTTACGTGGGGTGTCCCTGGCCCAAGCCAAGGGAGGGTTCAGCACCATCAGTATCAGCATCAGAGCTGTCATCCAGGAGCCTCCAAGAAAACACAGACACACCATGCTGGAAAACAGAAAGGACAGGGTGCAGGGGAGCAGTCAGGTGTCACTCAGTGAAGACTGGGACCCTACTTTGGGCACATCCTAAATAACACTAACCAAAGAATTCATTTCATTGTCCCTGGATTGGGTAATCTTGGTGATAAGAACCAATCAGCAACAGCAATATATTGCATCATCAGTTGCTGGTCAGAGATTCAGTATGAAGAGCCTCTTCTGAAACTTTGATTTTGTTCATTGAAAGGATTGTTTTAACTTAATACTTTAAAGATTTGATCCAGGTGTATATGAAACATTTTATTGGACCCCTATTGTGAGCCAGTTCTGTGCTGGGCAGTGATGTGCACGAAAGTTCGAGCCTTCTAAGAGTATTCATGTCTCTCTTGAAGACAGAATTGTTTTGATCCATGTAATGTGTTTTTAGGAGCTGAGGACATGGAGAGTGATTGCAAGTCAAGAACCCTTTGCTCTGGACCTTGCTGCACCATCACTTAGTGTTGTAGATTTGAGGAAAATATTTAACCTTAACCTTGAAATGAAGGCACTGCAATCTTTCTGGTACTTCGATATGGAAAGTGATGTGATTCTCTGGACAGCCCAAGGAGCAGCATCTCCTGGTAACTGATGATATAAAAGAATTATGGCTATTGATTGGAGAGTATAGTATTACCTCCTTATATGTAGGGAAGTCTCTGGTAAAGCTAAAGGAATTGAAATTCAGTCATTAAATTAACCTGAGTTAAAAGGTCCTTCAAGTTTATTTCCTGATACAATTGATGGGGGAACAGAGGACTGGCTGAGGACAAAGCAGGAGCCCAGGGCAGCACATTGACAAGCCCTTGAAACAGGCAGAGAGACATTCCTCTACGGACTCAACTGCCTCGATGTTCATACTTTGCTAAGGAGAAAAGGGAATCTTAGCCAGACCCCCAGGATCCTGTAAGTCTACTTTAACATAAAATTCCTTTAGAGAGTTCCTTTATCTCTAAACCCCAAAGATACATGTTGGCAATCATCCCCCAAGCACATGGCCCACCCATACACATCTGAAGGGTCTCATGACTCAGGTTTTATTAGACGGTAATAAGTGACCTTTTCCCAACAATAACTAGCCCCCAGCAAGGTCCAAGCAAGGTCCTGGAAACCTTGCTTCCAAAATCCCTTAGACACTTAACCTATCCCTAACCACCTCCCAACTCCCAGGTATATAATAAGCCACCTTCACGGGCCAGGACAGCAGCTCTTCCTGCCCACGGGTCCTGTCCCCCGGCTTTAATAAAACCACAATTTTGCACCAAAGACGTCTCAAGAATTCTTTCTTGGTCATTGGTTCCAGACCTCACCTATATTCCAAAAATTCATTACTATCATTGAGTTTGGAGGCATCTCCAGAATATGCATAAGGAAAGGGCTTAGAACATGATCTATGTGGAATAGAGGGTCTTGAAAGTTCCTTCATATAGCACTTAACCTAACAAAGTGATAAGGCCAACTGCCCAAATCTACACTTACAGGGAGCTAAGAGATTTATAAAGGACTCAAAGTCAGCTTCTAGCGTAACAGCTCTGCTTTTGGATAATTAATATATATGTGGCAAATATGTTCAATCCATACTCCTGGATCCCATTCTGTTTTCCTCATTTTACTGGATATATGTTTTTAGTGTGCATCTTCTCTTGCTTTGTTTTAAGGAGACATATAAGAAGCTGGTGCTAATGAATACATTATAGAATGTTCAGGAAATAGAACACAATGGAAATATTATGAATTATATCCTTTGATATAACCATATAATTTTAAACATATATTTCCACTTTTAGAAAATTATTATACATTATATTAATATAAATGTAATATCTCAGATTCAGAATGGACTTTTTAAAAGATTTTATTTATTTATTTATTTATTTATTTATTTATTTATTTATAAGAACACAAGCAGAGGAGGAAAGGGCAGAGGAAGAGGAAGAAACAAGTCCCTGCTGAGCAGAGAATCCAATGCAGGGCTAGATCTCAGAACCCTGAGATCATGACCTGAACCAATGTTTAGCCAACTGAGTCACCCAGGTGCCCCCAGAATGGACTTTAAAGGACAACTATCTATCTAAACTTCTGCATTAATTCACATTCTACCACAGTCTGATAAACAGTCCTTTATGGACTAGTGACAAACTATGGATACCATGTTGCAATAACATGACTAATATTTACTAAGCAAATTTTGAGCATTTTGCTTTGCACCCAGATTATAAAAGGGCTATTTATACATCATATTTATATTTAATTCTCACATCACCTCAGTGATTTGAGTACCCTTTGCATCCTTATGGATGGAAAGAATAAAATGATAAATGACATTAAAAAGCTTTGGCAAGGGCAGCCCGGATGGCTCAGCAGTTTAGTACGACGTTCAGCCCAGGATGTGATCCTGGAGACCCGGGATCAAGTCCCATGTCAGACTCCCTGCATGAAGCCTGCTCCTCCCTCTGCCTGTGTCTCTGCCTCTCTCTCTGTCTGTGTCTCTCATGAATAATTAAATAAAAAAATCTTTAAAAAATAAAAAAGCTTTGGCAAGGACACAAGGCAAGTAAATGGTGTATTCCAGATTGAGCCAAGTTATATGTGAGTCTAAATCCCACACGTCCAACCATTACACCTTACCATCTCACATTTAATTTATGATGAGAATAGTGACCATTATGTTAAAACTATTATTGTCACTTTAATTCATGGTTATGGATGTCTATGTGACTACTCCTTTTAATGAATACAGAACTTTATATAAATTGAGGCAATTCCTCTGTGGTAATTGTAGTTCCTCCCAAAGATTCCTCTCATCACTATCATAAACATCTTGTGAAAATGACAAACCATGCATTTATCTTATGCAATGGCTCCCAAAGCTCCTGCAAATGTCCTTCTTATTAAAAATAACAGTGGCTCCAAATTACTAAATAAAATCTATTGTTCTCAATCATAATTTCAAATTTCTCAGCATGATTTATTACAAATTTAAATAAGTCAAGAATAGATAGAAATTTTATCTCATATAGTTTGGAAAAATGTATTTCTGCTAATGAGGAAACTTCAAAGTATCTTGTACAAGTGGGATAAAAGTCATTGTTGTCCCTGGATTTCAGAAGAAAGTATGTTCCTAGACCCCAGTTTTAATTCAGTTCTATTGTAAGTTGTACAATTGCAACCAGGAGAATGCCATATTTAATTTTAGAAATTAAAATAATAATTTACTCCAAATTAACTGCTGTACCAGTGACAATCTGGGAGAGTCAAGCTTAAATTCACCATAAATTATAGGATAAAAGGAATGGCAAAGAAAAGTAATTGTGTGTCAAGAACATACATATTGAATATATTGAAATATCAAAGAGAATACTATCAAAACTTGCCCATATAAGTTTGACAATTTACAAATCATACAAATTTATTTTTGAAAAAAGTAGGCCAGCAACTATGACCTAAATTCTGTAGTTGCATACATTTATGAGTAACAAAATGTGTTGCTTTAAATATTATATATTTCATACTTTTCTTCAACATTATTTCAGTATAAGGAAAATTCAGGTAAAAGAATATAACAACTTTTACCAAACCACCAATCCTACAGGTGTCTAAGCTGAACTTCTTCCCGTGAAGCAAAAGGAGCAGCTCTCAACTTCTGCTGTGTATAAGGAGTGTCAAGTAAGACTTTATTTCCTGAAGAAGAGATGGTTAAATCAGTTTCTAGAAGAGTGGTTATCAATACACAAGTTCTACAGTTTCTGTTCTTGATACATGAAGTGATAGGTTTGTTTTCATTGATAATAAATCAAAACACTTTTGGGAACTAACAAAAGACATCAGAAGCACAAGCTTTTGTTGAACACAGGCAGGTGGAAATTTGCAGCACCACAAAATGTCTTGAGTCCTACCAGTTATCACAGAATGGGACTCATTTGTGGTAAGCCTGAAAAGTTGCAATATATCTGGGAAATCAGCAATCCACAGAATGTTAGCACAGAATGTCCATCATTTATCCAAGTAGTCTCAAAATATTCTCTGCAGTTCTCAGACAGCTATGACCATGAATATGGAACTGAGAAGTGAGAAGCAGGTCAGAAGTCCCTTTATCTAAGAAAAAATAGTAACAATAAGAAGTGGATAAATGCGGCCAATTTCTTCTACCATGGAAGACATGTATCTTTGGCAGAAGACTGTCCCATTTACAGGTCATATTAGCACTTAGCAGACTTGATAGGACCCTCTCCAGTGAGATCTCATCAATGATGTCTTCTATTGGGGAACTTTGGATGAAGCCAGTCTTTATACTGTGGCATTACCTAAGTCAATAGACAGGGCTTCTCCAACTTCTGAATGTCATTTTTTGACTCAATTTTTCTGTGTTTTATAATACTTAACATGCACTCTTTTTTAGAACCAGAATGTTTGCTATTGACTAGTCACAGAAAGAACAACTAGAATTCTCATAGGCCTGTCATTAATATCATATGTAGGAAGAATTTTAGTTTACTTTCTTTTTGTTCTAGGCCATGTTTTAATTGTACTCATAGGCCTGTCATTAATATCATATGTAGGAAGAATTTTAGTTTACTTTCTTTTTGTTCTAGGCCATGTTTTAATTGTACTATGGCAAAATACTTATCTCTTATCTGGTACAAATACTGGCCATATTATTTTTCAAAATTCTGCTTTGTTGTTTCATTAGTCAACTGCCCATTGATTCTTGTTGTGTGCCTGGAATGTTGTCTGTTTTGTTCAAAACTAATAAAATCTTTTAGCTATTTGACTAATAGTTCAGCAGCCTATCTCCTTATAAACAAGCAAGTTTCCACCCTGAGAAAGTAAATTTATTAGTAATTATAATTTCTTCCTACATGGTATGCCTGTAAAAAAAAAACCCCAACTCTTTCAATACTGGAGAGCAATTTTGAGAACATTAAAACATAAGACTCTCACTAATTATCGCTGGCATCTATATTTTGGTCATATGTTCATTCCATAGTTTATACAAGCAAGAAAAGGAGCATAACTTGGTGCTATTACACTTCCACCTAAAGATGCTAAAGCTGATTTGGGTGCAATGACAACCTCTCAGTTTTTAGAGTTCAGAATTTAGTACCTGACCTTAAAGAAAAAGTTTTCAGATGAATTATGTCAGTTGTTAAAATAGGATCCAAGGGGAATTTAATTTAAAAAATATATATATTAACCAAGGAATTTAATTTTAAAAAATATATTAATATATATATTAATTCAAATTTAATTTAATTTAATTTAAAATATATATATATATTAACCAAGGAAAAATGTTTCCTAATAACCACAACAGAAGATAACATAAAGACACTTAGAAAGTTTAAGCTTCTTCAGAAGTGAGGATCCTTATTGCTTTTACAATTTTTAAGCTATGAAAACCACAAAAGGATTAATAAGGATCAATCCTATAGGCAATCGATTCTGACATGCAGCAAAATACATAGCTGTTGGTTTATTTTCCATATAGAACAGCAGTTAAACACAAAATTATTTTAACTGTCAACATATCCTTTAGTGCTATTGCTGGTTTAATTGCAATATCATTAATATTAACCATGGTCTTTTTAATCTGAAGTTTTATAGCCATGTGACTTCAAACTATCAGAAACAAGCTCCTTGTGGACAATTCCCTGGAGTGTTTACATAGATAGGTTTCTTTCTTTCTTTTTTTTTTTTTTAAGATTCTATTTATTTATTCATGAGACCCAGAATGAGAGAGAGAGAATGAGAGAGAGAGAGAGAGAGAGAGGCAGAGACACACAGGCAGAAGGAGAAGGAGGCTCCATGCAGGGAGCCCCACGTGGGACTTGACCCAGGGTCTCCAGGATCAGGCCCTGGACTGAAGGCGGCGCTAAACTGCTGAGCCACCCGGGCTGCCCCATAGATAGGTTTCTAAAGGTGAATCTGGTTTCTCTATTAGTTAAAAACAGAATCACTACCATGATAAAGATTTAAGTAAGTGAGTTGTAAAATTCTAGATGTGTTTAAGAAAGTTCAAGTAGGCCATTAAATGTTGGCAGAAATTTGTGGCATGCTGTGATCTTTGGCACACCTCTGACAGATCACACTTAAAATGTCACCTATGAAGTCTAAATATAAAACTTCTTGGGAAAGTGAAGAGATATAATCAAACTCTCCATAGCTTTTCCTAAACAAGAAGTGCTGAGAGTTGTGACCATGATTTTAATTTCATTCAATCAACTATAAAAATCAGGAAAATTGGCAAAATTTAGGCTGATTTCATAAGGGCACAAATTGATAGTCCTCTCTGTATTGGGCCTCCAGATTTGAAGTTTACAGCCAGGGAGAAACTCAGAACCCTTCCAGAATGCAATCCAATATAGATTCCAAAGAGTTCAGTGAAAATATTCTTAAAATGATAAACTTCAAATATCTTAGTGACCCTGTAACCTTTGGGCAGAGATACATTGAGTTCCATAGAAGGCAGATTGCTGCACAGATTGCTGTGCTAGTGGTATCTGCAGACAACAGAGTAAACTTCAGCTTTTCAAACACCCTGATCAGAAAGATGAAAAATATCCTTGGTAAGTATGACAATATCCTTAACTGTGTCTGATTATTACCCCCAGACCCACCAAAAAATGATCTCTAAAATTGACAGCAGGGTAGTAATGAAAGTTTCTCTAGATTAAGAAGCCTCATGCAAAAGGAATAAAAATTCCTCAAAAGAAGCGTCTCTGGATCCCAGCTGCTATGGAAAGTCTGAGGTTGAGAGTTGTCTTTTATTATCATCTCCAATTCATTTCCCCATCTCAAACATGGGGAGCATTGCAGATCATATATTTTGATAATGTTTATATTATAATAATGCTCAAAAGCAACAGGGTCACAGTGTCCTGATTTTCAAAATAGCACATGTGGCAAACATGAAAGAAACAGCTATTAACTTGCAAGGCAATTTTGTTTCCACTACTCTTCACAGCATCACCCCCCAAAACAGGTGCCATCAGTCAGCTCAGTGGCTTAAAAAGCCTATACATAGATATCCTATAGCCACATGAAATCACCATTTGTTAGAGGGTGCCAATTCCACCGTGGTAATCATGGTAGCCATCAGCTGATAATAAGTCAATAATCCCTCTAGTAAAAGCTGAATGAACCTGTGCCACAGCCAGCCAGCCAGACTAGCACCAGGTCCTGAAGATGTTGAAGAATGCTTCATGAGCACTGATGATGATGCTTACCTCTTCTGAAAATAGCTTCCAGAACCAATGAAACACTGATTTTTATGTTTAAGAAACTCAAAATCTACCAAGCAATATAAATAAAAAAGAAAACATACTAGACATACTCTAGTAAAACCATAGGATACCTAACACAAAGAAATCTTAAAGCATCAGAAGTGGGAGGAATGCAGTTTATCTTCAAAAAGAAGAAATTGGACTAATTGCTGACTTTTCATCAGCAAAAATGGAAACCAAAAATAGTACAGTGATGTTTTCATGATGTTTAATAAAAATAACTGCCCACCTATGAATTTTATACTTGGTGACTCTATTTTTCAAGAATGAGGAAAGCATTTTCAGATGAACAAAAATCAAGATCATTTGCCCTCACATATTTTAATGAAGAAAATTATAAAAATATGTACTTCATGCAGAAGGAAGGTAATCCCAGATACAAAGTCTGGAATGAAATGAAGAACAAAGACAGTTAGTAAATATATGAGCCATGCTAACATATCTCAATTTATAAAATCAAACTAATTATCCTGTGGAGTTTTAAAATAATATGTAATTTAAACAAGAATATGTAAAAAGTGAGAGAGTATAAAGTGTTAAATCACTTCAACATCTTTGTATTGGTTTTCTTCTTTTTTTCAAAACAGAAATAATTATTATCCATATCAGCTATCATGTCTTCCAGAGCAGAGAAGAGGCTGATTTTATTTATTTAGATGAAAAATACTAACACCAAATCACACTTAACAATGTAGGCCTAGGCTCAGTCTCTCTCTTGCTTTCAATAGTGAGTAACTAATGGAATATAATATGTGGATTCCTGGGATCAATCCTGTTCAAATCATGAAGCAAGAATGTACAAACTAGTACCAGTAGCAGTAAGTATTGCACTGGTAATTCTAGCCAATGAGAGATATTTGGAACAAAAGAGTAAGCAAATCCCAAACTCTTAAACTTTCCTTTCCTCCTTAGAGTAACCTTTTGAAAAGTATAATAAAAATTCAATTAATTTAATATTAATAAACTGTATCCAAGTAATATTGTAATAAGAAATATTCCAAATATTATGAAGAAATTCTACTACTGTATTAAACAAAAATGTGTTTAATTCCAAATAAGGAAATCAAAACAGGAACTCTCTGGCACTCTTTCTGGGTATCAATATATATTTAATTTTTTTTTTAACATCTTCGTTTGTAATGGTGCTCTGGAGTCACACACTGGACTCTTTTTTTTTCCTGAAGATTTAATTTAATACCAAGAATCCATTTTAAAGGTGATTGAATATCATATCTTTATTTATGATAAAGAATGTTATCTGTGGTATGGCTGGTAAGAGAATGGGTGCAAGGCTCATCATCAGTGAAAAATTCAAAGTTATTAGAAATCAAGCAGGGAAGAAACTCTCAAATGTATGGAGAATGAAGACAAACTCTCAAATAACTTCTAGAGGCACAGCTCAGGTGAGACATGTACAGAACATATATCTGTTCACAGCTGTGCCATCAATACTCTGTTCACTGCTGCCACCCTGTTTCAGACTGTCACCAAATTGAGAACTGGCATTCAAAAGTGGCACCAACCTGACATTTTCTCAATTATGTATAAAGTACTAAACATATATAAAAATTTTTAAATGCATAAAAATAAAACAGTATTTTTAAATAAAAGGCCTTGAGAACTGGGAATATTTTTGTGGATATTGGAGCAGATAAAAGAAGGTAAGTGTGGAAAAGGGAGGTAGGAAAGAAATATTTCCTTGCGTATAAATGTTGGAGAGAGGGGGTGGGAGCTGGGGGAGAAGCTGAGCATGGTGTTCTATGATAAAGAACGTTCATGGGGGGATCCCTGGGTGTCGCAGCGGTTTAGCGCCTGCCTTTGGCCCAGGGCGTGATCCTGGAGACCCGGGATCGAATCCCACGTCGGGCTCCCGGTGCATGGAGCCTGCTTCTCCCTCTGCCTGTGTTTCTGCCTCTCTCTCTCTCTCTCTCTCACTGTGTGCCTATCATAAAAAAAAAAAAAAAAAAAAAGGAACGTTCATGGTTCATGGGAAGTAGCATGCGTGAATCATAGAAGTACCATAATATATGGAGAATAAACCAAAATGGTGCCCTAGGCCAGTTATCAAAGTCTAGTCAAAAAATAAAGTAATAATTCAGTAGCAATATTGAATAAAGTTAGTGGATAATGTAAAAATGAGAAAGTATTGAAATAAGATTACTGATTCCTACAGGACTCTCTTCTTTTTTCTTTAGAGAGAGAGATGGGGCAGAGAAAGAGAGAGAATTTTAAACAGGCTCCATGCCCAGTGCGGAGCCTGACTCAGAGCTTGATCTTACAACTCTAAGATCATGGTCTGAGCCAAAGTCAAGGGATTGGGCATAGAGATTAGCATGATAACAATAGGAATGGATCTATAGGAATGGACAATACGAATACCATGCATTTTGGGGCAGCTTGGTGACTCAGTGGTTGGGCATCTGCCTTTGGCTCAGGTCGTGATCCCAGAGTCCTGGGATCAAGTCCCACGTTTGGCTTCCCTTAGGGAGCCTGCTTCTCCCTCTGCCTAATTCTCTGCCTCTTTCTGTGTCTCTCATGAATAAATAAATAAGATCTTTAAAAAATGTTTTAAAAGGATACCGTGCTTTTTTTTTATTCCCAGGCATGCATTAGAAACTAGTATTTGGGGTGCCTGCATGGCTCAGCTGGTTAAGCATCTGCCTTTGGCTCAGGTCATGATCTCAGGGTCCTGGGATGGAGCTCCAAGTTAAGCTCCCTGCTCAGCGGGCAGTCTGTTGGTCTTTGTTTCTCGCCCCTCCCTCTATTTATGCGCTCTCTCTCTCTCTCTCAAGTAAATAAATAAAATCTTTAGAAACTGGTAATTGATGAATAAGGAAAGAACCTGAGTTTTTTTCCCTAAAGAATGTATTTTGCTTTCCTTTTGGAAATAACACCCAAAGGATCAGACTTTGTATTGGTGTAGGTGTTAGCTTGTGGGTAAGACACATTGGAGAAAGGGAAAGATAGAGAGAGAGAAGTATGCTGAAAAATCTCCATCCTTTCTCAGATAATTGTTTTTCTCTGTATCCAATGGGGATAAAGAGTAAGGCAACATCACTTATTTCTAGCAGATCCACCTGACTAGAAGGTCTTCTTTAAAGTCTGAGGTATAGAGAATCCAGAAGTGGGCCCTCAACTTTATGGTCAACTAATATTCGACAAAGGAGGAAAGACTATCCATTGGAAAAAAGTCTCTTCAATAAATGGTGCTGGGAAAATTGGACATCCACATACAAAAGAATGAAACTATACCATTCTCTTGCACCATGCACAAAGATAAACTCAAAATGGATGAAAGATCTTAATGTGAGACAAGATTCCATCAAAATCCTAGAGAAGAACACAAGCAACACCCTTTTTGAACTTGGCCACAGCAACTTCTTGCAAGATCCATCCATGAAGGCAAGGGAAACAAAAGCAAAAATGAACTATTGGGACTTTATCAAGATAAGAAGCTTTTGCACAGCAAAGGATACAGTCAACAAAACTAAAAGACAACCTACAGAATGGGAGAAGATATTTGCAAATGACATATCAGTTAAAGGACTAGTATCCAAGATCTATAAAGAACTTATTAAACTCAGCAGCAAAGAAACAAACAATCCAATCATGAAATGGGCAAAAGACATGAACAGAAATCTCACAGAGGAAGACATAGACATGGCCAACAGGCACATGAGAAAATGCTCCGCATCACTGGCCATCAGGGAAATACAAATCAAAACCACAATGAGATCCCACCTCACACCAGTGAGAACGGGGAAATTAACAAGGCAGGAAACAATCAATGTTGGAGAGGATGTGGAGAAAGGGGAACCCTCTTGCACTGTTGGTGGGAATGTGAACTGGTGCAGCCACTCTGGAAAACTGTGTGGAGGTTCCCCAAAGAGTTAAAAATAGATCTGCCTTATGACCCAGCAATTGCACTGCTGGGGATTTACCCAAAGATACAGATGCAGTGAAACGCCAGAACACCTGCACCCCGATGTTTACAGCAGCAATGTCCACAGTAGCCAACCTGCGGAAGAGCCTCAGTGTCCATCGAAAGATGAATGGATAAAAAAGATGTGGTCTATGTATACAATGGAATATTACTCAGCCATTAGAAACGACAAATACCCACCATTTGCTTCGACGTGGATAGAACTGGAGGGTATTATGCTGAGTGAAATGAGTGAATCAGAGAAGGACAAACATTATATGGTCTCATTCATTTGGGGAATATAAAAAATAGTGAAAGGGAATAAAGGGGAAAGGAGAAAAAATGAGTGGGAAATATCAGAAAGGGAGACAGAGCATGAGAGACTCCTAACTCTGGGAAACGAACAAGGGGTGGTAGAAAGGGAGGTGGGCGGGGGGTGGGGGTGACTGGGTGACTGGCACTGAGGGGGCACTTGATGGGATGAGCACTGGGTGTTATTCTATATGTTGGCAAATTGAACACCAATAAAAAATAAATTAAAAAAAATAAAGTCTGAGGTAGAAGTCAAGGGAGGGCAGAATGACTAAGTTAGATGACTATTAAGGATAAGACAAGCTGAACATTTCCTTGGAGATATGCCTTCACCCTGCGTTATTTATCTCTAAACATGTTTAGTAGCAGTATACAAATTAACTTCTGTGTGCTCATTGTTTTCAACTGAGCAGCCAGGAAAGGATAGTCTTGTCAATAAATGCTGCTGAGCCAGTTGGAAATCTTTATTAAAAAAATATATGAGGGGAGTCGGCGCGCGGCCAATAAAAAAAAAAAATGAAATTTCACACCTCTTTCACACCATACACAAATTAATTCCAATTAAGATATATTTGTATATACAAAAAGCAATGCAATAAAACCTTCAGAAGATAATATTAGAGGCTCTCTTTATAACCTTGAAGTTGGAAATAATGCCTAACATAGGATCCAAAGCTCACTAGCCATAAAGAAAACAATTAGCCAGCAGTCACAAGTATAACATTTAAATGAAGACAGTAGGAAATTATTGCACACTACTAGAGAGTGTCATGGGATACACTAGGAAAACTCCTGATGTAGATCTTCAATGAGCAGATGACACCGATGCCAGAAGCCTCTCACTAGCTGGGTTTCAATATTTTTGGTTAAGAAAAAGAGAAATAAGTCGACAGGGGAGCACACCCTCAGATACTTTGGAAATCACTGAAGGGAAAGGGGTGGTTAAATCTGTGAAACAAGGAGATCCCTGGGTGGCGGTTTAGCGCCTGCCTTTGGCCCAGGGCGCGATCCTAGAGACCAGGGATAGAGTCCCATGTCGGGCTCCAGGTGCATGGAGCCTGCTTCTCCCTCTGCCTGTGTCTCTGCCTCTCTCTCTCTCTCTCTCTGTGTGACTATCATAAATAAATAAAAATTTAAAAAAAATCTGTGAAACAAGATGACTTTTAGGAAGGTGATGAACTGAAAAGCAAAGAGGGAAGGAGAGAGTGGCATGTCAGTGGCAACCTCTCTAATTATCACTTCCAAAGTCAGAGAAGGAAATTCTTCCTCATTATCCACCTTAATTTCTCCTTGATGCAATGGTATCAACTAAACAATAAATGTTACCCAATCACCTACAAATGTCAAGCGTTATGCTAATTACTGTGTGAACAATGCAAGCATGGAATACAATTGGTGAAATTCAAAGAGCAAATATTTATTGACCACTTCCTATGTTCAAAGGACTGTGAGAAGGGTTAGGAATACCAGATAAAGATCTCAATAAGGTCAATATCTACCAGAATAGAAACACACATAGAACAGAAACTCCATGAGTTGGAGACTTTATATTCTTTGTGTACCATTTCCTCCTCAGTCTTACAGAAAGTCCTGGTTCAAAGCAGGTAATCATAAGTAGTTGCCAAATTAATAAATAATATATTAAGGATAAATATAGGCATTTATAAATCACAATAAAGAAACAAATGGGTGGGCAGCCCTGATGGCGCAGTGGTTTAGCGCTGCCTGCAGCCCGGGGTGTGATCCTGGAGACCCGGGATCGAGTCCCACGTCCCACGTCAGGCGTCCTGCGTGGAGCCTGCTTCTCCCTCTGCCTGTGTCTCTGCCTCTCTCTCGCTCTCTCTGAATGAATAAATAAATAAATCTTTTAAAAAAAAAGATACAAATGGGTATAATTTAAAAGTAACAAAATTTTATTTTATTATTATTTTAAGATTTTATTTATTTATTCATAAGAGACACAGAGAGAGAGGCAGAGACATAGGCAGAAGGAGCAGCAGGCTCCCCATGGGGGACTCAATCCCAGGATCCTGGAATCACAACCTAAGCCAAAGGCAGAGGCTCAACCACTGAGCCACTAAGGTGCCCCCAAAATTTTAAAATAGTAGAGAGATAGGATATATTCACAGATTTTGGAATATTTAGAGGAAACTTGAAAATTTGCAGAAGTGAGACTTGAGGCAGAAAAGGAAGAGGTTGTGATTCAGAAGAACAGCAGGGGAAAAGGAACAATCATGACCCACAGGAGCAAAAGCAGTACCAAGTGGGGTGACTTAATGTAAGGAGCAACTCTGATTGGCTGGAGTGTACATTCAGATTAAAGAACAGTATGGGATAAGAGAAGATAGGCAGAGAGGACCTGCTGTAGAAGAGGCCTTGGAGGCTGGGCAGAGCAGTTACTTCTTTTGAAAGGTGATGAAATGACTCATACTGAAATATATTACATGTATAAATGCAAAGCAACAAAATCAACTGTTGGTAACCCACGTGTCTTGTAGGCATAGGAAGACCATCAAAACTAGGAAGATTAACAGTGAGACTAGGGGGCTGGCATTACTGAAAGTCTTGTGTCTTCACAAACGTGTACAAGGTACTCCTATCAGATGAGTAGGGAAAGAAAATGTAAAGCTTTTTAGAACTGTCTCTCTTCTTTCAGGAGTAGCATCCAGAGACTCAGTCCTTGAACTTCAAGCTGCTTCTCTACTCTGTACCCCCAATTTTTTCTTTTAAGTCAGTTTTCTGTACAAAGCACTACTTAAAGTTCCTACTACTAATCAATTTTTTTCCTACAACTGTTGGGTGGAGTAACATGACTTGTCTTCACCAAATAATGCTACTTCAATAGCTCTAGCACTAGTCCAGTTTCAAGATCTTGTGAGAAAGTGGAGTAGGGGCAGGTGAGTTACACAAGGAGAGGAAGGTCGAACACCTGAAGTTTGTGGTAAGAAACAGGACATTGGCAGTATGGATTGTCAGAGACTCTCCATATTTGGTTTTCAAGCACAATTTAGATGGGTGTACAGTGCTATTAATCAGGATACTTGTTCTTTTTCAGGCATAGTTGGAAAGCCCCTGGCCAGAGTTAAATGGAAAGGAAATTGCTGTGGTGCTAGTGTGTCTTTGCTGGTAAAAAAAAAAAAAAAAAAAAAAAAAAAACTCTGTAGTAAAAAGAAGATTAAAAGGAGAGATTAAGGAGGGAGTGAGGATGGGGGGAGAAAGAGATTAAGGGCCATCACTTCATTTGCTGATCATCAAGAGAAAGTGCAGGGGTGATGATGGAAAAGGCAATCAATAGTTTTGGGCCTTGATTAGGCATTTTAAAATTATCGCATTTAATCTTTAAAAACTCTGCAAATAAAAATTTATACCATTTGCAGAAATGTTAGTAGGAATGTGGGAATTATAGCTTGATTTCAAAAAGAAAAAATGTTCTTTTTGGGAAATATAAATTTAGTACAACTGTATTAGTACTGCAATCATGCAAAGCATTTTTCAAGGTGCTGGCATTACAAGGATGAATGGGATCTGTCGAACTTGTTTCCTAGGAGTTCAGAACCTATATAATCTTGCTATTTTATACTGCAACAAGAACTGCAATAAATTTGTTTATGACATAAAGTGAGTAAATGGGTAGGGCTATGAGTTTTCAATAGTGGGCAAAATTGTTTAAGTGTTTTACAAACCTATAAGAACCTTAAAAATTAAAGACTAAGCTCTCTCTGTACATGAAATAATAAGGGAAAGAGACTATATCTCAGATTGATTAAAGAAGCAGAAGGGGCAAAGAAAATATAATGAAATAATATGCAGAACAACAAAAGATAAAAGATGCAGGCAGGGAGAAGAGTCCTGCCTGGTATTAGAGAAAAGTCTTCCTTAAGGAATGAGAGCAGATATACAGAGTGGGACCACCCCAACAAAGCAAAGGAATTGTGCAACTGCAGATAGAAAAGGAAACAAACCAAAAAGTCGTTTTGGCAATTCCAGTGTAATTACAAGGCTAGAAAGTGACAGAATGGAGTTTCTGGATTTGTAGAACACTAAAATTCTCATAGTCATGCTAGCAAATAACATTTGCTTAAGAGAGGAATTCATCTTCTCTCTTTTTAAAGCAGCACCTACAGACTCAGCCCTCAAACCTAGAATCTGAGTCATCAGCTAGCTAGTCCAGGTTCAGGTTAATGCCTTCTTGGGAAGGTATTCCAACTCTTGCACTGAGGCATTTTAAGAAAGGAAAGTCATCCTGGAAATCCCCATCCCTTTATTGACCAATAAGGATAGAAAGTGAAACAGCATCACTTGTCTCCAGCAGACGTATCTGCTTCACAGGTCTGATCTGATTCTAGGTTCTAGAGAGAAAATCAATAGGAAGCAGGATGACTGATATGTGGTGAGAGGATTGGCTGACCACCTAGTTTCAAGGAAAGAAATGATATGTCATGTTGGAGAGCCAAGAAACTACATTTTATAATTGTGAAGCAGAGTAGAGAGTGAGGATCTAACTATTTAGTGTTGGGTGGTGGAGGGGAGGGTACCTGATATTTTTCATGCATCTGTGGAAAGTCCCTGTTCAGTTTAAAAGAGAAGGAAATGGGTATGACATTGAGCATTCCCTGCTAGTGATATGTGAGTACCTGTGGTGGACAAGTAGAAAATTGTGAAAAAAATCCATGATCACCTGCTGATTTTCATATGACAACTTGAGGGAAAGTCACAATATCATATACTAATATTTGTTCCAGCAAGGCAGGACTTCCAGATATGTTATTTCTCAATTAACTATCATAACAGACTTGCATTTTTATTAACTGCTCAGTCTCCAGAATAGTTCTTTTTTTTTTCTTAGAATAGTTCTTTATATTCAATATATGGTGGGTCAATTAATTAATAAATGGGGATACTAAGAATTAGTGAATTTAAGAGACATAGGATCATAATTATTAGGATCCAATCCCAGTTCTGCCTACGTCTAAAACCCAGGAATTAAAAAGATTATCTGAGGTCAAAGTGTATCTGGAATAAAACTTGCATCTTCATTCTATGAATTTTACACACTTCAATTTAATATTTCTTCTTCCAGTATCCCTCCAATACAAAGCAATATTTTGCTTTGTCAGACTTACTCTGGAATTCAGTTAGGAAATATATATTGCAAATTAGAAAAAGAATTGTGTTCATTGTCATGAGATTAGAATTCTGGCAATTGATCTATATCTTCATCCATGATCTACTCTTTTAAGCTTCCATTTCTTCATCACTAAAATTAAAAGACGGAATTACATTTAATTCCCCGTGTTAACACCTACCTGGTTCCTGGACTACGATATCTATTAATAAATATTTAATTTCTATTTCACTTACATTCATCATTTCAGTAACAAAATAATCACATAAAGGGGAAAGGAAAATGGCTTAAAAACTGACTTGAAAAAAAAAACTGACTTCAACAGAAAATAAGGATAAATTCTTTTTTAAAAAAGATTTATTTACTCAATCAAGGGGCAAGATGGTGGAAGAGGAGGGTCCCCAAGTCACCCGTCCCCACCAAATTACCTAGAAAACCTTCAAATCATCCTGAAAATCTACGAATTCGGCCTGAGATTTAAAGAGAGACCAGCTGGAATGCTACAGTGAGAAGAGTTCGTGCTTCTATCAAGGTAGGAAGACGGGGAAAAAGAAATAAAGAAACAAAAGGCCTCCGAGGGGGAGGGGCCCCGCGAGGAGCCGGGCTGAGGCCGGGGCGAGTGTCCCCAGGACAGGAGAGCCCCGTCCCGGAGGAGCAGGAGCTGCACCAACCTTCCCGGGGGAAAGGGGCTTCAGGGAGGTGGAGCAGGACCCAGGAGGGCGGGGATGCCCTCGGGTTCCCTGGGACAGTAACAGACACTTGAGCCCCGGGAGAGTGCGCCGAGCTCCCTAAGGGCTGCAGCGCACGGCGGGACCCGGAGCAGCTCGGGGGGCTCGGGGGCGGCTCCGCGGAGGGGGCTGCGGGGCGGGAGCAGCTCGGCCGGGCTCGGGCAGAGGAAGAGGCTCCGTGCGGAGGGGCCTGCGAGGTTCCAGGAGCAGCTCGGAGGGGCTTGGGCGGCAGCTCCGCGGAGGGGGCTGCGGGGCGGGAGCGCGAATCCAACAGCGCAGGCTCCGGAGCACAGGGCGCCGGGACACAGCCCAGGATCCGGCCTCCCCCCGGGACAGGCAGAGGCCGGGAGGGCCCAGGACAGCAAGGACGCTCCTGCCCCAGCTGAGCAGATCAGCGGCCCCGCCCCGGAGCCTCCAGGCCCTGCAGACGGAGAGCTCCAGAGTTCCTGCGGGGGCTGAATCCAGGTTTCCAGAGCTGCCCCGCCACTGGGGCTGTTCCTCCTGCGGCCTCACGGGGTAAACACCCCCCACTGAGCCCTGCACCAGGCAGGGGCACAGCAGCTCCCCTAACTGCTAACACCTGAAAATCAGCACAGCTGGCCCCTCCCCCAGAAGACCAGCTAGACTGACAACTTCCAGAGAAGCCAAGGGACTTAAAGTACACAGAATCAGAAGATACTCCCCCGTGTGTTTCTTTTTTTTTTTTCTTTTTGATTTCTGATTGCTTCCCCCACCATTTTTTTTCCTTCCTTTCTTTTTCTTTCTCTTTTTCTTCTCTTTTTTCCTTTTTTTCTTCCTTTTTTCTTTTTCTCTTTTCTTTCCTTCTCTCTCTCTCTCTCTTTTTCTCCTTTTCCCAAATAGAACTTGTTTTGGCCACTCTGCACTGAGCAAAATGACTAGAAGGAAAACCTCACCAAAGAAAGAATCAGAAACAGTCCTCTCTCCCACAGAGTTTCAAAATCTGGATTACAATTCAATGTCAGAAAGCCAATTCAGAAGCACTATTATACAGCTACTGGTGGCTCTAGAAAAAAGCATAAAGGACTCAAGAGACTTCATGACTGCAGAATTTAGATCCAATCAGGCAGAAATTAAAAATCAACTGAATGAGATGCAATCCAAACTAGAAGTCCTAACGACGAGGGTTAACGAGGTGGAAGAACGAGTGAGTGACATAGAAGACAAGTGAATGGCAAAGAGGGAAACTGAGGAAAAAAGAGACAAACAATTAAAAGACCATGAAGACAGATTAAGGGAAATAAACGACAGCCTGAGGAAGAAAAACCTACTTTTAATTGGGGTTCCCGAGGGCGCCGAAAGGGCCAGAGGGCCAGAATATGTATTTGAACAAATCCTAGCTGAAAACTTTCCTAATCTGAGAAGGGAAACAGGCATTGAGATGCAGGAAATCGAGAGATCCCCCCCCCCAAAAATCAATAAAAATCGTTCAACACCTCGACATTTAATAGTGAAGCTTGCAAATTCCAAAGATAAAGAGAAGATCCTTAGAGCAGCAAGAGACAAGAAATCCCTGACTTTTATGGGGAGGAGTACTAGGATAACAGCAGACCTCACCACAGAGACATGGCAGGCCAGAAAGGGCTGGCAGGATATATTCAGGGTCCTAAATGAGAAGAACATGCAACCAAGAATACTTTAAGGAGAGATAAAGAGCTTCCAAGACAGGCAGGAACTGAAAGAATATGTGACCTCCAAACCAGCTCTGCAAGAAATTTTAAGAGGGACTCTTAAAATCCCCCATTAAGAAGAAGTTCAGTGGAACAATCCAAAAAAACAAGGACTGAATAGATATCATGGTGACACTAAATTCATATCTTTTGATAGTAACTCTGAACGTGAACGGGCTTAATGACCCCATCAAAAGGCCCAGGGTTTCAGACTGGATAAAAAAGCAGGACCGATCTATTTGCTGTCTACAAGAGACTCATTTTAGACAGAAGGACACCTACAGCCTGAAAATAAAAGGTTGGAGAACCATTTACCATTCAAATGGTCCTCAAAAGAAAGCAGGGGTAGCCATCCTTGTATCAGATAAACTAAAATTTACCCCGAAGACTGTAGTGAGAGATGAAGAGGGACACTATATCATACTTAAAGGATCTATCCAACAAGAGGACTTAACAATCCTCAATATATATGCCCCGAATGTGGGAGCTGCCAAATATATCAATCAATTAATAACCAAACTGAAGAAATACTTAGATAATAATACACTTATACTTGGTGACTTCAATCTAGCTCTTTCTTACTCGATAGGTCTTCTAAGCACAACATCTCCAAAGAAACGAGAGCTTTAAATGATACACTGGACCAGATGGATTTCACAGATATCTACAGAACTTTACATCCAAACTCAACTGAATACATTCTTCTCAAGTGCACATGGAACTTTCTCCAGAATAGACCACATACTGGGTCACAAATCGGGTCTGAACCAATACCAAAAGATTGGGATCGTCCCCTGCATATTCTCAGACCATACTGCCTTGAAATTAGAACTAAATCACAACAAGAAGTTTGGAAGGACCTCAAACACGTGGAGGTTAAGGACCATCCTGCTAAAAGATGAAAGGGTCAACCAGGAAATTAAGGAAGAATTAAAAAGATTCATGGAAACTAATGAGAATGAAGATACAACCATTCAAAATCTTTGGGATGCAGCAAAAGCAGTCCTAAGGGGGAAATACAGCGCAATACAAGTATCCATTCAAAAACTGGAAAGAACTCAAATACAAAAGCTAACCTTACACATAAAGGAGCTAGAGAAAAAACAACAAATAGATCCTACACCCAGCAGAAGAAGAGAGTTAATAAAGACTCGAGCAGAACTCAACGGAAATTGAGACCAGAAGAACTGTGGAACAGATCAACAGAACCAGGAGTTGGTTCTTTGAAAGAATTAATTAGATAGATAAACCATTAGCCAGCCTTATTAAAAAGAAGAGAGAGAAGACTAAAATTAATAAAATCATGAATGAGAAAGGAGAGATCACTACCGACACCAAGGAAATACAAACGATTTTAAAAACATGTTATGAACAGCTATACGCCAATAAATTAGGCAATCTAGAAGAAATGGACGCATTCTTGGAAAGCCACAAACTACCAAAACTGGAACAGGAAGAAATAGAAAACCTGAACAGGCCAATAACCAGGGAGGAAATTGAAGCAGTCATCAAAAACCTCCCAAGACACAAAAGTCCAGGGCCAGATGGCTTCCCAGGGGAATTCTATCAAACGTTTAAAGAAGAAACCATACCTATTCTCCTAAAGCTGTTTGGAAAGACAGAAAGAGATGGAGTACTTCCAAATTCGTTCTATGAGGCCAGCATTACCTTAATTCCAAAACCAGACAAAGACCCCACCAAAAAGGAGAATTATAGACCAATATCCCTGATGAACATGGATGCAAAAAATCTCAACAAGATACTAGCCAATAGGATCCAACAGTACATTAAGAAAATTATTCACCATAACCAAGTAGGATTTATCCCCGGGACACAAGGCAGGTTCAACACTCGTAAAACAATCAATGTGATTCATCATATCAGCGAGAGAAAAACCAAGAACCATATGATCCCCTCATTAGATGCAGAGAAAGCATTTGACAAAATACAGCATCCATTCCTGATCAAAACTCTTCAGAGTGTAGGGATAGAGGGAACATTCCTCAACATCTTAAAAGCCATCTATGAAAAGCCCACAGCAAATATCATTCTCAATGGGAAGCACTGGGAGCCTTTCCCCTAAGATCAGGAACAAGACAGGGATGTCCACTCTCACCACTGCTATTCAACATAGTCCTAGCCTCAGCAATCAGACAACAAAAAGACATTAAAGGCATTCAAATTGGCAAAGAAGAAGTCAAACTCTCCCTCTTCACCGATGACATGATACTCTATATAGAAAACCCAAAAGCCTCCACCCCAAGATTGCTAGAATTCATACAGCAATTTGGTAGCGTTGCAGGATACAAAATCAATGCCCAGAAATCAGTGGTATTTCTATACACTAACAATGAGACTGAAGAAAGAGAAATTAAGGAGTCAATCCCATTTACAATTGCACCCAAAAGCATAAGATAACTAGGAATAAACCTAACCAAAGAGGGAAAGGATCTAAATTTTTTTTAAATTTTTATTTATTTATTTATGATAGTCACAGAGAGAGAAAGAGAGAGAGGCAGAGACATAGGCAGAGGGTGAAGCAGGCTCCATGCACCGGAAGCCCGACGTGGGATTTGATCCTGGGTCTCCAGGATCGCGCCCTGGGCCAAAGGCAGGCGCCAAACCGCTGCGCCACCCAGGGATCCCGGGAAAGGATCTATACCCTAAAAACTATAGAACACTTCTGATAGAAATTGAGGAAGACACAAAGAGATGGAAAAATTCCATGCTCATGGATTTGCAGAATTAATATTGTGAAAATGTCAATGTTACCCAAGACAATTTACACGTTTAATGCAATCCCTATCAAAATACCATGGACTTTTTTCAGAGAGTTAGAACAAACTATTTTAAGATTTGTGTGGAATAGAAAAGACCCTGAATAGCCAGGGGAATTTAAAAAAGAAAACCATAGCTGGGGGCATCACAATGCCAGATTTCAGGTTGTACTACAAAGCTGTGGTCATCAAGACAGTGTGGTACTGGCACAAAAACAGACACATAGATCAATGGAACAGAATAGAGAACCCAGAAGTGGACCCTCCACTTTATTGTCAACTAATATTCAATAAAGGAGGAAAGACTATCCATTGGAAGAAAGACAGTCTCTTCAATAAATGGTGCTGGGAAAATTGGACATCCACATGCAGAAGAATGAAACTAGACCACTCTCTTGCACCATACACAAAGATAAACTCAAAATGGATGAAAGATCTAAATGTGAGACAAGATTCCATCAAAATCCTAGAGAACACAGGCAATACCCTTTTTGAACTCAGCCACAGTAACTTTTTGCAAGATACATCCATGAAGGCAAAAGAAACAAAAGCAAAAATGAACTATTGGGACTTCATCAAGATAAGAAGCTTTTGCACAGCAAAGGATACAGTCAACAAAACTAAAAGACAACCTACAGAATGGGAGAAGATATTTGCAAATGACATATCAGTTAAAGGACTAGTATCCAAGATCTATAAAGAACTTATTAAACTCAGCAGCAAAGAAACAAACAATCCAATCATGAAATGGGCAAAAGACATGAACAGAAATCTCACAGAGGAAGACATAGACATGGCCAACATGCACATGAGAAAATGCTCCGCATCACTTGCCATCAGGTAAATACAAATGAAAACCACAATGAGAGATACCACGTCACACTAGTGAAAATGGGGAAAATAAACAAGACAGGAAACAACAATGTTGGAGAGGATGTGGAGAAAGGGGAACCCTCTTGCACTGTTGGTGGGAATGTGACCTGGTGCAGCCACTCTGGAAAACTGTGTGGAGGTTCCTCAACGACCCAGCAACTGCACTTTGGGGATTTACCCCAAAGATACAGATGCAATGAAATGCCGGGACACCTGCACCCCAATGTTTATAGCAGCAATGTCCACAATAGCCAAACTGTGGAAGGAGCCTCGGTGTCCATCGAAAGATGAATGGATAAAGAAGATGTGGTTTATGTACACAATGGAATATTACTCAGCCATTAGAAATGACAAATACCCACCATTTGCTTCAACGTGGATGGAACTGGAGGGTATTATGCTGAGTGAAATGAGTGAACCGGAGAAGGACAAACATTATATGGTCTCATTCATTGGGGAATATAAATAATAGTGAAAGGGAATATAAGGGAAGGGAGAAGAAATGTGTGGGAAATATCAGAAAGGGAGACAGAACATGAAGACTCCTCTGGGAAATGAACTAGGGGTGGTGGAAGGGGAGGAGGGTGGGGGGTGGGGGTGAATGGGTGACGGGCACTGAGGGGGGCACTTGATGGGATGAGCACTGGATGTTATTCTGTATGTTGTTGGTAAATTGAACACCAATAAAATTAAATTTATTTAAAAAGATAAAATAAAACAATGACATTTAAAAAAAGATTTATTTATTTGTTTATTTATTTATTTATTTATTTATTTATTTATTTATGATAGACACAAAGAGAGAGAGAGAGAGAGGCAGAGACACAGGAGAAGGGAGAAGCAGGCTCCATCCCAGGAGCCTGATGTGGACTGGATCCGGGTTCCCAGGACCCCTCCCTGGGCCAAAGGCAGGCGCTAAACCGCTGAGCCACCCAGGGATCCCAGGATAAATTCTTTTTTGAGAACAGATTTATATTTTACCTTTTAAATTTTTTTATTTATTTACTTTTTAAATTCCAGTATAATTAATGTACAATTTTGTATTTGTTTCAGGTATACAATACAGTGATTTAACATTTCTATACATTCATTACTCAGTGCTCATCACAATAAGTGTACCTTTAGTATCCTTACCTATTTTACTCATCCCCACGCTGACTTCCCCTCTAGCAACCACCAATTTGCTCTCTATATTTAAGAGTCTGTTTTGTATATCTGCCCCTTCTTTTCTTTGTTCACTTGTTTTGTTTCTTATATTACACATATGAGTGAAGTCTTATGGTATTTGTCTTTCTCTGACTGCCTTATTCAAAAATGATTAAATATTTAAATGTGGGACATGAAACCATAAAATTCCTAGAAGAATCACAGATGGTAATCTCTGACATCAGTCATAGGAACATTTTTCTAGCTATGTCTCTTAGATATGGCAAGGGAAACAAGAGCAAAATTAAACTATTGGACTATACCAAAATAAAAGGCTCTTATACAGCAAAAAGAAACCTTCAACAAAACAAAAAGACAACCCACCAAATGGAAGAGGATATTTGCAAATGACATATCTTATAAAAGGTTAGTACCCAAAATATATAAAGAACTTATACAACTCAACACCAAAAAACCCTCAAATAATCCAATTAAAAACTAGACAGAAAACAGGAACAGGCACTTCTCCAAAGAAGACATACAGATGACCAACAGGCACACATGAAATGATGCTCAACATCAACTCATCATCAGAGAAATACAAATCAAAACTACAATGAGATATCACCTCAAATCTGTCAGAATACCTAAAATCAACAATGCAACAGTTGCTGGTGAGGATGTGGAGAAAAAGGAGCTCTCACATACTGTTGATGGAAATGCAACTGGTGCCATCACCGTGGAAAATAGTATGGAGGCTCCTCAAAAACTCAAAAATAGAACTACCATATGGTGCAATAGCACTACTGGGTATTTACCAAAGAATACAAACACACTAACTCAAAAGGATATTTACACCCCGATGTTCATTGCAGCATTATTTACAATAGCCAAATTATGGAAGCAGCCCAAGTGTCCATTGATAGATGAGTGGATAAAGAAGAATTATATATATACACAGTATATACAATGGAATATATATGTATATATATTCCAATATATATAATGGAATATTATTCAGCATAAAGAAGATTGAAATCTTCCCATTTGCAACAACATAGATGGAGCTAGAGGGTATAATGCTAATAGAAATAAGTCAGTCAGAGGAAGATTTCACTCATATGTGGAATTAAAAAAAAAAAAACAAAGGAGAAAAAGAGAAGAAAACGAAGAAATAGACTTTTAACTGTAAAGAAAACATAATGTTTATTACAGGGGAGGTGGGTGGGAGTATGGGTTAATACATTAAGGGGATTAAGAGTACATTTATCATGATGAACACTGGGCAATGTATAGAAATGTTGAATCCACTATATTGTACACTAGAAACTAATATAACACATATATTAACTATACTGGGAAAACAATTAAAAACTTAACAGAAAAATAAAAATTAAAGATGAGCAGAGGACAAAAACAGACATTTTTCTAAAGAGGACATGCAGATGGCCAGCAGGCACATGAAAATGTGCTCAACATCACTAGTCATCAGGGAAATGCAAATCAAACCACAATGAGATATCACTTCATACCTGGCAGAACTGTTAAAATCAAAAACACAAGAAACAGTGTTGGCAAGGATGTGGAGAGAAAAAATAACCCTTGTGCACTGTTGGTGGGAATGCAAACTGGTACAACCATTGTGGAAAACAGTATGGAAATTCTTCAAAAAGTTAAAAAATAGAATTTCCATATGATGCAGCAATTCCACAAGTGGGTATTTACCCAAATAAAGAAAAAAAATTTAATTATCTCAGAAGAAAATAAATTCTCAATATGGCCAAACAATACTAATAAAAATATTAGTCCTTTTTGGATTCTTCTTAAAGTATTAAGAGATTAAGAGATTAAGATTAAGAGATCTTAATGGCAGGAATAGGATGTTATTGTTAAACTATTCTTGGGGTAACTGTGCTCATTGTAATTCAGGAGTTAGTGAGTACACTGCTAGCACTCTTTGCCTTCTAACATAGAACTGTGGGACAGGATCTTCACTCTTTTGGTGGAAAAAATATATTTTCTAAATTAGACAAAAATCTATGTTAGCATAATTTTCATCACTATGTATTAACTAACTTTCCAATCCATTCCCTGATTTACTGATAGCTACCCCCTTTGTAACATCATATAAATACTTCTCTGAAAACCTGGCATGGGTACTTGGGTTTCTATAACAGGTGGAGATCTGTATACTATTCTAGGCTTGCCAGTTCCAAGGCTATGGAGGAAATCCTTGTTTACATATGAACCACAAGATCATTCTTTAAAAAAAAAAAATCTATTTATTTATTCATGAAAGACACACAGAGAGAGACACAGGCAGAGGGAGAAGCAGGATCCATGCAAGGAGCCCGATGTGGGACTCGATCCGGGGGTCTCCAGGATCACACCTTGGGCTGCAGGCGGCGCTAAACCGCTGTGCCACCGGGGCTGTCCCACAAGATCATTCTTAATGGAGACAGGAATATCCTTAAGTAGGATTTATTGAAGTTTCCTATAGGTAACTGTAGATTATTGGACTATCTGTCAAGAAAGGAGAAAAATGGAGCAGGATCGAGTGCTGGAGGTGGAAGCCCCGTGGGCTGGCAGCCCGTGATGCTAGGCACCCTGCCGCCCCAGCGCTTAGCCCCAGCGCTTACCGCACCCAGGCCATGTCACTCTGGCGGTTAGGGTCCAACTGAGTGGAGAAGGCAAGATGATGGAAGAGTAGGGGTCCTCCTTTCACCTGGTCCCTCAAACTTAGCTAGATAACTTTCAAGCCACCCTGAACCCCTATGAATTCAATCTGAGGTATAAAGAAAACAGCTGGAACACTGCAGAGAGAAAAGTGATGCTTCCTACAAGGAAAGAGTGTGGAGAAGAGAAATGGAGGGATATATCGGGAGATAAAGGGTGGGGGAAGGGAGCCTTCCTAAGCCGCTGCACAAAAGCGGTACAGCACTAGGGCTTACTAGGGCTTTCCTTTAGAAATCTGCTCCTGATAGAGTCTTCCCTGCCTGAAAAGTGCAGAGTCGTGACATAGGGCAGAATCACAGGAGGGACAGTGACATCTCAATATTCCCAGAGACAGAGTAAGAATAGGGGCACCAAGGAGAAAGCTCAACTTGTGCCATAAACCACAAACTCCTATCAGATCATCAGACGGATAGCATCCTAGGTCCTGGTAAAGGACTGGGAGTCTGGGAGTGGCGAAGCGGTGCATGCTCGAGCTGGTGAACGCTCTTTGCCCCAGGACCTGGCAGCAGGCAGGAGTGGGCTATCCTCTGTTTGCTCTGGCAGAAGTAGAGCCAGTGAGCACGTAAGACAGTGAAAGCTCTCCCGCTGTGAGGCGCCCTTCAAATTGTACAAATCAGTACCCCCATGCCTGCCCCCAGGAGGATCTGAGCCAGCGCTGCTAAGAGACTGCAGTTCCTTACACGCTGGAAGCGAAGCGCTTGGCTCCCGGGCTAGAGATCTGGCCACAGCTACTTTCTTTTCTCCTTTCCCCCTGGAGAGGCCTGGCCTCCCGGAACAAAGGCCTCACAGGGCAGCCAGCTCACACTGAGCCCAGCTACCTGGCCAGGGGAGGGGCATCAGGGCCCAGGCCCAGGCAGCTGAGAATCAACACAGCAGGCCCCTCCCCCAGAAGACCAACGGAAGAGCAGAGAAAGAGCAAGTTTACTAACCAAGCAGCCCTGGAAAGCTCCAGGATTGAGGAAAAATAGTGTATAGAACTCTAGGGTTTTTTTCCTTATAATTCGTTTATCTTTCAGGTTAAAGATTTCCAATAGTCTTTCTTTTTTCCTACCTTAACTACAATATTTCATCAACTCTTCATTTTTAAGTTTTTTTTTTCCTTTTGGACATTCATATTTTTATAATTACATGTCATAGATATATTCTTCATTTTTGGCTTCCTTTCAATGTATTTCATTTCATGTTTGTAGATATGTACTTTTTGGAGGGTTTTGGTTTTGGTTTTGGTTTGGTTTATAATTTTGGAATTTAGTACCTTCTAACATAGACCAAAATATACTCAGAAACACGTGGAATATTGTGTTGGTCCACTCTATGAGATTATACTCCCTCTTCCTTCCCATTCCACCTCTCTCTTTTGTCTTCTTGTTTTTGTTTTTGTTGTTGCTATTGTTTCTCTATACAAGTTTTACTTGTTTATGTTTTTATTTTATTATTTTAGTTAAAAAAAATTCTTTATTGGCGTTCAATTTGCCAACATTTAGCATTACACCCAGTGCTCAGCCGACCAAGTGCCCCCCTCAGTCATCCCAACCCCCCGCCCACCTCCCTTTCCGCTACCCCTTGTTCATTTCCCAGAGTTAGGAGTCTCTCATGTTTTGTCACCCTCACTGATATTTTCGCTCATTTTCTCTCCTTTCCCTTTATTTCCTTTCACTAATTTTTATATTCCCCGAATTAATGAGACCATATGATGTTTGTCTTTTTCTGATTGACTTATTTCATTCAGCATAATACCCTCCAGTTCCATCCACATTGAAGCAAATGGTGGGTATTTGTCGTTTCTAATGGTTGAGTAATATTCCATTGTATACATAAACTACATCTTCTTTATTCATTCATCTTTCGGTGGACACTGAGGCTCCTTCCACAGTTTGGCTATTGTGGACATTGCTGCTATAAACATTGGGGTGCAGGTGTCCCGGCATTTCACTGCATCTGTATCTTTGGAGTAAATCCCCAGCAGTGCAATTGCTGGGCTGTAGGGCAGATCTATTTTTAACTCTTTGGGGAACCTCCACACAGTTTTCCAGAGTGGCTGCACCAGTTCACATTCCCACCAACAGTGCAAGAGGGTTCCCCTTTCTCCACATCCTCTCCAACATTTGTTGTTTCCTGTCTATTAATGTTCACTATTCTCACTGGTGTGAGGTGGGATCTCATTGTGGTTTTGATTTGTATTTCCCTGATGGCCAGTGATGCGGAGCATTTTCTTATGTGCATGTTGGCCATGTCTATGTCTTCCTCTGTGAGATTTCTGTTCATGTCTTTTGCCCATTTCATGATTGGATTGTTTCTTTGCTGTTTAGTTTAAAAAGTTCTCTATAGATCTTGGATACTAGTCCTTTAACTGATAGGTCATTTGCAAATATCTTCTCCCATTCTGTAGGTTGTCTTTTAGTTTTGTTGACTGTTTCTTTGGCTGTGCAGAAGCTTCTTATCTTGATGAAGTCTCAATAATTCATTTTTGCTTTTGTTTCTTTTGCCTTCATGGATGTATCTTGCAAGAAGTTGCTGTGGCCAAGTTCAAAAAGGGTGTTGCTTGTGTTCTTCTCTAGGATTTTGATGGAATCTTGTCTCACACTTAGATCTTTCATCCATATTGAGTTTATCTTTGTGTATGGTGTAAGAGAATGGTCTAATTTCATTCTTCTGCATGTGGATGTCCAGTTTTCCCAGCACCATTTATTGAAGAGACTCTCTTTTTTCCAGTGGATAGTCTTTCCTGTTTTGTCGAATATTAGTTGACCATAAAGTTCAGAGTCCACTTCTGGATTCTCTATTCTGTTCCATTGATCTATGTGTCTGTTTTTGTGCCGGTACCACACTGTCTTGATGACCACAGCTTTGTAGTACAACCTGAAATCTGGCATTGTGATGCCCCCAGCTATGGTTTTCTTTTTTAAAATTCCCCTGGCTATTCGGGGTCTTTTCTGATTCCACACAGATCTTAAGATGATTTCTTCCAACTCTCTGAAGAAAATCCATGGTATTTTCATAGGGATTGCATTAAATGTGTAAATTTCCCTGGGCAACATTGACATTTTCACAATATTAATTCTTCTAATGCATGAGCATGGAATATTTTTCCATCTCTTTGTGTCTTCCTCAATTCCTTTCAGAAGTGTTCTATAGTTTTTAAGGTATAGATCCTTAGCCTCTTTGGTTAGATTTATTCCTAGGTATCTTATGCATTTGGGTGAAATTGTAAATGGGATTGACTCCTTAATTTCTCTTTCTTCAGACTCATTGTTAGTGTATAGAAATGCCACTGATTTCTGGGCGCTGATTTTGTATCCTGCCACACTGCTGAATTGCTGTATGAGTTCTAGCAATCTTGGGGTGGAGTCTTTAGGGTTTTCTATGTACAGTATCATGTCATCTGCGAAGAGGGAGAGTTTGACTTGAATTTGGAATTTAGCACCTTCTAACATACAGAACGAAATATACTCAGAACCAAGAGGATCACTGTCTTAGTCTACTCTGTGAGATTATATTCTCCTTCCCCCACTACTTGCTCTCCCCCTTTTTTAATTTTATTATTTTTACTGTTTTTTTAAATTTGTTTCTTACTTTCTTGCTCTTTTTTCTTTTTTCTTTTTTCTTTTATTTTCTGGTTTATGACCTCTTTGGAATTATCTAGGGTATATTTTACTAGGGCATGGTTGATATTTTTTACTCTACTCACTCATATAGCCATTCTGCACTGCACAAAATGAATAGAAGAAAGAATTCACCACAAAAGAAAGAACCAAAAGTAATAGTCTCTGCCACAGATCCAGGTGGACATGAATTTAAGTAAAATGTTGGAGAAAGAATTCAGGATTACAATTATAAAGTTACTAGTTGGGCTTGAAAAAAGCAGGAAAGACTCTACAGAATCTCTTAGTGCAGAATTGAGATCTCATCAGGCCAAAACTAAAACTACTTTAACTGAGATGCAGTCTAAATTGGATGCTCTAACTGCTATGGTTAATGAGGCAGAAAAGAGACTGGCTGACATAGAAGACAAGTTGATGGAAAGGAAGGAAGCTGAGGAAAAAAGAAAAACAATTAGAGACCACAAGGAGAAAATCTGGGAGATAAGTGATAGTTTGAGAAAGCATATTATTCCTGTTAATGAGATTCCAGAGAGTATGGAGTGAGAGAGAGAGAGGACCAGAAAATATATTTGAATACATTAGAGCTGAGAACTTCCCTAATCTGGGGAAGAAAACAAGCATTTATATTCAAGAGATAGAGAGGATGCCCCCCCTTCAATCAACAAAAGTGATCAACACCCAGACATAAAATAGTGAAGCATGCAGATTTCAGAGATAAAGAAAAAAACCTGAAAGCAGCTTGAGACAAGAGATTCCTAACATATTGGGGGGAAATTATACATTAACAGCAAACCTATCCACAGAGCTCTATCAGTCCAGAAAGGACTGGGATAATATATTCAGAGTACTAAATGAGAAACACATACAGCCCAGGATACTTTATCCAGCAAGGCTGTCATTCAAAATAGAAGGAAGATAAAGAGTATCCAGGATAGACAAAAACTGTAAGAATATGTGATCACCAAATCAGCTCTGAAAGAAATATTAAGGGGGACCTTGTAAGACAAGAGGCAGCCCAAAGAAACAATCTGCAGAAAGTGGGACTGTATAGGTAATACTACGACACAAATTCATATCTTTCAATAGTTACGCTGAACGTGAATGGTCTAAATGCTCCAGTATGAAGACACAGGGTATCAGACTGGATAAAAAAGCAAGACCTACCCATATGCTATCTATAAGGACACCTTCAGAGTGAAAATGAGGAAAGAGAACCATTTACCATGAAAATGGTCCTCAAAAGAAAGCTTGGGTAGCAATCCTCATGTCAGAAAATTTTGATTTTAAGCCAAAGACTGTACTAAGAGATGAAGAGGGACACTATATCAAAATTAAAGGGTCTATCCAACAAGAAGACCTAACAAATGTGAATGTTTATAACCATAATGTGGGAGCAGCCAATTATATGAACCAATTAATAACCAAAGAGATACATATATAATAATACAATTAATAGTAGGAGATTTCAGTGCTCCACACTCAGTCAAGGACAGGTCTTCTAAGCAGAAGATAACCACGGAAACAAGGGCCATGAATGACCCACTGGACCAAACAGGTTTCACAAATATATACAAAACATTCCATCCCAATGCAACTGAATATACATTCTTCTCAAGTGCACATGGAACTTTCTCCAATATAGACCACATACTGGGTCACAAATCAGGTCACTACTCATACCCAAAGATGGGGATTATTCCCTGCATATTTTCAGACCAAAATGCTTTAAAACTAGAACTTAATCACAAGAAGAAATTTGGAAAGGACTCAAACACTTAGAGGTTAAAGAGCATCCTACTAAAAGATGAAGGGTCAACCAGGAAATTAGAGAAGAATTTAAAAGATTTATGGAAACTAACAAAAATGAAAGTACAACTGTTTAAAATCTTTGGGATACAGGAAAGGCAGTCCTAGGAGAGAAATACATCTCAATACAAGGCTCCTTCAAAAAATTAGAAAAATTGCAAATGCACAAGCTAACTTTACACCTAAAGGAACTGGAGAAAAACAGCAAATAAAACCTACAACAAGCAGGAAAAGAGAAATAATAAAGAATAGAGCAGAAATCAATGAAATAGTGACCAGAAAAACTGTAGAACAGATCAGTGAAACCAGGACTTGTCTTCAAAAGAATTAATAAGATATATAAACCCCTAGCCAGACTTATTAGAAAGGAAAGAAAAAAGACTGAAATTAATAAAATCATGAATGAAAGAGGAGAGATCACAACCAATACTAAAGAAATACAAACGATTTTTAAAACTTATTATGAGCAACTATATGCGAAGAAATTAGGCAATCTGGAGGAAATGGTTGCATTTCTTGAAACCTACAAATTACCAAAACTGAAACAGGAAGAAATAGAAAACCTGAACAGGCCAATAACCAGTGAGGAAATTGAAGCAGTCATCAAAAACCTCCCAAGACACAAAAGTCCAGGGCCAGGTGGCTTCCCAGGGGAATTCTATCAATTTCTTTAAAAAAGAAATAATACTTACTGTACTAAAGCTGTTTCAAAGGATAGAAATGGAATACTTCCAAACTCAAAGACCCCCACCAAAAGGGAGAATTATAGAACAATATATCCCTGATGAACATGGATGCCTAAGTTTTCACCAAGATACTAGCCAAAAGGATCCAACAATACATTAAGAGATCAATTATTCACCATGACTAAGTGGGATTTATCCTTAGGATGCAAGATTGGTTCAACATTTGATAGATCACATTAATAAAAGAAAAGACAAGAACCATATGATCCTCTCAATAGATGCAGAGAAAACATTTGACAAAATACAGCATCCATTCCTGATCAAAACTCTTCAGAGTGTAGGGATAGAGGGAACATACCTCAGCATCTTAAAAGCCATCTATAAAAAGCCCACAGCAAATATCATTCTCAATGGGGAAAAACAGAGAGCCTTTCCCCTAAGATCAGGAACACAGTAGGAATGTCTACTCTTACCATTGCCTATTCAACATAGTACTAGAAGTCCTAGCCTCAGTAATCAGACAACAAAAAGAAGTAAAAGGCATTCGAATTGGCAGAGAAGAAGTAAAATTCTCCCTCTTTGCAGATAATAAGATACTGTACATATAAAACCCTAAAGAATCTTCCCCAAGATTGCTAAAACTCATACAGCAATTCGGCAATGTGGCCGCATACAAAATCAATGCCCAGAAATCAGTGACATTTCTATACACTAACAACGAGACTGAAGAAAGAGAAATTAAGGAATTGATTCCATTTACAGTTACACCCAAAAGCGTAAGATACTAAGAATAAACCTGACAAAGAGGGCGAAGGATCTATAAATTAAGACTATAGAGCACTTGGGAAAGAAATTGAGAAAGATGCAAGGAGATGGGGAAAAAAATAATATGCTCATGAATTGGAAGAATAAATATTGTGAAAATGTGTATGCTACCCAGAGCAATCTACACATTCAATGCAATACTTAACAAAATACCATGGACTTTCTTCACAGAGTTGGAACTAATAATCCTAAGATTTGTATGGAACTAGAAAAGACCCCAAATAGCCAAGGAAATGTTGAAAAAGAAAACCAGAGCCAGAAGCATCACAATGTCTGGCTTCAAGCTGTATTACAAACCTGTAATCATCAAGACAGTATGGCAAGGGCACAAAAACAGACACATCAATCAATGGAACAGAATAGAGAACCCAGAAATAGACCCTCAATTCTATGGTCAACTCATCTTCAATAAAACAGGAAAGCATATCCACTGAAAAAAGACAATCTCTTCAATAAATGGCATTGGGGAAATTGGACAGCCACATGCAAAAGAATGAAACTGGACCATTCTCTTGCACCATACACAAAGATAAACTAAAGTGGATGAAAGATCTAAATATGAGACAGGACTCCATCAAAATCCTACAGGAGAAAAGACAGCAACCTTCTTGATCAAAGCCACAGCAAACTCTTGTAAGACATGTCGGTAAAGGCAAAGGAAACAAAGGCAAAAATGAACTATTGGGACTTCATCAAGATAAAAAAAACTTCTGCACAGCAAAGGAAACGGTCAACAAAACTAAAAGACAACCTACAGAATGGGAGAAGGTATTTGCAAATGACATCAGATAAAGCAATATGAAATAACCAATTTCTATCATGGAAAAGGTTTTTAGAAACTTTCTCAGAATCTCTTCACCATTTGCCAGGTCTGCATGAAGGCTTCCTGGGAAGGAGATGTTCACATCAAAATGCTCAGAATAGGAAAAGACAACAGTGCCTTTCACCAAATTACTGGACACAGTGCAGCAGATCGCCCCAAAGCAACCCAGCAAGCTCAGTCATGTCCTTCATTTTCCCCATGTGATATAGTAAGAACTCTCATATTAAGGAACCCTCAATAACTGAGGTAATTAGTAGAGAAATTTATCCTTGGCTAGGGTGAGCAGAGTCTCCAGTTGACCAGAAGGCCCCTTTTAGTAAACAAGGGAATAGAGAGATGCTTCTTCTCAGTGTCCAAGGGTCAGAAAGGATTCATAATACTACATTTAAATTTAAAGAGAGGAACTGGACCAGAACAAAGAGATTACAGAACTTGCAAGCTTACTGGATGATGCCTCAGCAAGAGTGAGAAAGATACAACAAACTGTAATAGAGAAAATCCAGGACAGCTGCAAGTGAACCTTTCATGGTACCAATCTCGTTTAAAGCTCCTTAATGTCATGTATCTTTAGTCAGCACCAGCAAAGAACAGGTATATGAATGGGTAGTGAGATATACTACCTCACTGATAAATGTGCATAGCAATACAAAATCCTATTCTTAGACTTCAGTTCCCACATTGTTCTTGAGTCAGTAGCAATGGAAACCAGCTTGGCTCAAATTACCAGCTCCTGCATTTAGAAAATCTATAATACAGGGCAAATGAGGGCTGATTTATCAGATTTGCCATTGACTAAATAGTAAGAGTGGAGGGAGAGGAGGGTGCTGGATAATTTAGCCCAGGCCCTAAAGAGCTATGTGTTCTAGAAAACACACAGGTGCCCTTACTGATGGCCAGCATGTATTCATATGCTCACCTCCAGCAGGGGATCCTTTACTGCCCAGACCCTGAGTTGACAGTCAACAGGGTTCCCATCTCTGTTCAGGGGTGGGCTTTACAGGCCCAGCCTCCTGGTTAATGTAGTCTTTACCTTTCCAGCACAGTCTCTCATGTTGATGTTGAGACAGTGGCCCTAAGGCTGTCTGGCCCAGAGCTGAACACACTCTCACTATTGGGCCAAACAATCCCAGATTCTACTTACTGTAATGGGCATCCCCAATGTGTTTAGAAAATTTTGCAGTGTGGTTATTAATATGTTGGATTCAGAGGCCTGGAAGCTGTTCTGTAAAGTACAGTGTTTAACTGAAAATTGCCTTCACAGTTGGGAGTAGTAGCCTACACTCCTTGGATGTCTTTACCTACAGTTTGCCCTGATGGTCCTCACCTCTTTTGTGAAACTTTTGGAGAATCGACCAAAGACTACGTTATTGTCTAAAATTTACATTGAAAACATCAGAAAAAACAGTAACACCCTGGATGGTTGTTGGAAGGGAGAAGCTGTCTGGGCATAGGAAGCAGTTATTAGACCAGGGTTGAGGTAGAAGAGGAAGGATGATGACATCAATCTTTGCAGAGCCCACATTTACATGAAACCATGATACGCTGTTAAATACATTTCCTCCCAGCTCACAAGGCAAATGAGGGAAGCCAGCGTCATTTGTCTCTGGTTTAGTCTCCCACTAAACCGTCAAGAAGGCACACCCAAACCTGTGGTGGCAGACAGAGCAGGGGAGAGAAATTCTATTAACATCTCAGTTCAGAAAAATCGGTGTATGCATCGGTGTATGCTGTTTATGGAGCATCGTGCAGAATTTCTGAAGTTACTGTCCATGCCATACCCACTGGGACTCCCCTGCCTTTCTTCTCTCCCACGGGATGTCATGGTCCCCCAGGGATCATGGCCACAAAGTTTCTGAACTTGGTTGGGCTCCCGCCCACTTTGCAATCCTTGTATAGATCTTAGTCATTTCTATCTCTCATTTCCCTTCACCGTGTGCCTTTTTGATCCACTCACTTCAGAGAACTAAAAGAATTACTCCTTTGTACCTCCCAGATACAAAGAAGAAAAACATGAACACTCCTCAAATCCAATAAAGCCTTAAATTCAGAACCCATGGACACTGCTGTTCCTTTCCTTGCAAAAGGAAACTTTCAGAAGAAAGGCCCGGTCTGGAGTGAAGGCACAGCAACTTTTGTTGAAACTTTTGTGATCGGCGGGAAGCCTTGACTCTGGCTGCAGTTAGCAATGGTCTCAGCACAGGAACACTTGTTGGGATTTTGATGAAGCTGGAGAGTGGTTTGGCCTCCAAGAGTTTGAACCTAGTCTAGTCTGACTGAATACAACTTCAGAATCTTCAGCTGAGCATGGATGTCTCCAAAACGTATCATCTCTTTAAAGAACCCTTAGTAAATGACACTAGAACTGACCAGGAGTGTTCATCCATGCACGCATGAACAAAATGCTGTCAGGTATGAGAAACAGAGAGAGGAGGAAGAGCTCTTTTCTACCCCCAAGGTGCCCAGGCTTATCGTGGTAAAACACTGCCAGGTGGAGGCACTGGAAGGTGTACATATGTGGCCCGAGGTCTAAGCAATTCGTTCTTTAGGAGAATTTGTGGCCTAGTGCCTGTGAGGGGAAGTGTGCACAAATGTCCTTCTGGTTCACAGTGCAGCACAGCTGCCCCTCCAGCACATCACCCTGAGGTTAGATTGCCTGAGTTTGAATTCTGGCACCACTCCTTCCTGATGGTACAGCCTTAGGCAATGTCCATGCTACAATTTCCTTGCTGGTATAATGGGAAAGGGAGATGATAATAATATGCCTACCTCATGGTATCATGAAGATGAAGACAGTTAGTATAGGAAAAGCACTTACAAGAGTGTCTGGCATATAGAAAGCACTCTGAAAACATTATACATTATTATGATTATGATTATGATTATTATCATCATCACTATTTTTCTCAATTAATTATCAGGCCTCGAGGGTAACCTGGCAATCTGTCTTTATTCACTCTCTCACTAGCCTGGTTGATTGGGATCCAATACCTCAGGGAGGAAAGTCTCCGTGTCAAAACTAAAATAGCCTGGCTTTCTTTACATTAGGTGGGAAGGAAGGAAGGAAGGAAGGAAGGAAGGAAGGAAGGAAGGAAGGAAGGAAGGAAAGAAGGAAAGAAGGAAAGAAGGAAAGAAGGAAAGAAGGAAAGAAGGAAAGAAGGAAAGAAGGAAAGAAGGAAAGAAGGAAAGAAGGAAAGAAGGAAAGAAGGAAAGAAAGGAAGGAGTAGGGAAGGAGTAGGGAACAGCCATTCATGCTTTAGGTCTTGCCATTGCCCTGCTCACCTCCAGGAAACTAACCAGCAATAGGAAAGGAAGGCAAAGGGCTGGATCCACCTCCTCCCTCCCTCCCTCCCTGATTTCCTTTGCACCACTTACATGTCCCAGAAATTGTTGGTTGACGCTGAAAACTGCAAGAATCAGGCTTACACCTGATTGATTCAGGTCAAATGTGTAGTTGATTTGGGGGTTTATTGGCAGATCGGTGAGCAGAGGGTATCCTGAAACTGAGCAGACATAATTAAATAAAACTTCCTCTGCGTTTCGAGAAGTGGAAACACTTTAAGATGTCAGTATTAATAGCTGTCATTACCCTACCAACCTATGATTGTGACCCCACCCTTGGTTTAAGGGCAGATGCATTGTGACCTAGATCAGAGGGGTAATATGTATTCCCTCATCTAATTGCTGAGCCCTTTGCTTCTCTTTGCATATGGAACATTTTTATCAATAGAGAAGCAGAGCATTTTGAAAGGCACACCCATATTCTATGTGCTATCACCTTTTTTTTCACCCAAATCTGCAATTCTATAACCCAGTTCTCTCTAGCCAGGCTCTGCTGACAATCTTTGTGGAAATTGGGTTTAAGTGAAACCAAAATAAGACATTGGGTGCGTTCCTCTCAGACAAATGAAAACCGCATGGGAGGCAGCATCATTGGTCTCTGGCAGACTAAGCCACGAAGGAGCATAAGAAAAAAATGTTTAGATGTATGAGAAGAAAAACGTATCCATTAAAAAGAAAACAGTAAAAACAAAAAATAAATACTAAGCCATATATTTAACAACGATGTAAAGAGTCATCAGAGAAAACATTACAAAAGTACACCAAAGTTGGAAAAGTACTGCAGAATACAATATTCACAGTGAGAAATATAATATAAATGTATGATTATAATGCAGTTTCCATCAAGATCTACATGACAACCTAAAAATTAATGATGTGTTTGTGAAAGTCAGTATTCAAAATTTTTGTAAATAAACAATAAATGATTAAATGTGTGTGTATCTGACACTATGCCATGTACTTTTTATAAATAATTAGATTTTGTATCCACTGTACTGCTTAATTTATAAAAATGCTGCTTCTTTTTGGAAATATTTTGTTCTTCTATGGAGATGATTTATCCCATCGTCTCTGATTTCAGTATTAATAATTTTAATTTAGTGTAACATGAAAAGCTAAGAGAAAAAAGATAAATCAAATATCACATAAAATTCTAAAATTACAATGTAAATCTAAAATTCTCCAGGAATGATGAACAAGCAGAACTAAGGAAGAACTCTTGTCTTTTCCTGATTTTACTACGTGCCTTATAATTACTCTTCTCACCCACACTGTTTAATCTACCTAAGTATTTCCTTCTTTCAGCATGCATTTCCTTTACCTAAGGAGACAATACTTTCTCCCATACTCTGTAGTCTGAGGAGATAAGATATTTCCTCAAGTCAGTAGTTGGAAGAGACACATTGAGGCACAAAGGATCATTCCCCATCAATAAAAAAAGGCAGGTAAAAAAAAAAAAAAAAAAAAAAAAGGCAGGTAGGCTTTCATGGTGTCTACATTTATCATCCAAATGACATGGACACTTGAGTGGTAAATTTCATCTTAATTCTGATTGTACACTTACAGTCTCTTGTCACCTAACAACCTGCCAGCAATGGCAGTGGTGTATGCCAAGGTATTTGAGAAATACAAAGCTGGATAAAAGCCTTCTCAAAAGTCTAGGATGACCTCAGCACACTTGTAGCCTGGACAGGGACCCTGAGAAACATATCTACTCTCCCCACACTAGAAGCACATGCTTTCACCTACAAAAACTTGTTTCATCATTCTCTTAGAACACTTCTGCCGAGGTTTTCAAAGAACGAAGCTCTTCCAGATTTATGACAGCTTGTATTCAGTTATCCTTCAGATAACTGAACAACAATCTCTCCTTTTCAGCTGCAAAAATCTGAATGGCTTTAAGAAACAAGATATTTCATTACATTCATTATATTAATCCATGGCAGGAGAGTGGGGGGAGAATGAGAAAATAAATTCCCATATTTTCGAAGTAATCACATCACCTTTTTTTTTTTTAACATCATCTTTTTTATGTGATTTGGGCAGCAAGGACACTGGATCACTGCTAATTGGGCTGTATGCTATCCCATCATATCCCTAAAATTTAAGTTCTACAAGGTTTTCTTCTTTTTGAAAATTGTTTTGGCTATTCCAGATCCTTTGCATATCTATATAAATGTATTTAGTCCAGCTATTTCTAAAGAGGAAAAAGACGTAGGAGGAGGGAGGATCCTGCTAAGATATTGACTCTATAAACTAACTTGAGAGAATTAACTTAACTCCATAAACTAAGTTAAGAGAATTAACCTCTTAAAAATATTGGAGATTTAAATTCATTATGTATATGTATTATATATATATATATATATATATATATATATCAATGTTTTAGATCTTTTAAATTTTACTCAGTTGTATTTTGTGGGTCTTGGATTAGAGGTCTTCCATATTTTTCATTATAATTATTTCTAATTATATTATGCATTTTGATAGTTATGATTTTGGTTGTTTTTCCATTTTTTAAATTAAGATATCTATCTATCTATAGATAGAGAGAGAGAGAGAAATTAAAATTCACCCTTTTTAATTCACAATTCTGTGAGTTTTGACAAATGTATATAATCATGCAACCACCACCATGATCAAGATGTAAAATAGTTTCATCACTCCAAAATATTTCCTTGTGCCCCGTTATAGTCAACCCCTTTCCCTATCCTTATAATTTGCTTTCGTAATAATGTCATATCCAATTTTCCAACACCATTTGTTGAAAAGTCTATCCTTCATTGAAATGTTTTTGCACTATGGCAAAAATCAGTTGACTATATATATATGTGGACCTAATTTGAGACTACTCTGTTTTATTGATCAATATGCCTGTCCTTTCACCAATACAATACTGTCTTACTTTAGTGTTAGAATAAATCTGGCAATCAGGGAACATGAGTCTTCCAACTCTGTTTTGCTTTTTCAATAAGCCACACTTATTGGAGTTTGGCTAATTTCTTCTCTTTTATTTGCATTTCCTTATAAATTTTAGAATTCCTTTGTCAGTTTGTACAAAAAAAATCCTGCTGAGAATTTAAATAGAAAGATATTGAAACTATAGATCAAATGAAGAGATTGACACCTTAATAGTATTGAGTCATCTTATCAAGGAACAGGGTATTTTAGGTCTTTGATTTCTTTTATGCAGATTTGTATATTTTATATAAGACTTATAGTGAAATATTTTATGGGTTTTAGTGCTATGTAAGTGGTACTTATTTTATTCTTAAATTGTTTAATGCAAATAAATAGAAATAAAATAAATATTTGTATATTGATCTTCAAACTCTAACCTTGCTAAACTCATCTACTGTAGTAAGTTTTATAGATTCTTTGGGATTTTATACATAGACAAATAAATATATTGTCTATGAATAGAGATATTTTATTTCTTCTCTTCCAATCGGTATGCCATTTATTTGTTTGTTTTGTTTTGTTTTTCTGAACTGATACTTAATTGGAGTGGTAAGAGCACGTATCCTGTTTTGTGGCCATTTTTAGCAGGAAGCATTTAGTCTTTCACTTTTAACCGTGGTGTTGATTATAGGTTTTTTGTAGATGCCATTTATCAGGCTGAAGACATGCTGAAAGTTTTTATCATGAAAAGAGGTTAAACTCTGTCAAGACTCTGTCAGCTCTGCTTTTTCTGCATCTATTGACATGATTACATTGTGGGGTGTTTTTCATGCTATTAATATGATAAGTTACATCATATCATGATGAACAACCTTGGCATTAATGGATGAATCCCATTTAATTATGATTAAGCTTTTCTGTAATTATTGGATTCTATTTGATAGTATTTAATTGAGAATTGGTATATATAAATACCAACTATTGTTTGTTCTTCTTGTAATATCTGTCAGGTTTTGGTATCAGGGAAATATTAACCTCATAAAATGAGTTGGGATATGTTTTCTCTTTTCTTAAATTATGGAGAAGTCCTATAGAATTGGTATTATTTATTTCTTCGGTGTTTGGTAAAATTTGCCAGTGGAGTCATCTGGTCTTAGAGTTCTCTTTATTAAAAGTTTTAAACTAAAATTTTAATTTGTTTAATAGATTTTAAAGTATTCCTTTTTATTTTATTTTCTATTTTTTCATTTTATAGTGAAATATATTTGATGCATAACATTGTATAAGTTGAAGGTGTATAACATGTTAATTTAACACATTTACATATTTAATGTGATTGCCATTTTATCAATATTTAGTATCTATCACATTATAAAAATTATCCTTTTTTAATAGTTGAAATAATAAAGTTCTACTCTCTTAATAAGTGTTGAACTTAAAAATAAAACAGCTATTTTACTGGCAAAATGGGTTTCTTCAGGAATAGCAGAGAATTGCAATTTGGGACAAAACAAGATTTGGTAAAAACTATCAGCTAGGTCAACAAAAAAAGGAGAGGAACATTATTTTGTGGAAAGGAAGGAGGAAGTTGGGAAGGGTTGTTTTGAACAAAAATCCATTGAAGAAAAGGAAGAATGTAGGTGATGACACTCTTTCATTGGCTGAGCTGCTGGGATAGTCTGTTTCTTGTAGAAGGTGCAAGGTACATCTTTTCCTGTTGGAGTCTGTAATTGATTCTCTCCTGTTGAGAATTTGGTTATGGTCTATAACAGGCATCGGGTGGTACTGGTTTGAGCTTCCCCTTCTATCCTCCCAACTCCATTTTAGTGAGGTTTCCTATTATTAATATTTGCGTGTTGGATGATTAAAATACAATATTGTTATCTTTATTCAATATACCATGCATTAGATTTACTACTTGTTGCCAGTTTGTACCCTAAACAACATTTGTCCTATGCTGCCACTCTTATCCCCTGGTTACATTTTTACTCTTCTTATGAGTGACTTTTTAGATTCCACGTTGAAGGGATATCATACAGTACTTGCTTTCTCTGTCTGACTTATCTCACTTAGTTTAATTTGCTCAAGGTCCATCCATGATTTTGCAAACGGCAAGATATCTTTCTCATAGCTATAGTATTCCATATGTATATAATACACACACACACACACACACACACACACACACACAAACACATCTTCTTTATCCATTCATCCATTGATGGGCACTTTGGTGGTTTCCATATCTTGGATATTGTGAATAATGCTGCAATAAATCTGGCAAACAGAAATTGAAATTCTGTTTCAATTTCCTTTGGGTATATACACAGAATGGAATTGCTGGATCATATGATAGTTCTACATTTAATTTTTTGAGGAAACTCCATATTGTTTTCATAGTGGATGAACCAATATGTATTTCTACCAACAATATACAAGGGTTCCCTTCTGTCCACATCCTTGCCCTCCTGAGCAGGGAGCCTGATGCTGGGCTCTATCCCAGGACTCTGGTTTCCTGAGCAGAAGGCAGATGTTCAACTGCCAGTCACTCAAGCACTCCATCTTTTGTGTTTCTTTTTAAAGATTTTATTTATTTATTCATAAGAGACATAGAGAGAGAGAGGCACAGACACAGGCACAGGCAGAGGGAGAAGCAGGCTCCATGCAGGGAGCCCAATATGGAACTCGATCCCAGGTCTCCAGGATCACACCCTGGGCTGAAGGTGGCGCTAAACCACTGAGCCACCCTGGCTGCCAGATCTTTTGTGTTCTTGATGACAGCCATTCCAGCATATGTAAGATGATATCTTAATTGTGGTGGGTTTTTTTTTAATTTTTATTTATTTATGATAGTCACAGAGAGAGAGAGAGAGAGAGAGAGAGAGAGGCAGAGACATAGGCAGAGGGAGAAGCAGGCTCCATGCACCGGGAGCCCGATGTGGGACTTGATCCCGGGTCTCCAGGATCGCGCCCTGGGCCAAAGGCAGGCGCTAAACCGCTGCGCCATCCAGGGTTCCCTTAAGTGTGGTTTTGATTTGCTTTTCCCTAATGATTAGTGATGCTGAGCATTTTTTCATGTACCTGTTAGACATTTGGATGGCTTCTTTAGAAAATGTCTATTTAATTCCTCTGCTCACTTTTAAATCGAATTGACAATTTCGTTATTGAGTTTTCTGAATTCTTTATATATTTTGGCATTAACTCCTTTTTTAAAAAGATTTATTTATTTATTTATTTATTTATTTATTTATTTATTTATTTATTTATTCTTGAGAGACACACACTGAGAGAGGCAGAGACATAGGCAGAGGGAGAAGCAGGCTCCTCACAGGGAGCCAGATGCTGGACTCCATCCCAGATCCTGGGATCACAACCTGAGTCAAAGGCAGGCGCCCAACCACTGAGCCACCCAGGCATCCTGGCATTAACTCCTTATTTGATATATGATTTACTTAAATTTTTCCTGCTCTGATATTGCCTTTTCATTCTGTTCATTGTTTCCTTTCCTGTGCAGAAGCTTTTCAGTTTGATGTAGTCCCATTTTGTTGATTGTTGTTTTTGTTGTTTGTGTTTGAGATGTCATATCCAAACACATATTGCCAAGGCAAATGGCAAGAACATTTTCTCCTATATTCTTCTAGGGCTTTCCATATATTTTTCTTCTGTTCCTTACTGGTTAAATTCTCTGTGATCCAAGAAAATATATGCACTGTATAAATTCAATATTTTAACATTTCTGAGGTTTGTTCTTTTGTCAGAATATGGTTTATCTTGAGAGTATTCCACACCCATTTGAAAAAAAACATGTATTTTTTCAGGCCGCTGTGAATAAGAGCTGAAATTTACCTTACTTCAGTTACAGGAAAAAAACAGCTTACAGCTTAACGCCCTAGAAAGCCCCTATTAGAATGAGAACAGAGCCCAAGCCAAGGGCTGGAAGCCCCATATTAAAATTAAAACAGAGCTCAATGCCCTTGAAAACCCCATATCAGAATGTAAACAGAATTTGAGAAATTCCTCCCCCCCTTCTGGAGGCCCCCTAGACCAGCCCATAAAACTAAGCTGAAACGCACTTCGGGGGTCCAAGTCCCTGCTCCTCTGTGTCGGGTATACATGGACCCAAGCTAGAGCTTGTAAATAAACCCTCGTGTGTTTGCATCGGTGTCAGCTCCTTGGTGGTTTCTGGGATTCGCAATCTTGGGCTCAACAGTGGGTGAAGTGTTCTATAAATGTACTCAAGTTGGTTGATAGTAATGCTCAGCTACTCCATAGCTTTACTGACTTTCTGTTTAATTTTTCTATCAAATACTCAAAAATGAGTGTAGAGCCTCCAACCATAATTTTGGACTTTTCTTTTTCTTTCTATCAGCTTTTGTCTCTATATATTGAAACTGTCATTAAATATACACTAACTTAGAATTGTTATGTCTTTTTGGAGAAATAACCCCTTTATCATTAAGGGCTCCCTTTATCCCTCATAATATTCCTTGTTCTGACATCTACGTTTTCTGATATTGACATAATTATTCCAGTTTTCTTTGGATTTTGTTTACATGGTATAACTTTTACTTTTAATGTGGCTATGTGGTTATATGTGGCTATAAATGGGTTACTTATAAACAGATGATGGTTTGATCGCACCATTTTTATTCATTCCCATAACCTATCATTGAATATATGTTTATACCAAGTATATTTAATACAATTATTAAAATGATTGGATTATTTTTGCTAAATATTTCCTATTAATTATATTAGATATGTGCTCACTTTTTAATCTTTTCCTGCTTACTTTTGGGTTAGCAGTTGCCGTACAATTTACTGCATATAAATATAGTCTGTGTTCAAATTCTAATGCAAGAACTTAGATCAGTGTACTCTAAATTTCCCTCCCCACTTTTTTGTGCAACTGTTATCATATATGAAGTGGCAAAAAAAGGCAAAAGAAAAACTTAAATTTCCTTCCTTCCTACAGCCCATTGACAAGTTCTTACAACAGCCCAAGTGATCTTCCTCTGGGAGCTCAGCTACCTGAATCAATGCTGACACTTTGCTAAGGGCAAAGGCAAACTTAGCAAACCGCCATTTAGCGCTGAAAATGTCTTAAGAATTCTTTCTTGGCTGTTGGCTCCAAACTCTAACATTTCCACATCAATATACTTTATTTTTTCATATCCCATAAAAACACAATGCATTGCTACTATTTTTGCTTTACAGAGTCTGTTACCTTATACAACAATGATTCCCCCAAGTGACATTTGACGATGTCTGGAGATATTTTCTGGTGTCACAACTGGGCGGTAGGCTACTGATATCTATCGGGCAGAGGGCAGGAATGTTGCTAAACAGCCTACAGTGAGCAGGAAAGATTCCTACAAAAAGGGATTATCCATATAACTGTAACAAAACCTACAAACTTACAGTTATAAAATAAATAAGTCATCGGATGTAATGTATAGCATGGTGACTACAGTTAATCATTTATTCATTAACTGTAAATAATAAACTTAGTATTATCAATAGTTAACGATGTATTATTGATGTGGAGAACAATGGCAAAAGAAATGTAGCTAAAATTAAATCTCCTTATAATTTGCAGCCCATTGACAAATACTTGAGGGAGGTAGAATAAAACATTCCTCCAGGACTCCCAATCCTAATGTTAATGCCTTCTAGAGAAAAACAACATCTCCAGCATGAGGATAGTCAGGCTTCCAGGATCTTATAAGTCTTCTTTAACATATGAAAATCCTTTTTAAAACTTCCCTTGTCTTTATCTCCCCCAACTCCAAAGTGTCTAGTCAGTCACTCCTCCCCCTTATGATGCAGCTCTCTCTACCCAGAGGTCCTATTCCATGTGATATTCAAAAAAGGTTTTTTGCACCAAAAAGTCTCAAGAATTTTTTTTTTTTTTTTTGGCCTTTGGTTCCTAACCTTACCAACCTCAAACCACAGCATTATTACCAATGTATTGATATTATCAATATTATCAAGAGTTAACTATTAATAGTTAACAAATAAATGTATATTTGAAGAAGATATTTGAAAATGACATATCAGATAAAGGGCTAGTTTCCAAGATCTATAAAGAACTTATTAAACTCAACAGCAAAGAAACAAACAATCCAATCATGAAATGGGCAAAAGACATGAACAGAAATCTCACAGAGGAAGACATAGACATGGCCAACATGCACATGAGAAAATGCTCTGCATCACTTGCCATCAGGGAAATACAAATCAAAACCACAATGAGATACCACCTCACACCAGTGAGAATGGGGAAAATTAACAAGGCAGGAAACCACAAATGTTGGAGAGGAGGCGGAGAAAGGGAACCCTCTTGCACTGTTGGTGGGAATGTGACCTGGTGCAGCTACTCTGGAAAACTGTGTGGAGTATCCTCAAAGAGTTAAAAATAGACCTGCCCTACGACCCAGCAATTGCACTGCTGGGGATTTACCCCAAAGATGCAGATGCAATGAAACGCCGGGACACCTGCATCCCAATGTTCATAGCAGCAATGTCCACAATAGCCGAACTGTGGAAGGAGCCTCGGTGTCCATCGAAAGATGAATGGATAAAGAAGATGTGGTTTATGTATACAATGGAATATTACTCAGCCATTAGAAATGACAAATACCCACCATTTGCTTCAACGTGGATGGAACTGGAGGGTATTATGCTGAGTGAAATGAGTGAATCGGAGAAGGACAAACATTATATGGTCTCATTCATTTGGGGAATATAAATAATAGTGAAAGAATAGAAGAGAAGGGAGAAGAAATGGGTAGGAAATATCAGAAAGGGAGACAGAACATGAAGACTCCTAACTCTGGGAAACGACCTAGGGGTGGTGGAAGGGAGGAGGGCAGGGGGTGGAGGTGACTGGGTGGCAGGTACTGAGGGGGTGCACTTGACGGGATGAGCACTGGGTGTTATTCTGTATGTTGGCAAATTGAACACCAATAAAAAATAAATTTATTATTAAAAAATGTATATTTGAAAGTTGCTAAGAGAATGAATCTTAAAAGTTCTCATCATAAGAAAAGAATGTATAATTAGGTATGCTGATGGACGTTAACTAGACTTACTGTGGTGATCATTCCACAATGTATACAATATCAAATCATTATGCTATACAACTGAAGCTAATATAATGCCGTGTGTCAATTATCTATTGGTTAAAAAAAAAAAATCCTTCCCAGTATACCAATAGTTCTATGGTTGAGAAACTTTTTTTAATGAGAGAAGAAAGAAAAGATGATTTTTCTACCTAACCTTGATTTATGCCTTTTCCAATGCTTTTCACTTCTTTGTATGAACCAGGTTTCTGTCTGATATTAAATTTCTACCACATGAAGGCCTTCTGTTATAGAGGTTTGCAAAAATTCTGTGGACTTCAATCTTCCTGCATCTCAAAGGTAAGAAGGAATGCATGACTCTGAAGTGCACAGGGTGAAAGAAGAGACTGAATGGGTTTTGGGTTCATTCTCTCCACCTTCTCTCTCTCTTCAGAGCACACTCTAAGCCCTCTCAAATCTATCATCTCTCAGGTGCATGACACATCTTTTCTTTTCTTTTTTTTTTTTTTTAAAGATTTTATTTATTTATTCATGATAGTCACAGAGAGAGAGAGAGGCAGAGACACAGGCAGAGGGAGAAGCAGGCTCCATGCACCGGGAGCCCGATGTGGGATTCGATCCCGGGTCTCCAGGATCGCGCCCTGGGCCAAAGGCAGGCGCCAAACCGCTGCGCCACCCAGGGATCCCCTTTTCTTTTAATGAGATGGTGTTTTGTGCCTGCCTCAGGCTTTCCATAAACAATGTTGTTGGAATCAACTCCTGGATTCTTAAGAAGATCCAAGATGTCCTCAGCAATACCCAATGGGAAACTTTGAAAGAGACAAGGCTTATTACTTACAAATTTGGAAATTACACAGCACGCCTGGGGCCGTACAGTGAAGTCATGGGTGGGGATGGGGAAGAGCAAACCTAGGTCCTGCCTTTACTGAAGCTGAGAGTAGGAGCCCAGAGGTTTGAAAATCCACTTCAGGTTGGTGAATTTAAAACATCAGAGGAGAAATTAAGGCATAGGAAGAGAAAAAAGGAAGGAGCAGGGAGTCAGTTACCTAAATCGACTAGATCTCTAAAACAAACAAAATAATCAGAGTGGGGCAGTTGGCTCCTTCTCTAGTCTTTTGGCTGGCAGCCTGTTGATTTTAATTAGCCTTTGAAGTAGATGCTTCTTTGAAGTGGATGCTTCCCCAATCAGGCACCATTAGGACAATCCCATTACCAAAAAAAAAGAAAACCAATAGCCAAGGTTTATACTACAGATAGTTTTAGAGAAATACTCTAGTAAAAATATTTGTAACCAATTCCATTGTTGTAAATACGATTTTATAAGATACCACTTTGAAGTATTTTTCAAAATTCCAAAATTTACACTCATAGGGATTACTTTTCCTCAATATTGTCGATTATTAGAACAGTAGAATTCTACTTGTGCTATCATCTATATTTTTAAATTCTGGTTCAATCCCAATTTAAAACTTTCGAGGCAAAATGTTTTAAATATATGTGCTGACATCTGATTTTTTTAAATGTCATTTAAAATAAATAATTATATTTAAAATTTCATTTGAGTCATTTGCATTTGATTTGCCGAGTAATGATAAGTATTTCTGTATAATGAATGCTCATGATAAATGATATGACAAAAAAAAAAAAGCAAAAGAAATAATTAAATCTCCTTATTTTCTACAGTCCATTCACAAGTCCTTGAAACAGGTAAAGTGACCATCCTGTGGGAGCTAGGTAGCATAGATGTTGACACTTTGCTAAGACCTAAAGGCAATCTTAGCCTGACCCTGCAGGGTCCAGTGAATTTACTTTAAAGGGCTTCTATGTTAAAGGAACTTCTCTTCCTTTGGAAGTTCCCTTTATCTGCTCCTACCAACACCATCCCACCTGCCCAGATAATGTTAGGAATCATCCTCCAAGCATATAGTCCACTGATATACGTGGACCTGGAGACGTGGTTGTGGAGACCACGAAGGGTCTCCTGATTGAGGATTCACTCAACAGTAGTAAATGACGTTTTCCTAACAAGAACCAGTCCCCTCAAGAGTCGGGAAAGCTGTTTCCAAATCCCCTGGAGGCTTGTGCTGTCCCTAACCCCCTCCCAACTTGAAATGATATCATCCACACTCCTCACCACCCCAGTGCAGCTCCTTTCTGCCCATGGGTCCTGTCCCCGTGCTTTAATAAAAATACCTTTCTGCACACAAGACATCTCAAGCATTCTTTTCTCGCCATCTTATCAGAACCCCACCTCTTCAAACTACATCAATAACCTATTACAATAGGAGAGTTCTTGGAAAGAGAACCAATCACCGCTGGACCTGAAGAACGTCATCTGTCTCTAGGCAATCAGTTTCTAGCCTCCTGAATTAAGAGCTTCCATTCAAAAGGCACTTGTGGATTATAGACCCTAGCCCTAGCACACAGGCCTCATCAAATGACCTATTCAGCTGAACTGAAGAGTTCCCTTGAGCAATAGTGAAATCTCTGCCCTTGGAAGCAATGTTTCAGGTTTTTCAGCAAGTAAAGAGAGAAAGTAATTAGTTCATACATACAGGAGTTGTTGGTGGCAAAGGATAGGTGGCAGTGATATTAAATGAAAAACAGAAAAATTATCTTTGCAATGTCCATCTGCTTCATTAATGTGGTGCCTAAATTGAGTGTCTCTCCCTCAGATGGGGCCCTGAAATGTGGTGCAACAACCCAGTGGAAGCCTGTGGCTAGGGAGGTGAAAGAATTCACCTGAGGCAAAAGAAAGGAGAAGAAAGTTTATTGAATACACCACAAGGGAGCAGCAGGGGGACCTGCTCTCAGAGGAGAGGCTAACTGCAAGGAGCAGAGGGTGGGGGCAGTGTTCTAAGGGGGATGAGGAGGAGGTATGGCAATCTATGGAACTCCCCCTATTTTGGTAATGGCGCCTGGTTGTAAGTAGCCCATTGGTCAGTTAGAGCTTATGGACACTTTGAGGTGGGTACCCTGATGGATCTGTTTGTATTCCATCCCTCAAGCTTGTTTGCCTAAGAACAGCCTCCAAAATAAACTCTGTCATTTGAGAGGCCATGTGACTGGATAATAGTACACAGGTCTTTGCATCAGACTGTGCTTGGTGACCATAAGGAAGTCACTTATAATTCTCAAAGTTTCTGTGCTTTCATCTGTAAATCCTAAAAGGTTTTTGGTGAGAAAATATCATAGCATCTAGTGCATGTTGGAATTCAACAGTTCTTAGTTCCCATCTCCTTTGAGAAAGGTATGGGGAGAAACTAAAATTTAGTGGGTAAATGGGTGGGATTCATTTCATATATGGAAGCACAAGAACTCTCACATGCAAAATGTATTGATGTTTTATTCTCCAACGCCAGAGAACATTTGTGCTAAGTTGAAAAAAATGATCCTAAATTCTTTGCAGCTCATTCTATTAAGAAGTGTAACATTCGGGCGCCTGGGTGGCTCAGTGATTGAGTGTCTGCCTTTGGATGAAGTCTTGATCCTGGAGTCCTGGGATCCAGTCACACTTCTGGCTCCCCTAGAGGAGCCTGCTTCTCCCTCTGCCTGTGTCTCTGCCTCTCTCTCTCTGTGTCTCTCATGAATAAAAAATACAATCTTAAAAAGAAAAAATATGCAACATTAACTCACCTCTTGAATGACATAGCTCTGTGACTTGTTTTGACTACTAGAATGTAGGGGAAGTGGTGTTGTGAGTCTAAATTTAGGCTGAAGAAGCCCTGCAGCTTCTCTCTTGCACTAGGGAGTCTTCCCATACCTTGTGGGTAAGTGTAAGCCACTCTGCTGGATGATGAGCCCAAATGGAGTGGCCCAGTAGACTGGGCTGAAGCAGTTGATGCCACAGACATGTAAACACCTGAAGACAAGGGAGCTCACCCAGGACACAGAGTGCCCTGTGGGCGTGACACAATTTTCTGTCTTACAGAATCCTGAGAAAATACTAAAACATTATCTGAAATCGTTGCATTTTGGAGTAGGGTATTATATAGAAAAAGCTGACTGATACAATATCCTTCAAAGAAAATTCTATATCCTAGTGATCTCTTGGTGCTCCCTTGCTTAACAGGCTCTCACAAACCTACACTGCCATAGGGGGAAGATGGGATGATGAGGGAAAAGCTATAAGCCATCGCTGGCCTAGAACGATTAATCTTTGTCAGTATACAGTTGTCATCATTTGGGAGTATTTTCCATGTGCACATACTAGAGTGTATTTAAACCTTATAATTTGTACTTCTTTATAATTTCATTTCATCATATAACTATCACATAATGGTTTTCATCGCATTTTATAGAAAAGTACACTAAAGCTTGTATATTCTGAGTGACTTACCCAAGGTGATACAGCTGATAAAGTCAAAAGTAGTTTACAATAAAAGTAAACATTTATTTGATGACCAAGTCCACCTTCTTCTTACTTTTGCTTCACTGGACTTGGTTGATTGCTGTGAGGCATCTCTAATTACTGCAAGACGGGAGAGGCTTTGGCCTTTGTAGTACAATTAACCGATGCATAATGATTGACATTGTAGCAGGGCAAAAGAGTTGAAAGTCAGAACTAAAGAATTTGAAAATACACAAGTCCTTAGAAAATGTTATATATATTAATGAGAACTAACCTACATTTTGTCTAAATAATTTCTTAGAGGGCACCCAATGATGTAAGTTATAATGACTCTTCCATTTATCTTGACAATTTTAAGTTAAATCAATGCAGGAAATAGTGATTTTTGAGGAAATTATGAGACAAAGTAATATTTTAAACTCCATATTTTATTTCTACCATGAATTAATTTGTCTTTCAGACAGAGCTAAGAAGTTAGTTTGTGTCAAAAATGACACATCATTCTTCTGAATCTAATTCTCGAATAATTTTACCTGATGTCAAAATTATGACCTGAAGACAGAAGTGACTGGAACAGGTTCATTGTGTGACTGCAGGAGGAAATGAGACACAGAGTCTGGTTACAGGCAGAGCTCATCTTCGCCTAGTTAACGACATGGGCTTGCCTGAACTTCTCCATCCCACAGGATTTGAGATCTGCAGCTAGACCTTGGAACTTCCCGTCCAAGATGCAATTCTGATCCACATGATTAGCACCCTAACTTCCTAATCTGAGTTAAATTTTCTTTAAAGATGATACTAGTAGGTAATATTCTGGAGCCTCGTCAAGAATGGTTTTGTCCATCTGTCACAGTCTTAAGTAATTTTGGCAAAGAAATAGCAAAGTTTCAAGACAGCAAAAGTAAAACCAATGAATCAAGGCAGTAGAAATTAGTAAAAATTTCTTGTGCACAAGTCAAAAGACAGTTTGCACACCAGAAGTATTTAAACCACAAGGTGCAAGGCTCAGGGATAGCTTATTATAAGGTAGCTATGTCATGAGAAAGCAGTGACTGCTTAATCTTCACAAGGATTGGCTACAATATTCAGTTTTCAGCGGTTACCTCATATCAACCATGGGAAAGAGTTCAATTTCATTTGTCCTTTCCAGAGGCAGAAGCAAGAAATGATCCAATTCAAGATGACCTTGCAAAATAAGCTGAATTACTGTTGTTCGTACGATTAAACTTGTGCCTTCCAAAGGTACAAGCAAGACATGATCGGGTTTAAGTTAGCCTTGCAAAATAAGCCAAATTAAGCTTTGTTTGTAAAAGTTTTGAGGCTGGATGCCATTTGTTTCTGATTTTAACAGTACAGAGCAGGTAAAGTCTGGATCCAAGAAGAGCCCAGAAACATGGTATCTCCTGCACAGAAAGAAGGAGGCTGCATAGTAAATGAAGCATGCCTCAGTGAAACCTCAAATCCCGAATGATCCATAAAGGCACAGACTTGAAAGAATAAATCCACCCGTAGGGTCAAATATCTATCCTAATTATGTTAGGACCTGTATTCTGAATCCACACAGGAAACTCCCTCCCCTACAAAGACTCATGAGTGACCCTTGTCATTCTGCAGCTCTGCACTCACTAGCTGTGGGACCGTGAGGAAATTCCTTCACCTTTCTGAAACTCAATATCCTCCTTGTAACTTGGGGGTGATATTCATGTACTACAGCTATAGTGGGAACCCCAGGAATTTTTCATTCCAAGTACAGTATATATATATATGTGTATATATATATATATATATATATATATATATATATATATATGTATATATTCCTCACAGCGCTCAGATGAGATGCTGTCAATGCCTCCAGCCAAAGACCATCAGGAGCACACCTGAGAATGAACAAGTTGGTTTAATTGTTCATTGTCATGAGGGAGAAAATTCACCATGGAGAAAAACGGGGTTCTCAGGCTCATCTCTGCTTTTTTTTTTTTACCCTAATTAAAGTCTGTTTCATGCCCAGCATGGAGTCCAAAATGGGGCTTGATTTCACAACCCTGAGATCAAGACCTGAGCTGAGATCAAGAGCCAGACGTTTAATCCACTGAGCCATCTGGGTGCCCACATCTCTGCTCTTAAGACTTTACAACTAGTTGGTTTGGAGTCATCCAGATTATCTAGGAAGACCTCCCTTGCTTTATGTCAACTCTTTATTTATTTTAATCACATCTACAAAATATTTCAGAGCATTCATTACAACATTAATGTGTGATTGAATAACTGAGGACTATAGCTTATCAACACATGAAACCGACAATTTGACTACTGTAAGGTTTGGGTTTGTGTTAGGTGATTTTGAGGAGAATATAAGATAGAGGGACTCTGCTCTTAGTTGGTTGTCAGGCAGGAGGATTGCTTGGTCTTTTTGTGGCCTGGACAATATTTGTATTTTGTCTATGTTCAGACATGGTTACTGACTGGCCTTGTTTCTGTCTTTATCCATCATGGTCGTCACAGAGTGGCTTACACTGCTGTTCTATGACATTTTTATGTTCACCAGGAAAACACCAGAACCCAGCTGTGGGTAGCACACCTGGTTACTAGTACCAAGTAGCTCCCAGATGCCAGAGCTTTTCCTGTCCCAGTCTTCCTATCATGTCTGTCAATACAGGGTATGATAGAGTACTGAGCAATAGAAGGCCATCCAACAGGCACAGAGTGATTGATTCTAAGTGGAAGCCCCTAGTATCTTGTAGCTTCCATACCTCACAGAAAATCGGTTCTTCTGGAAAAAGAAGGACTAAGTACTGCCTTTGTCTTCAGCTCAATTCCTAGTCCCTCACAATTATCTGGAATACGTAGCAGGATAAAGAATATGAAAACTTCCAGGATGTCAGGGAAGGAAATCAATTTCTAAATCACAGCAGTTCCCCTCATTCTACCCTCAACATTTGACTTATATTCTTAAATGTAAAAAAAAAAAAAAAAAAAATTTGAAAACTAAAAATAATACAGTGAAGCAGCTGAAGCAGTCTTTAATGCAATCAATGTCCCCAACTTGCCTTTAAATGTAGGCAGGCAACACTGAAACACAGAGCACAAAGAACGCTCAGGGTAGGGAAACCATGACAGTGAAAAATGATGCAATTACTGTAGGCAGCATTAATGACCTTATGACTTCTTTTATCGTCCCAGATGCAAATACTGGAGCTTTTGAGACCATAAGAGGAATTTAACAGGAATTACATATGTAGTAAAGCAAAGGTAATCCTTGGTTACCATCAGAAGAAATATCCTGGTAGATAAATCAAAATTTGGAAAATTTTATATGCACTATGAAAGCAAAAAAAAAAAAAAAAAAATTACATGTGGAGGCCAGGAAAAGGGAAGGAGTTAAGGATTGCCAAGGAGGGGAATCAATTTATAGGAGAATTTTTGGAGGCTGTAAAGAAGAGCCTGAAGAAAACCATGTAAGTGATTATGTTATCTATACATGAGGCTACTCAGAAATTCCGCCCCTCTTGCTGCCACCAACAAGCATACACATCCATAGAAAGATTGATTGAGTGAGCCTCCTCCTGTCCTAGGTAATTCCCCCAGGTCCACTCTCCATGCAGGCTACCTCAGAACAAGGGGATTTCCCAGTATCTTCTGGCTTCTTAGTACAAACTCTTCAACTGGCAACAGCAGTGTCACCATAAGGCATTTTTCTGATTGGCCAGAACCTGACCTGGCAGGTTTTGGTTTGGGTGTCTTTAGATTCCCCTTTCTGTTGGGTCCTCACCCTAGTTCTACAATTCAGAACAGCAAGTGTGGAGACCGCACGGAGAAGAGGATGATCCTAAACAGAGTTCTGATTCTGGGGACCCTCATCCTGACTATTATGATGAGCCTCTCTGGAGGTGAAGAGATTGTGGGTGAGTGCACACCTGAGGGATATGGGGACTAGACTAGGGAAAAGGAATTGGAAGGGGAAAAAGAGAGAATGGCATAAAATAGTGGAGACTCCTCAAAGGTGTTCTCAATATTAAGCAATTCTAAAATTTTTAATCATTCTTCCTTCAGGAAACTAGAGACCCAACCCACTGTCTTTGCTCCCTGTGATGTTGCAGAGTTCATCAAGGATATTATTCCATTTCTAATCTCAGATCCAGTGAATATAGGCTAGAGGGCTTGATGGCATTCATTCATGATTACCTTAAGGTATAGGGATGTTTCCATGTTTTGTTTTGTTACTAAAACCAAATTTGTTTTGTTACTAAAAAGTCATGAACTATTGCTCCCAAATGTTTCTGAAAACATTTTGAAACTTTATACATGTTTTTTCTATAGTCTCACTTGGGGTAAAAAGTTTCATGAATTATGTATACTATGTAGATATAAGGAAGGGTATCCTCTTCTTTGACTCAAATTTACACACATTTTCATGCTGGGAACTGGCATGAGGGGAGTGGGTATACAAGCCCAGCTGAATACCTTTAGACAAGTCATTCAACCACATGACCTCATATATGTCATTCAGGAATAATAATTAAATCAAATACGTATTTAGAAATATTTTTCCAATAATGTAAACATATCCATGTCAATGATCATACTTGTTTCTTAACTGTTTCTATTACAGGTGTGAGTTAATTTTTTAATTTAATTTAATTCTAGGATGGTTAACCTATACGTTTCTAGTGTACGGTATAGTGATTCAACAATTCTATACATTACTCAGTGCTCATCAAGATAAATGTACTTTTTTTCTTTTAAAGATTTTTATTTATTTATGAGAAACACAGAGAGAGAGGCAGAGACATAGACAGAGGGAGAAGCAGGCTCCCTGTGGGGAGCCTGATGCCAGACTCAATCTCAGGACCCCAAGATTATGATCTGAGCTGAAGGCAGACGCTCAACCAATGAGCCACCACCCATGTGCCTCCAAGATAAATGTATTCTTAATCCCCTCACCTGTTTCAGCCATGCCCCCCAGTCACTTATCCTCCGGTAAACAACAGTTTGTTCCCTACAATTAAGAGTGTATTTTTGTTTCTTTTGTTTCTTTGTTTCTTTGTTTTCTTTCTTAAATTCCACACATCACTGAAATTATGATAGTTGTCTTTCTCTGAATGTTTATTTCGCTTACCATTACACGCTCTAGCTCCTACCACATTGTGCAAAAGGCAAGATTTCATTCTTTTTATGACTGAAAAATATTCCATTGTACATATATATCATATCTTCTACAAAGAGTAGGTTTGTAACAATCAAAGTAGAAAAACCAAGCAGCCTTAAGAGGGGAAGTGAAATGGAGCATACTCTAATTTTCAACATCTTTGTTAGCCATGAGTGTTCCCATCCTAATTTAATTTGGTCAGGGAAGTTTGCCTCACTTTGCCAGAGAACTTCTAATTTCCTTCTTCAACATCATGCCAGAACATCTTGGTCAGGCTCAACTTATCCAGTAAGCACAGTGCCAAGGGCCTATGATGCTTCTAGGGCACCATAAAATGTTTTAGTTTCTTCTAAAATTAGAAGAAATGAACTTATGAGGTAGAGGAAAATGTTTTAATTTTTAATTCAACCTGGATTATATTTATCTTTATACCAATGCAGTCACAAAGTGTGATTTCTAATATTTTATGAGGAAAGGGACCCAATAGTGATTAGGCTCACGAGTCATACGACAGCCTTGACCACTGCTGATTAAGTTCCGTATGGTTTGACTAGCTCTGTGTCTATCAACCTCCACTCACCCAAATGTCTGTGATCTTTGAGAATAGCAATTGATATTCAATACACACTTTTGAGCAAACAGTGAGATTAATTTTGGGGATTCAAAGATGAAGGAAAGCAGAAGGAATGTCGCTGAGCAGAACTATGGACCCAGCTGAGGCTGAAAATACAGAAGTGAATCAGTTCCAGTCAGCCATGTAGTGTGATGTTCATCAACAAATAGTGCCTTGGACAAGCACCAAATGGAAAGAATAATTGCATATACTCATGTTTGAAAAAGGAACCAAGGGAACCAAGGATAAAGGCTAGAGGATGCAGAGGGTTTGATGGAGGGCCTTTAAGTAATCACCAAGGGGGGCGGGGGGGCGGGTCATGCTGGACAAGGAAGAGAGTTGGATGAGGCATAGATAAATCTGGAAAGCAAGACATTGGGATGGAGGCGTTGGAGGTTATAGTGAAGCCAAAAAAATGTTCAATGAGACCAATTAACTGAAATGTTGCTAACCAAACAGAAACTTCCAAAAGGAATTGGAGGTACCCAGGAAGTCTGAAAAGATAGCTTTGTTTCAAGGAGACACACCCCTAAAAAGGCCAAGGAACATACAAGAAGAATGTGCTTTGGTTTGACTGGCAGATGAGATATTTGCAGAGGAAGTGGGAGCATAAGACTGCTGCTGTTCCCTGCAGGGCTCACCACAGCGTACTGTATTTGTTCCTATACTCACTTGACTCTCCCACCACGCAATAAACTCCTTGAAGACAGAAACCATGCTGATGGGTGTTTGACTCCCTGCTCCTCATGATGTCTGACATCTTGCTGATGTTCAGTAAATGAGGAAGAGCATAAGGAGGAAATGATAAAAAAGCTCACATATCTCTTTACAAAATTTTCTAGTTAGGCTCACCGGGTGGAGTCATACTGCTGCCATTCTACTTTGGCATCCTTGCAAAATGCACTGTCCATTTGAAGAGAAGGGCCACAGTTTACCAGGAGTCCTAAAGTGATAGAAATGCAACTCAGAATTAGGTTAGGGGGTTACAAGGAAAAAAAAAACCACGAGGGATGGGGAGTGACAGAAATCTAAAATCTAATGAATGTTCCATTTTGTACTTCTGATGAATCAAGTGCTCCCCTCTGAGGATTACCATTGTTAACAAGAGAACTTGGTGGCTCCTGGGTGGCTCCATTGGTTAAGTGTCTGCCTTTGGCTCAGGTCATGATCCCAGAATCCTGGGACAGAGCCCCAAGTTGGGCTACCTGTGGGGAGCATGTTTCTTCCTTTCCCTCTGCTGCCTCCTCTACTTATGCTCTCTCCCTCTGTCAAATAAATAAATAAAATCTTTTTTAAAAAGGAACCAGAGACCTTAGGAGTATTGTTTATTTTTTATAAACTTTTTAACACCGTCGCTGTCCTTGTCATACTCTTTCTTATACCCTAAAATAGTTAAGAAACTCTTTTAGAAGAATACAATCCTTCGTGCTTTTTTTGACAAAATAAGAAGAAGCAGAAGAAGGCGCAGGAGAGAGGAGGAAGAAGGAAGGAAGGAAGCATTACCTCTGCAGAAAATATTCTGCTCTGAACCAGTCCTGGGGGGAGAGCAATCAATGTATGTGTTATTAACTGATGAAGGAATTAAGAGATAAAACTGATGAAGCAGAGAGAAGTTAAGTGAATTTCTGATAAAGGAAGCTATAGCCATGATAATTTATTCATTCCTTCTTTCATTTCATTGTAATATTTATCATAAGTCTACTGCGTACCAGGTGCTGAGCTACACACACGGGAAGAGCAGCAGCAAGACTGTTGTAATTGTGCTCTCACGGAGCATACACGATAGTGGAAAAGCAGAGCGTATTCTGACTGGACAACTACCAACACGGAGAGAGAGGGGGCAGGTGCTGGGAAACGTGCCTAAAGACTGTGCCAAGGATGAAGCTCGTAATACTTGTTTGCCCACAGTTTGTTCTGTCACTTGGTTGAATAAGGTTCTTTTCTCCCTCTGTTTTCTGCTTCCTGCTCCTCACCCCTGCTGCTCAGCTGACCATGTTGCCTACTACGGCATAAATGTCTACCAGTCTTACGGTCCCTCTGGCCAGTACACCCATGAATTTGATGGCGATGAGGAGTTCTACGTGGACCTGGAGAAGAAGGAAACTGTCTGGCGGCTGCCTGTGTTTAGCACATTTGCAAGTTTTGACCCACAGGGTGCACTGAGAAACTTGGCTATAGCAAAACAAAACTTGAACATCCTGACTAAAAGGTCCAACCAAACTGCTGCTACCAATGGTATGTGTCTACCATTCTGCCTCTCTTCACTGAATCTGTCCCCACATCCCAGCTCTCTTTCCCTTCCTCCCTAGCATAGATACTCTTCACTGTTTTCCAAGGATATTTCCCCAGATCTTCTCATAGTAATTACTGAACCCTCATCCTCCCCCATCTGAAAACTGAAATATTGCCATGTAATGCAAGGATCCTTACTCCCATACCATGTTCCTTGAATCCCTCAAGGAGACGCCCTGTGGATATGCTACTTTAATAAGCACACCTGCATAGAGAAGGGCTCGGGGGTAAAGTATAGGCAGTGCATATACAGCATTCCCAAGCAGAAGGTAAGCAAGAACCCTTCCACCACAGCATGGAGAACTGTTGCTGGGAGGGCTCCTCTAGGACACAATGCAGAGCCTCAAGGCAGAGTTATTGCAATTCATGTCAGTGCTGCTTCCTCACCGCAGAGGTTCCTGAGGTGACTGTGTTTTCCAAGTCTCCTGTGATGCTGGGTCAGCCCAACATCCTCATCTGTCTCGTGGACAACATCTTTCCTCCTGTGATCAATGTCACGTGGTTGAAGAATAGGCACTCAGTCACAGAAGGGGTTTCTGAAACCAGCTTCCTCGCCAAAGGGGATCATTCCTTCTCAAAGATCAGTTACCTCACCTTCCTACCTTCTGCTGAGGATATTTATGACTGCAAAGTGGAGCACTGGGGCCTGGATGAGCCACTTCTGAAACACTGGGGTATGTATGAATTCCACCTCCTGTGGTGCCTTATTTTCTTTGTCAAGTCCAAAATATCCTGCCTTTCAGCCCTGGAGTCTCAAGGCTCAAAGCATGTTTATGACACTTCAGGGTTTCTAATAACAGAGTTCACTCTCTTCCCTAAGCCTGGTGCCCTGAGACTTCATAGACCCAACAGCACCATCACCCTCCTCAACCCCCCACTCCATCTCACACCTGTACTTGAACCAACACTGTATTCTGACTTTCACAACCTCATTTTCACAGAACCTGAGGTTCCAACCCCTATGTCAGAGCTGACAGAGACTGTGGTCTGTGCCCTGGGGTTGGCTGTGGGCCTTGTGGGCATCGTAATGGGCACCGTCTTCATTATCCAAGGCCTGCGCTCAGGTGGTACTTCCAGACATCAAGGACCTTTGTGAGCTGCACCCTAGAAAGGAAGGTAAGGATTCAGATTTGTCAGAGCTGAGAGTTGGAGACACAGTCCAGGAGGATGGAAAGTGGGAGGAGTTTGTGGACCCAAATGTGGTTGGAAGGTTATAGGAGAATTGGGAGAGGGGATGATGACAGCACAGCAGCCCCCTAAAATCCAACCATCTATGTCTGTCCTATTGCAGGTGCACTGCATGCCCACCTCCCAGAGCAGAAGAGTGGACCTGATAGGCCACCTAGCACTATTTCCTTGCCCAGTTCATCATACTCCTACTCTCTACCAATGCTTCTCTGTCACCTCTTCTCTGGGACTCAAGAACTATATCCTCTGAGCGCTAACCCTTTAAATTCTACCCCTTCCTTGACTGCCTGTTTTTGTTTGTTTGTTTTCTTTTCTTTTCTCAATTGTCAACTACAATGAGATCTCTGGGATATCCCAACCAGTTACCTGATCCCTCATTACTCTGATCTAGCATTCCCATGGAAATAATAATTTTCTCTTTAAGAGATCCTTTAGATCAATTTTTCCTGTCTTTCATCTCAGGGCTGATTAGGACTTTGGTCCCCCCTTTTATTATACCTTCCTAATCTCACTTTCCATATTATGTTTCATGCCCAGCAACACCAGAAAATGCAGGTATAGGCTGATAATATTTCGATATCTTAGGTAAGGATAATGGTTCTCTCTTCCTGTTATTCTCATGTTTGGGTACTGCCACACTCCCCCAATTCAGACACCAAGAAAAGGAATATAAGCCCTCTGACCTTGGTGTAAATTTGGTATAGAAGAAATACAAAGCCAAGAAATAAGTTCATACTTCTTTTAACATAATTTTAGAAAGCTATGACAGAGAAATAAGTTAAGATAAAGAAATTTTGAATTTCAAAAGTACCAAAAGACAAATTGTTTTCCAAAACTTTAAAATTTCAATTTGTGAAGAATGAATGATGATAGGAGAAGCTTTCCTCTCCCATCCTCACCCATGAGAAGATAAGAATTCTTTAGGCAGGAAAATAAATGGAAGTCGGGTAAGAGAGCATTAGAATAAGACCATAAAGTAAGTACCTGAGGACAGGTACTTAGGGACAGCAACAACAGGATGAGAAAGGGAGTAGAAATCATAGACATGGTTAAGTTTCTTAGAACACAGGTGTAGTTTGCCTCACCTCTTACATGAATCTCTTCTAGATAAGCACGTAGACTTTCCTGGGCCGTGGTGGCATATCAGGGATAGTAGAGTGAATATATCTGCAGGATATTTCTAGGCAGATCATCTTAGGTCAAGCTCACTGAATCCCTGTGTATCCCTGTGCATCCCTGGGCACCCAAGGAAACTGCACAACACCCCAATAACTCCAGTCCCGTGCCCCACCCCTCATCCCTCTTGTATTTGGAAAGAATGAATCTATGAGAGAGAAAGGCCAGCAGGGACAACATAGTGGAGATAATGTACTGGCAGCTATGGATGCTGTATTCTCTTTAGATTCATTGTCTTCTAGTGGAAACTTGCAGAGGAAATGGATCAACAGATGGAATTCTCTGGTGTTCTTGAGTTGTCTAAAGCTTCACTCGGAAAGTGTATGTGACTTGACTCGGAGTCATTTTCCCTTTGAAATTATTTTAGGCACATATTGGCCTTAGTCTTTTCACTCTGCAAGTACTGTGTCCATACATGGTGTCTAAGGCAATATTATGGAACAGCTATAAAATGTATGAGGCTGTCCCTGGCCACACCACCTGTATCAGTGAATTTAAAGTGTAATTGGGAGAAAAAAAAGACAATTTTAACACAATAGTTGACATAGTAGAGTTTGATGAAAAGAAACTTAAATCCAAATTCAGGATTCAGCACTTTATAGCTAATATTTTAAACATTTTAACACTGCGCATATGTATTCTGAGACTCATCTCAGAATTCTCTGGAAGTAATAATACTTTCCTTGCAGTTATTGACAGAATTTGAATAATCTTGATTACACATAATATGGAAATACATAAGAAAACATTGCTATTTGTATCTGTATTATTAAAAAGAATTGATTATATCATATTAAAAGCACTTCTCTTTTTCTGAGTCCATTAATGATTTAGAAGATTCAAAAATGGAGCTGTGAATGAATTTCTTTTCATAAGTTAAAGAGAGGATTTTGTTTTCCCCAGCAACTTAGATACTCTGAGATTGGCTTAGGCTAAGAGAATAGATAGGGTATAGCAGTCAGTGACATGTCACTAGTGGAAGATTGCTAAGAGAATTCTTAGAACAGTAAGTCGTAAGAATTTGACTTGAGGTTTTTAAGACCAAAGATATGCTATATTGTAACAGACCTTATGCATATTTACTTTGGGGATAATTCAAGGATCAAGAGTTACCTGTGAGGTAGAAGTAAGAGAATAATTAACAATGGAGACTAGGAACTAGTAAATTTAGGGAATCTGACCCAGAAGTTATCAAGAAAATGTAGGTAACAGAACACAGAGGAGGTCAGGCCAGTGAAACTACTCTGCATTGTATTATAATGGTAGGTACATGCCATTACACGTTTGTTCAAACCCACAAAATGTACACCAAGAGTGAACCCTAATGGAAACTATGGAGTTTGGTGATAATAATCTATCAAAATAGTGTCATCAATTGTAATAAATGTACCACTCTGGTAAGGGATGCTGATAGGAGGGGAGGCTGTACCTGGTGGGGACACGGATATATGGGAAATCTCTGTACCTTCCACTCAATTTTGCTGTGAACCTTAAATAGCTTTAAAATAAACTGTATTGGGATCCCTGGGTGGCGCAGCGGTTTAGCGCCTGCCTTTGGCCCAGGGCGCAATCCTGGAGACTCGGGATCGAAACCCACGTCGGGCTCCCGGCATGGAGCCTGCTTCTCCCTCTGCCTATGTCTCTGCCTCTCTCTCTCTCTCTCTCTGTGTGACTATCAGAAATAAATAAAAATTTAAAAAAATAAAATAAACTGTATTAAAAGAATGTCAGCAATTATGATGTCAAAGGTATAAAATAATTTTAGTATAAAAAATGTAATCATCTGAAAATGTACTAATGTACTCAGGGAGAGTTTTTGGCAATAGGCTGTCAAATAAATGTTATATAAATCTCAAGGAATCGTGAGATGGGAACTCAGGAATTTGGGTAAAGGTGTGTGTGTGTGTGTGTGTGTGCATTATTGTACTATAAGGTGTATACTGAATCCCATTATGACCAGTGCCCTAGGAATACACAAATACTGACTTACTCAGACTCCTTCTCAATGAAATACTGAGGAAAACAAATTTAATGGAAGATGCATTTTATTAAGGGGCTTGCTTCATTTGTAAGACTTCACATAATTTTAAAATAGAATTTATATTAATTCTAACAACAAGCACAATCATTTTGATATTAGCTAAAAGTTAAAAGTGAGATCATCACATGACATTACTGTAAACAAAGATATCAATCTTCATGATACTAAATTATGTGATTTTAAAAATTATTTGAAAAAAAATTATTTGAGTTATTTTAATTATTTCTGATTGTGTGCATAAATTGTGACTATTAATATTTAATATCATACTATTTAAAAATACATAATTAGAAAGTCCTTTTATTCAGCAAATCATTTGCAGGGAAAATAAAGAACAGATAAAATTCATATTAAAAAAATTAAGATACATATCAACCAAATGTTAGGTTTTGTTTGGATGCATATTCAAATAAAAGAACTGTCAAAAAATTCTTGTGAAACAATCACAAAAATTGAACTCTGACTCTATTAAGAAATTTTTAATCTAATTTTGGGTGTGATAATGGCAATGTTATGTTTCCAAAAAGTCATTAAATTTTAGATTTCATAATAACATATTCATCTATAAAATGATATGATTTACAAGAATATCATCAAACTAATCGAGTATATGTGTAAAATTAAGTGGGTAGGTTTACAAAATTATCCATGAATTAATAATTATTAAAGGTGGACTGTTGATACTTGGCACTATTCTCTCTACCACTACATATTGTTGAAATTTTCCATGATAAAAAGGGTTTCTTTTAAGTATCCGAGGAATGACAAAGAAAAAAACTAGGTTAAAAAGCATTCTGTTTGAAGTTAACATTCGTTTTTAAGGTTTTCCTCATTTTTTATCCCAGGTAGGAAGCCATGAGTATCCAAAACTTGCTCCACACCATGAACCTCTCAGAAATGTAACCCTAAAGAATACATATGTCACAAGGATAATATTGAAGGAAAACAAAGTAATACTCTCTTTATCTTGACTGGACTAAGCCCCAAACATGGCTAATATATACACTAATTTAATTAATAATGCAAAAATAAAAATGGTTATTGAATACCAGTGTTGTGACACATACCATACTACATTCTGAGTGTATTAAATTGATATGAAAACAGATATGTTGTCTTCACAGACTTTACATTCTAGTAGGAAGAAAAATGCATATACAAAATAGTTCCACAAATATATAATAACAAGCTCTGAAGAATTTATAAAGGAAATGAACAAGGTAACACATAACCATTGCACAGGAATTAAGCAGTTGGTGGAGATTAGAGGTGGCTTGAACAAATGTATGAGATGAAATAGATATTGTATAGTATGTAAAGCAAATAAATAAATAAATAAATAATCCTGTAAAAATAGAAATAATGGACTTGAGCTATACCTTAGACCAAATGGACCTCATGGACATTTTAATGACCTGAATAGACATTTTTCCAAGAAAAGCATTCAAATGGCCAACAGCTAACATGAAAACATACTCAACATCATTAATCATTAAGGAAATGCAAATGTAAACCACAATAAGACATCACCTCACACCTGTTAGAATGGCTATCACCAAGAAAGTAAGAAATAACAAGTGTTGGCAAGCATATGGAAAAAAGGGAACCCTTACACACTGTTTTTCAGAAAGTAAATTGGCTCAACCAAATAATATGGAGGCTCCTCAAAAAACTGAGATAACTGCACCTTCATATCCACTGCAACTTTACATACCGTAGCCAAGACATGGAAACATTTTAAGTCCCCACTGATGATGAAGGGATAAAGCAAATGTTACACCAACACACACCACAAAATGGAATACCAGTCGGTCATAAAAAAGAATGAAATCTTGCCATTTGTGACAATACAAATAGACCTTAAAGGTTCTATGCTAAATGAAATAAGTCAGACAGAGAAAGACAAATACCATACATTTTCACTTGTATGTGGAACCTAAAAAACAAAACAAATGAGAAAACAAAACCAGACTCCTAAATACAGAAAACACACTGATGGTTGCCAGAAGAGAGAGGGGTTGGGTGTTGGGCAAAATGGATGAAAGTATCAAGAAGCATAAACTTCAGTTTTATTTTATTTTTTTAAGATTTTATTTATTTATTCATAGAAACACAGAGAGAGAGAGAGAGAGAGAGAGGCAGAGACACAGGCAGAGGGAGAAGCAGGCTCCATGCAGGGAGCCTGACATGGAACTTGATCTGTGGTCTCCAGGATCACACCTCAAGCTGCAGGCAGCTCTAAACCGCTGCACCACGGGGGCTGCCCAAACTTCAGTTTTAAAATAAATAAACCATGGGGATGTAATGTATAGCACAGGGAATAGACAATACTACTGTATTAACTTTGGTGACAAATGGTAACTAGACTTATTACAGAGATCATTTCATAATGCATATGAATGTTGTACACCTGAAACTCATATAATATTGTGTGTCAATTATACTTCGATTAATTTTGTGTGGTGACAGATGTTAAGTAGGCTTATTGTAGTAATCATTTCACAAGATATACAAATATCAAACCATGTGTACACCTGAAAATAATATAGCGCTATATGTCAATTATACCTCAATAAAAAAGAAATAACTGTTTTCACTTTGAATGAATAGGTCTTGGCAACAATTTCTTGGGTATAAAATCATAGCCAAAGGGAAAAAAAAAAGAAAGAAAAAAAACAAAACCAAAAAAACCCAAATAAACAAAAATAAATATAACTACATCAAATTTAAAACTTCTGTACAGCCAAACGATTAGCCAAATGCAAAGGCAACCTGTGGAATAAGAAAAAAACATATTTTTTAAACCATCTATCTCACAAGTGGTTAATATAAAGTTACTCATATAAATCAAGAATTAAGAAAACAAACTGATTTAAAAAGGGACAGAGGAGGACTTCAGGGAAGAGAGCAGAGTAGCTGGACCCTAAGTTCACCTCATCCCATGGATACAACTAGATAAAATCCACATCAGTGTAAATACCCCAGAAAACCACCCGAAGACTGGCAGAACAGACTCTCCACAGCTAAATGGAAGGAAGAGGTCACAACCAAGAAGGAAAGGAGGGCAGAGATGGGTCAGGAATTAAAGGATCTATACAACTGTCCACAAGAGAGGGCTGCTGTGGCCTCAGAGAGGGGTAAGAAGAGGCCTTCACACCAGGCAGGTGGAACCCACACAGGAAAGACAAACCCCTATAACATTTGACTTTGAAAACTAGAACAACACAATTTTGCCAGTTCTTACAATCAATAGGGCCTAACATCTGGGTCTTTAAAAATCATCAGGCTTGACTCCCGGGGAGCCTGGGAGCCGGAGGGCAATAGAAAATTGAGTCCCTGCCCTTAAAGAGATAACACAACAAACAATCCCATGGAGATACAGCATGTAAGCAGCAGTTTGAAAACCACCAGGGGGGATCCCTGGGTGGCGCAGCGGTTTGGCGCCTGCCTTTGGCCCAGGGCGCGATCCTGGAGACCCGGGATCGAATCCCACGTCAGGCTCCCGGTGCATGGAGCCTGCTTCTCCCTCTGCCTGTGTCTCTGCCTCTCTCTCTCTCCCTCTGTGACTGTCATAAATAAATAAAAAAAAATATTAAAAAAAAAAGAAAACCACCAGGGGTGAGGGGTGGGGGGGTTGGATGGTGGTAGTGTACACTGGAGGGAGTTTTGTTTACTAATTCAGAGCATGTGTTGGAGTGGCAGGGATCTTTAAGAGGCTTCTTTAAGAACAAAAGAGCTGGTGGGTTCCATTTGCATCCCTTATCCCCATCCTAGACACACAGACACTTGCAGGAACCAGGGCAGCAACAACACGTTCTACCTAACTTGCTAACAGTGCACCCCACTCCCCACATTCTCCTACAAACATACCCACTTCAACCCGATCTCAGCTCCAGGAGCTGTCCCACATCAGACCTATACAAACCTTGATAACACCTCATGCCCTGCCGGACTTCTCCTGTGGATCTGCCTCTACAATACCTCTGGCCAGAGCCCATCCAAAGCTGTGCCACAGGCCTGGCAGGGTACGGCAGCCCTAAAAGGAGCCAGCACAACTCCAAAGTGGCTCCTGCCTGGGGAAGAGGGGAAGGGAAGATCACTGCATAGATGAGTCCAACTACAGCCCCAGCAACCAGCTGAGGGCAGACATCTGGTCTGACTGCAGGCCCCACCCAAGAGTGAAAGCTTCTCAAAAGACAACACAGAGAAAGCAACCAGCAGTTCAGTGTTACCCTATCTCTGGCAAACACCTGGTCTGATTCAATTCAGGCTCAGTGCAGTCCCAGATTGCCTCATTAACACAAGGACAAAACCCTGCCTCCATCAGGGAAAGAGAGCCATTGCAGACAGCTGAACTGAAGTCAAATGTGGCTCAGCAACAACAGTAGGGGACATGCAACGTATAGGAGACAACCCTGAAGCACCAGGTTCTGGTGAACAGGGGACATTGGACTACAGGGCACCACAGGACCTCTCCTTCATAAAGCCACTAATTTCAAGAGCAGGAGATGTAGCTGACATTCCAAACACATAGAAAGAGACCGAGGGAGTTGCACATAATGAGGAAACAAAGGAATGTGTCTCAAATGAAAAGAATAGGACAGGGACCCTGGGTGGCTCAGTGGTTGAGCATCTGCCTTTGGCTCAGGGCGTGATCACGCAGGCCTGGGGCCTAGTTCCATATTGGGCTCCCCACAAGAACCTGCTTCTCCCTCTGCCTATGCCTCTGCCTCTCTCTCTCTCTCTGTGTCTCTCATGAATAAATAAATAAAATCTTTTCAAAAAATTAAAAGAACAGGACTAAATCATAGGAAAAGAATTCAACCAAAAGGGGAAAATTAATATGCCTAATAGACAATTTAAAGTAATGGTCATAAAGATATTCAACGCACTCGAGAAAAGAGTGGAGGACCTCAGTGAGATCCTTAATGAAAAGATAGACTTGAGGAAGGTGGCAGAGTAGGGGGACCCTGAGTTCTCCCTGTCCCATGTTTGTCACCGATTATCATCCAATCACCCAAGTCAGTAAGCCAGAGAGTGATCTGAAGACTGGTAGAGCAAACTCCACAACTATAAATAGAGAAGTTTCATCTGAAAGTTAACCCTTCAGCTCAGAATTGTCGAAGGAGGCTACCTACAAGAAGGAGGGGGCTGCACACAAGGAGAGGGCTGAGAAAGAGGCTCTCACACCAGGAAGCTCCACAGGGAAGATTAATCCTCATAAAAGCTGGCCTTAATAACCAGATGGGCTGAATTCTGTGAGTTTTTAAAACCAGTGAGACCTGGGGCCTGGAACTTTAAAAGTCAGCTGACCCAGCACTGGGTGAGCTGGAGGGGTGAGTGATAGCAGGATCACTGCCTTTAACAAGACAGCAACCATTTTCACAATATTTAGTCTTTCAATCCATGAGCATGGAACATTTTTCCATCCCTTGGTGTCTTCCCCAGTTTTGTTCACAAGTGTTCTGTGGTTTTTATAGTACAGATGCTTTACCTCATTGGTTAAGTTTTTTCCTAGGTATCTTTTGGTTTCTCGTGCAATATTGTGAAAATGTCTCTGCTACCCAGAGCAATCTACACATTCAATACAATTCTTATCAAAATACCATGGACTTTCTTCACAGAGTTGGAACAAATAATCCTGAGATTTGTATAGAACCAGAAAAGACCCCAAGTAGCCAAAGGAATGTTGAAGAAGAAAACCAAAGCTGACGGTATCATAATACTATATTACCAAGCTGTAATCATCAATACAGCATGGTACTGACACAAAAACAGACATATAGATCAATGGAACAGAATAAAGAATCTAGAAATGGACCCTCAACTCGATGGTCAACTCGTCTTCAACAAAGCAGGAAAGGCTATCCACTGGAATAAAGACAGTCTCTTCAATAAATGGTGTTGGGAATTGGACAGCCATGTCCAAAAGAATGAAACCAGACTGTTCTCTTATACTATACACAAAAATAAACTCAAAATAGATGAAAGACCTAAATGTGAGACAGGATCCATCAAAATCCTAGTTTTTCCTTTTGACCTTGGCCACAACAACTTTATGCAAGACATGTCCGTTAAAGGCAAGGGAAACAAAAGCACTAATGAACTTTCAGGACTTCATCAAGATAAAAAGCTCCTGCACAGCAAAGGAAAGAGTCAACAAAACTAAAAGACAACCTACAGAATGGGAGAAGATATTTGTACATGACATATCAGATAAAGGGCTAGTATCCAAGATCTGTAAAGAACATATGCAACTTTACATCCAAGAAACGAACAATCCAGTCTTGAAATGGGCAGAAGACATGAACAGACATTTCTCCAAAGAAGACCTACACATGGGCAACACATTAAAAAGTGTTCCACCTCACTTGCCATCAGGGAATACAAATCCATACCTCTTTATACCAGTGAGAAAGGCTAAAAGTAACAAGACAGAAAACAACAAATATTGGGGAGGATGTGGGCACCCTCTTACACTGCTGGTGGGAATGCAAGCTGGTGCAGCCACTCTGGGAAACAGTGTGGAGGTCTCTCGAGAAATTAAGAATAGAGCTACCCTAGGACCTAACAATTATACTACTGGGTATTTCCCCCAAAGATACAGAGATAGGGAAACCATGGGACACCTGCACCCCAGGGTTCATAGCAGCAATGTCCACAATAGCCAAACTGTGGAAGGAGGTATGATGTCCATCGACAGATGAATGCATAGAGAAGATGTGGTCTATAGATACAATGGAATATTACTCAGCCCTCAGAAAAGACGAATACCCACCATTTACATCAACATGGATGGAACTGGAGGCCATTATGCTGAGTGAAATAGGTCAATTGGAGAAAGACAACTATCATATGGTTTTACTCATATGTGGAATATAAGAAATAGTGAAAGGGACCATGAGGGAAAGGAGGGAAACTGGGTGGGGAAAAATTAGAGAGGGAGACAAACCATGAGAGACTCCTGACTCTGGGAAACAAAGGGTTCTGAAGGGGAGGTGGGAGGGAGGATGGGGTAACTGGCTGATGGGCATTAAGGAGGACACACGATGGGATGAGCACTGGGAGTTCCACTATATGTTGGCAAATTGACTTTAAATTTAAAACATGAAGCCAAAAATATATTTAATAAAAATACTCAAATTTTGACCTTCTAAAAAAAAAGACAGCAGCCTGCACAGAGGCAACATAAAAAGGGCAGTTGACACAGGATGGGGGCAAACAGGGGACAGATCTGTTCATAGTGACTTTAGAGCATGTTAGGGGACTTCTCTGAAAGAGGAGCTGGCAGTCACCAGTTTCTCACCCATCCTGCCAGCATAAACACAGAGCCACCTGCAGCAAGTGGCACTGCGCAGACATTTGCTACCTAACCTATTAGCAGTGTGCCAGGCCCACGGGTTCTGAGGACTTGCCACTCCAAGCCCACTAGCCTCAGCCCTAAGCTCAGGGCAAATTTGGTTAAAGCCTCACTGCACCCTTCCAAGCTGCAGGATGCACAGCCTTGGCAGAGTGCACGCTGCCGCCACACACTGTGGCCAGCCACTCCACAGCACCCAGGCACTGAGCAGCACCCAGCCACCACTGAGTGCTGTGCATAGCTCCCACCTTGCACTGAGACCAGCTTCATGCCCCCAACCATCAGCCTGTGCTAGGCCCTGCCGAACCCAGCCATACCCAGCCTCAGTCCCCTGGCTACCCCAGCATGTAGCCCCCAACCACGGCAGTGCTTCAGTGGATCTGGCTTAAGACTCGTGTCCCAGTAAAAATTTTGCTAACACCTCCATCCTGTGCCCAAATTTCCTGGCAGACACAGCTCTCAGAGCTGGGCACTTGGGTTCCACTAGCACCGCAAAGAGCAAGCACAGCGCAATAGACAGAGAGCCAGTGCAGACAATGCACTGAAAGGAAAAGTGACTCAGACACAACACACAAGGACACTGTCCTGAAGTGTTAGGTTCCCATAAACTGGAGACACTATACTGTAGGCCACTGCAAGACCTCTCCTTCATAAAGTCACTACTTTCCAGAACAGAAGACAGAGCTGACTTTCTTAACACAGAAACAGACATAGAGAGGCAGATTAAATGAGGAGACAAAGAAATTTATCCAAAATGAAAGGACAGAGGAGCTAAGATTGCAGCACTTTAGGGGACCCTAGACTTGTCTCATCCCTCGAACTAGTTGATTATCAAATCAATCCAAATACCCCAGAAATCAACCTGAAGACTGACAGAACCATTTTCACAACTACAGGAATAGAAGAAGCCACACTGAGGACGGTAGGAAGTACAGAGCAGTGGTTTGGGGGAGAAACAGATCAAGGGGCTGCAGAGAGGAGGAAGTCATGGTCACAGAGAAAGGCAAGAGAGAGCAGCACATCCGGGAATGTGCAAGGAGAACACTTCCCCCCAAGCCACTGGCTGGGAAAATGAGGGGGGGGGGCAGAATTTCAGGAGTTCTTGCAACCAGCAAGACTTAAGGACTGGAGTTTTAAAGGTCAGGGGGTGATCTGAAGAATGCTTGGGAGACGTGAGGGGTGGAGAGAGGAGAGATTATTCCCTCTTCTTAGGGCTGGTCCCTGACAGGCAGAGTTCAGGGAGATGCCCCTCTGGGGACAAAGGAGCTGGCTAGTGCCATTACCCTCCTCCACCCCTCATCATAAACACAGAGCAGCCTGTGGAAGGTAGCTTAGCCCCAAACTATCTTCCTAACCTGCTTACACCAAGTGCCACACCTCTGCACTCCAGCACAATGGCCAATTTCCATCAAGCTCAGCATGCCCCTTCCCCAGAAGACCAGCAGAAACTCTAGTCCACACCATGTCTTCCAATAGAAGGTTCCGCAAGGCTTCAGTTCTAATGGAAGTAGTATCAAGTCTCATTTAACAAGCAGACCAGAGCATGCCTACTTAAAATTTGCCAATTCTGGTCAAGAACCAAACACCACACACTGCAGGAAAGGATGGCTTCTGCAGAGAATTATCCTGAAGAATGGAGCAGCCAAAATAGAATGGCTGAGCGCATGCAGCACACACAAGACACATTCCCTGAAACCCCAGGCACTGGACGCTATATGACCTCTTCTTCATGACACATTACTCTCAGGAGCAGGAAATTTAGCAGGCTTTTCTTTTTTTTCTTTTCTTTTCTTTTTTTCTTAATTTACTTATTCATGAGAGACAGAGAGAAGCAGAGACACAGGCAGAGGGACAAGCAGGTTCCCTACAGGGAGCCTGATGTAAGACTCACTCTCTGGACCCAGGAATCACACCCTGAGCCAAAGGCAGATGCTCAACTGCTGAGCCACCCAGGTATCCCTTACCAGGCTTTTCTAACAAAGAGAAAAAGGTAGAGACATAGACAAAATGCTAAGATGGAGGAATTCTTCCCAAGTGAAAGAATAAGAGATCCAAGTGAAACAGATATAAGTAACATGCCTGATGGAGAATTTAAAACAACAATCATAAGGATACTCACTGAGCTTGAGAAAAGTATGAAAGACTTCACAGAGGCCCTTACTACAAAAATAAAAGAGTTAAAATAACATCAGTCAGAAATGAAAAATGTAATAACCGAGATTGGAAACAGACTGGATACCATGAATACAAGGCTGGAAGAAGCAGAGGAATGAATAACTGATATAGAACACAAAATAATGGGAAATAACGAAGCTGAACAAAAGAGAGAAAGAATTATGGAACACAACAGACTTAGGGAACTCAGTGACTTCATGAAATGTAATAACATTTGTATCATAGGCATCCCAGAAGAAGAAGAGAGAGAAGAGAGTGCAGAAAATTTATGTGAGGAAATAATAGCTGAAAATTTCTCTAATCCTGGGAAGGAAGCAGACATCCAGATCCACGAGGCACAGTGAACTCCCACCAAAATCAACAAAAGCAGGTTAACACCAAGACATATTGTAATTAAATTTGCAAAATACAAAACTAAAGAAAATCTTCTAAAAGCAGCAAAAGTCCTTAACTTACAAGGGACGACCCATAAGGTTAGATACAAATTTCTCAACAGAAATATAGCAAGCCAGGAGGGCATAGCATAATATATCAACATGCTGAATGGGAAAAATCTGATGCCAAGAGTTCTCTATCTAGCAAGGCTATCATTCAGAATAGAAGAGATAAAGTGTTTCCCAAACAAATATTAATGGAGTCATGAGCACCAAACCACCCCAGGAAGAAATATTAAAGGGGAATCTTTGAGTGGAAAGGAAAGAACAAAAGTGACAAAGACAACAAAGGAACAGAGAAAAGCTGCAGAAATAATGACAAAACAAGTAATAAAATGGCACTAAATACAATCTATCAATAATTACTCTGAATGTAAATGGACTAAATGCTCCAGTTAAAGACACAGGGTGTCAGAATGGATAAAAAACAAAAACAAAAACAAAAACCCCACTCTCCTATGTGCTGGCTACAAGATACTCATTTTATACCTAAACACAACTGCAGATTAAAAATGAGAGGATTGGGGATCCCTGAGTGGCTCAGAGGTTTAGCGCCTGCCTTTGGCCCAGGGCGCGATCCTGGAGTCATGGGATCGAGTCCCGCATCAGGCTCCCGGCATGGAGCCTGCTTCTCCCTCCTCTGTGCCTCTGCCTCTCTCTCTCTCTCTCTCTCTCTCTCTCTGTGTGTGTGTGTCTATCATAAATAAATAAATAAATCTTAAAAAAAAAATGAGGGGATGGAGAAACATTTAGAAACATTTATCACACAAATGCTTGTCAAAAGAAAGCCAGAATAGCAATACTTATATTGGACAAATGAGAATTTAAAACAAATCCTGTAACAAGACATGAAGAAAATATTATGATATTATATATCATAATAAAGTAGATACTCCAATAAAAAGACATAACAATTGAAAATATTTATGCAGCCAATATGGGAGCACCTAGATAAATAAAATAATGAATAACAAACAAAGGAATTCATTGGTAATAATACAATAATAGTAGGGGACTAAAACACTTCAGTTACATCACTGGACAGATTATTTAAGCAGAAAATCAACAAGGAGGGGTGCTTGGGTGGCTCAGTTTCTTAATGGCTGCCTTAGGCTCTGATAGTGATCCCAGGGTCCTGGAATCGAGCCCTTATCGGGCTCCATGCTCAGCGCTAAGCAAGGAGACTGCTTCTCCCTTTCCCTCCACCAGCTGTTCCCCCTACTTGTGCTTTCCCTCTCTCTCTCTCTCTCTATCTCTATCTCTATCTCTATCTCTCTATCTCTCTTTGTCAAACAAATAAAATCCTTTTTTAGAAAAAAGAAGAAAAGAAAATCAACAAGGAAACAATGACTTTGAATGACACACTGGACCAGATGAACTTTTTTTTTAAGTTTTTATTTATTTATTCACGAGAGACACACAGAGAGGCAGAGATACAGGCAGACGGAGAAGCAGGCTCCATGCAGGGAACCTGAAGTGGGACTCCATCCCAAGACTCCAGGATCATGGCCTGGGCCGAAGGTAGGTGCTGAACTGCTGAGCCACCCAGGCATCCCTGGACCAGATGAATTTAACAGATATATTTGGAACATCCATCTTAAAGTAGCAGAATGCACATTCTTTTCAAGGACAGTCTCCAGAACAGTCACATACTAGGTCACAGATCAGGCCTCAATAAGACAAAAAGACTGAGATCATACTGTACATATTTTCTGACCACAATATTATGAAACTTAAAGGCAATCCCAAGAAAGAAATTCATAGAGGTTAAACAAAATGCTACTAAACAATGAATGGGTAAGTCAAGAAATCAAAGAAGAAATAAAAAATACTTGGAAACAAATGAAAATGAAAGCACACTGGTCTCAACCTTTGCGATAGGGCAAAAGTGGACCTAAGAGGGAAGTATATAGCAATACAGGCTTACCTTAAGAAACAAGAAAAGTCTTAAATAAACAAACTAATCTTACACTGAAAGGAGCCTACAGCTACAGGAAAAAGAACAACACACAAAGCCTAAAGCAGAAGAAAGGAAATAATAAATATTTGAGCAGAAATAAGTGATACAGAAACTAAAACAAACAAACAAACAATAGAGCAGATCAATGAAACCAGGAGCTGGATCTTTGAAAAACTTCATCAAATTGATAAATCCCTAACCAGACTTATCAATAAAGAAAAGAGAAGGGATCCAAATAAATAAAATCAACATCGAAAGAGGAAAGATCACAACCAATACCACAGAAATACAAACAATTTTAAGAAGTTATTATGAAAAACTATATGCCAACAAATTGAAAACCTGGAAGAAATGGAAGCATTCCTAGAAACATAGAAACTACCAAAACTGAAATGGGAAGAAATAGAAAACTTCAAAAGACCAATAACCAGCAGAGATACTGAATCAGTAATAAAAAAAAGTCTTCCAACAAACAAAAGGCCAGGGCCAGATGGCTTCCCAGGAGAATTCTACCAAACATTTAGAGAAGAATTAATACCCACTCTTCCCACATTTTTCCAAAAAAGAAATGGGAGGAAGACTTCAAATTCATTCTGTGAAGCCAACATTACCTTGATTCTGAAACCAGATAAAGACTCCAGTAAGAGAGAGAACTATAGTCTAATATTCCTGATAAACCTGGATAAAAATTTTTCAGTAAAAAAATTCAATAAAACACTAGCAAACCAAATCCAACAGTATATTCACCATGCTAGAGTGAGATCTATTTCTGGGCTGCAAGGCTGGTTCAATATTCACAAATCAATCATCATGATACACTACATTAATAGAAGAGAAGGGATGCTTGGGGGGCTCAGCAGTTGAGCGGCTGCCTTTACCTCAGGGTGTGATCCCAGTCCAGGATCGAGTCCCACATTGGGCTCCCTGTAAGAAGTCTGCTTCTCCTTCTGCCTATGTCTCTGTCTCTCTCTCTGTGTGTGTCTCTCATGAATAAATAAGTAGAATCTTTAAAAAAAACTAAAAGAGAATATAAGAAATATATGACCTTCTCGATAGATACAGAGAAAGCATTTAATAAGTATGACATCCACACATGATAAAAAAAAAAAAACCCTCACCACAGTCGGGTCAGTGGGAACATACCTCAACATAATAAAGGCCATAGACAAAAACCCCACGTTTAATATAATCTTCAATGATGTTTCTTGTCAGAAATAAGACAAGGATGTCCGCTCTCACCACTGTTGTTCAACATAGTACTAGAAGTCCTAACCTCAGCAATCAGACAACAAAAAGAAATAAAGGCATCCAATTCACCTAGGGAGAAATCAAACTTTTACTATTTGCAGATGACATGATATTCTATATAGAAAACACAAAGGACTCCAGCAAAAATAAGAAGTTTCTGCACAGCAAAGGAAACAATCCACAAAACTAAGAGGCAGCCTATGCAGTGGGAGAAGATATTTGCAAATGACATATCTGATAAGGAATTAGTATCCAAAATCCATAAAGAACTTACAAACTGAACCCTCAAAACACAAATAACCCAGTTCAAAAAAGAGAAGTCATGCATAGACGTTTTTCCAAAGAAGATATCCAGATGGTGAACAGACACATGAAAAAATGCTCAATATCACTTGCCATCAGGGAAATATAAGTCAAAACCACAATGAGATCCCACCTCACAAGAGTCAAAATGGCTGCAATTAACAACATAAACAAAAAATATTGGCACACTTGGGGAGAAGCGGGAACTCTCTTACACTGTTGGTGGGAATGCATACTGGTGTTGCTGCTCTGGAAAGCAGTATGGATGTTTCTCAAAAGGTTAAAAGCAGAACTACACTAGGATCTAGCAATTGCACTACTAGGTATTTACCAAGGAATACAAAATACTAATTTGAAGAGATATGTGCAGACAATAAAGAGTGATGCAAAAAGAAACAAAGAGATCCAAATAAATAATGGCAAAGGTGTAGTTAGTAGAGAGACAGGCAGAGACGCAATGAAAGAGTGAGAGACACAACAGAGACAGAGAGGCAAAGACAGACACAAAAAGATGTCGAGAAACCCTGTGTTGATTACAGCAATATTCACAATAGTCAAGATATAGAAGCAGCCCTAGTGTCCATTGATATGTGAATAGATAAAGAAATGCGGCATAAATACAATGCATTATTACTCTACCATAAGAATATTCAATCTTACCATCTGCAGCAACACGGATGAATCTGGAAGATATTATATTAAGTGAAATAAGTCAGACAACGAAAGACAAATGCCATATGATTTCACTTATGTGTGGAATCTAAAGGACAAAACAAATGAACAAACACACAGAAAAACAGAAACAGACTCATAAATACAGAGAACAAACTCATGGTTGTCACAGGGCAGATGGATGGGAGGATAGGCAAAATAAGCCAAGAGGATTAAGACGTACACACTTCCAGTTATAAAAGAAATACGTCATGTACAGAAAACATCAGTATAGTCAATAATATTGTAATAAGGTGACAGCTGGTGACTGTACCTATTGTGGTAAGCACTGAGCAATGTATGGAATTGTCAAATCACTGTGCTGTACACCATATACTAACATAACATGCATGTCAACTATGCTATCACAATAAATAAATAAATAAATAATAAAAATATGTAGAGAGGCACACTGAAATATATTAAAGGGACAAGGAGAGACACATAGAAAAATAGGTGCACACATGGAAATATAATGAAAAAGAGAGAGAGATGAACATCTCATCAAATGTCTGGATCTAGTAACTTCTGAAATCAACTTGACCTCAGACTTCCTTGTAACATGAACAGAGTACACTTGACTTGGGTATCTATCATGTGAAACCAAAAATAGTACTTATATTGCTAGTTATACTTTTTCAAAAATAAAAATGGACCTTGATCAGTGCCAAGATCTATTTGAAATGTCACTGTGGTTTTCAGAGACACCGCGGGCCACTATTACCCACACCAGGATACTTCCACTGTAAGCTTACACGCGAATACTCGGCAAACCTAAAGAAAGGCCAGCACCTCCTTAGGCCATTGCACTGAACAATACTCAATATCCAGGAAGGACGTGACTATTGAATTGATTTTCCATCTCCATCTCCCCCGCCTGCTCTTCATTTGGTACCCCCAGATGCCTCCGGTCTCCCTTCAAGGAGCAATATGACCCTTTCATTCTGCACTGGTTTCCTGCCTCCACCCAGTTAAGAAGACTCAGGGTACAGAGAACTCATAATCACATTTAATTATGATAAAATCTCTATCTTCAGGTAAATGGCTTCAATGTGCTTCTCTTGCACAATCTGTGAAGGAAGAATGGAAACAGGAAAATCCCTTGGGGCCTGAGTAGATCCTGTAGCAGGGAGCACACAGGTCAATGCAGGAAGCAGAATCACACCCAGATCCTCAAGAGTCCTCAGAGTCATGTAGGACTCCGATCTATGTGGGGGACAGTCTGTCAGGCAGCTGGGAATTCTGGGCAGGGACAGACGGACACTACAAAGGATGGAATCTCCGGTATCCTCAGGCATCAGTGCAGGAGCCCTGTAGAAAAGAGAGTGATCAGCAGAGGAGACCCTGACAGATGAGCCCTCTCCCCTCCTCTCAGGGCCACTGCAGCACCAGAGAAAACTGAGGGCCAGGGCAGGCAGTCATCACCTCCCCCAATATTTCTGTAAAGGTGAAACCAACTAAAGAGAACATGGCACTCCAGCTGCACACAGATGTGTGGGAGGCAGTGGAGCAGCTCTTGTCCTTTAAGGGGATATAAAAACGTGTCAATCTTTTTAGTAAACATAATAACTCACCATCTTTGAACCACTAGTGGCCTTTCACATGTAAATTCACACAGGCAGCAGCCACCAACACATAACACAAAGTGGGCATCATCCTGGTGTCTAACACCCAAGATGTGGCTCTGGTTCCAAGTTTCACAGACAGATAGCACCAACGTTATGGCTTGATTCCAGGGAACAACTCTGGATCTGCCTACACAAACTGGGCAATCTTTTTTTTTTTTTTAATTTTTTTTTTATTTATTTATGATAGTCACAGAGAGAGAGAGAGAGAGAGGCAGAGACACAGGCAGAGGGAGAAGCAGGCTCCATGCACCCGGAGCCTGATGTGGGATTCGATCCCGGGTCTCCAGGATCGCGCCCTGGGCCAAAGGCAGGCGCCAAACCGCTGTGCCACCCAGGGATCCCAAACTGGGCAATCTTCCCCCCTAACTCTTGATCTCTGTAGCAGGGAATAGGCCATGAACTGAGACCATTGTGCCCAGGTACACTCACCTCATGCTCTTCCCCCTTTCACCCGTCCCTGCAACCCCACTGAATCAGAGCAGAAATAGTACCTGCCGGTGGAGACCCCCGAGATCCTACAAAAGGAAGTGATACAGAAAAAAAAAAGGTCTCATAAATAGCCACCTTCTCCCTCACCCCAAATGGAGGTGAGATAAGCAACTTAATTGAATTTTACTTTCTCCCCACTCATCCACTCCAAGACCTTAACTGCCCTAAGCTAAAATCCCCCAAAATCAATGACACTGTCACTAGAAGGAAGGGAAGCAGATGCTCTGACCCTCTTACAGAAAGAAACTTTCAGAAAGGAGCCAGGGAGCCAATGATGAACTATAAGGAAGCCCTAGAATATGCTCCACCTGTTACCTCTGTGGTAGGGCTCCTTTTCAACCAATAAATCAGATTCCAGAGTCTCCCCCTAGGTGGTTCCCTCTCTTTCCACCACCAGCCCAGCCTCTTTCCTTTCAGAGTCAGAAGGAAAGAGCTAATCTAGAGACAGAGCCAACCCCCACCCCCACCCCCCCCACCCCCACCCCCACCCCCCAACAAAAGGTCTCAGGCATAGCCCATCTCCCTCATTTCCCCAGAATGCCTTACCTTTCTGGCTCCTGTGACGGATGATAAGGCCAAGCCCAAGGAAGATCAGCCCCAGCACGAAGCCACCAATGCCACTCAGCATCTTGCTCTGGGCAGATTCAGACTGTGCCCCTGGGGAGCAGAGCCTGAGAGTCAGAGTTGTCCCCGCACCCCACAGGCTCCCTTTGGGAAGCCTGAAGTCCAGTCTGAGGTACAGGAGGTGGAGGTACTGGGTGAACCTGACCACCCCTAGGAGAGGGAAGGACCCACCTTTAGATCCTTGCACACAGTGGGTATGTGGGGGGAAGGAGGGAGGCTGAAACCTGCTCCTCCAGACACATCCATAACCTCAAACACCAAGGCCCCAGTCACCAGCCAGGGCAGTAAACCCTTCAGAGCTACAGGGCTGCGTTGTGGGGCCAAGGTATGGAGAATGATCTCTCTAGTATCTAGAAAGACCACGAGATCAAGATTCTCCTGATGCCCCTGCCGTGGGACAAGAGGTACTCTAATCTCCTGTGATTTCCACCTCAGTAGTGACATCAAGGATAACAAATAGAATGGGATGGGCTAGAGGAAGCTCTGCCCTCTGTCTGTGGGGCTCATCATGACAGGAAACAAACTTCTCCTTACGCCACTGCACTGTGATGGGGCTCTGGAGGCTGGCGTGCTCCACATGGCAAGTGTAGACATCTCCTCGCTGGGGAGTCATCTCCAGCATCACAAGGATCTGGAAGGTCCAGTCCCCATTCCTAATAAGTGGAGTGGACACGACACCAGCTGTCTGCTCCTGGTCATTCCGAAACCACCGGACTTTGATCTGGCCTGGATAGAAATCTGTCACTGAGCAGACCAGCAGATTGTGGTGGTTCAGAACCTCTGTCCTGGACGGGGAGATGGTCACTGTCGGTTCCACTGAGGGGAGTAACAGACAAGAAAAGACAATGAGATGTGAGACTACACAGCAAGTCTCCCCATGGAGAAAAGTCCTCCCTTGGTACCAGCATGGAAAGATCCCTGGATTCCAAGTCTTGGATTCGGATCTCAGCTTGGCCACCTTATTAGTTTGCATGAACACATGAGTCAGTTTACTTTTCAGAGTCTGAAGAAATAATAGCAATCATTCTAGGAAAGTTATTCTGTTGATATTAATCGATAAAATGAAGCATTTTTAAATTATAGGTCGCTGCATTACACATGCTACTATTTATAACATTTTCAAAAATAAAAATAATAAATCTGGACTGCTTTCCCTCCATCCCTACTGACAGATAAAGTGGCTGCTAATCCCTAACATGCAAGGTGGTTAGTTGTGAAATTAAATGGCGCAATATAGACAGTGTGTGGTAAGGTACTTTTCTAGAATAGGTATGTATGAAATGGCTACAATTAACTTCCAGAAAGGGTGTCTACCCCTGAAGTGGATTGTGATGCCCTGAGGACATGACCCAGGGGGAACAGGATATGCAGGGCTTAGGCCAAAGGAAACCTGAGACAAATCTTATTCAATAACTTAGTAGCATCGATTGATTGGCTCCAAAACTTCAGCTCCTTTTATACTGACATGTGTTGAGAATTTCTAAGAAATTAAAATTCTGCCTCACACCGCCTTTCACAAATAGTTTATAGTTTTAGTTAACACTTTCTTCTTTGCATTCACAAATCCTAGACTATTAAGTAAGATCCAAGTCACTAAGTTTACTTTAAAGCATTAAACAAAGCAGAAAAGAATAATAATAGGGTCCATTTTTAAGTCTTATTTACTCTGCTATTTTTCTTGAGCCTAAGTGGATGTGCAGCTGAGTGCACTTACTCATTAATTTCACGAAGGTTTGCACTCACACGGCCTGCAAGTCCCTGTGTCACACACTAGGCAGGCAAGGATAAGGCAGGGCCTCGCCTCAGAAATGTCCAGGCCCAGTGACAGCCATTAGGGAAAACAGAATTAAGATGAATAATAATTTGAACCAGAGTCAAAATTCGGCGTGTGACGACTCTGCCTTGCTTACCAGGTGTGTGCATGCAGCTCACTGAGCTTCCCACCTGCAGCCCCAGGGACAGGTCACTGCAGGAGCCCGGGGCGGGGCTGGGGTGCTCAGGGGGCTCGGCTTAGGAAAGGTGGGGAGGGAGCAAGCAAGGGGTCTCAGGGCGCGACATGGGGGTGCGTGGAGTGGGGGCATGAGCCTCGGAAGCGCTGCTCCCCCCACCCCGAACGGACCCCCCATCTCTGCTGAGAAGGCAGAGGGCCGGGCTCAGTCCCCCAGCTCTGGCCCCTCGCTGGGGACGCGCCCTGCCTCCCTGTGCGCACCTGGGCCGGGTCCCAGGAGGGGACCTGGGTGGGGAGCCCGCGGGGGCGAGGAGGGTGCGCTCACCTCGCCGCTGCAACGTGTAGAGCTCTTCCACCCCGTAGTTGTGTCTGCACACCGTGTCCAGCTCGGCCCGCTTCCGCTCCAAGATCTCCTTCTGCCCGTTCCAGTACTCAGCCGAGGGCCGCCCGAGCTCCGTGACCGCCCGGAACTCCCCCACGTCGCTATCGAAGCGCACGTACTCCTCCCGGTTATAGATGCTTCTCGCCAGAAGCCGCACCCGCTCCGTCCCGTTGGTGAAATAGCACTCGAACTTAAACTGGTACACGAAATCCTCTGCGGGGAGACAGCCGGGCCAGTGAGGCCTCCACCGCTCAGCCCAAGCAGCGGCCACCGCCCTGGCAGGCCTCTGGGGCAGCGCCAGGGCCCGAGACACCTGAAGGCCTCCCGGCTCTGATGCCCGTCAACCCGGCTCCGAGCACCCTCTCTCCCAGGCCTGCCCGCCCTCCTCGGAGAGCTTCCAGAGCTGCCTTCATCCAGGGAAGGGAGGGAGGAAAGCCCCTCTGGAAGGGCAAGCCCTGGCACCCCTGAACCCGGCCTGAGCCTGACAACTGAGCTAAACAGGGCAGTCGGGTGGATTCTACATCCCGACTTGGACTGGGATCAGGACGTGCCCACAAGATACCCCATTTTCTTGTGGACTCCAGGAACCTCAGAGGCAAACAAGTGTCCCCATTAGCACAAGAGTTCAAGGGAATGTGCAGAAAGGTCCAGAATTGAGCTCGACTTCCTCCTGACAAGCATATTCTACCGGCCCCCAGCAAAAGGCCTTTCTTCTAAGGCCTGGGTTAACTCTGAGTTTCTGTCACGCCCACCCACCCCCCTGCAGTGTGAGGTTTGCTCACTCCTGCAGGGCTAGAAGGAACCCACACCTTCCAAGTCCTAGAAAGAAACATTTTATTCACAGAAAGAACAGGCTTTTCAAAAAGATAAAATAGATTCCAATTAACCTGTGCCAATGACCAGCTTGAGTAGGTTACTAAACAGAGTATTTCCTATCATAAGTATAATTTGTAAAACGGAAGTCATAAAACCTACACATAGGGGTGTTAGGAAGATCCAAGAGAACTTATAGTAAGATCCTAACCCTATCGCTGAAACGGTTCCTCAGTATGTGCTATTTCCCTTCTTTACTTTCTCTTTCCTCCTACATTCAGTCCACCATCATCTCAAGTCTCCGAATGCCACGCAAGTTACTATCTGACCATAAACTAGTGAGACTTGAAGTTAAGACTCCCTGTCTGTGGCCACCCAGTCAGCGTCACTCATACACCAAGAGTTCATGCCCATGTGCACTCCACTCAGAATCCAGTAGAACATAGAGTCCTTTGTACCAAAGACTAAGATGACAGAGACCGTTGCTGCCCTACATTTCCCCAACATACAATCCCACAGTGCATAGCCTAGACAAAGTCTTGGGGGACCCAGAAATAAAAAATCCTACTGTGTCTTCTTTGGACAAATTGTTACTTTCAAAAATAACTCCAATGTCACTTTGTCCTGTCAGTGGTTGCAGATGCACACTTTGTTTCCTCTACCCCATTAGGAGGATTGAGCCCACAGGATGGGGATGTCCTCATCTCATCCTTAGAGGTGGACATGAGAATGTCACAGAGCTCTCTTCCCCAAAGAGAGGAAACTGTGATAAAAGTCTATATTCTGAGATCATAGAACCTTCCACACTCCCACCAAAAGGTCCTTCAGAGCCTGTTCCCCAGAGCAGTGGCCCTGGGGAGCAGGTGTCCTGCACTTACGTGGAGAGTCTCTGCCCTCAGCCACTGGGATGCTCAGCACCACCAGGATCATCATCACAGCTGCTGTCCAGAAGCCTCGGGGGATGCACAGAGTCATCTTCCCAGACATAACTGAGAACAAAGGAAAAAGTTGGTAGTCAACACAGCTCCTACCTGGTGGCTCTGAAGTACTCACTTCAAAGAATAAAAATCTGTAAAAGCTTCCATCCATAGAAGGATTGGAGAGTTCCTAGGGAGGGAACCAATCAGCACCGGAGCTGAAGTACCTCACCTGTCTCCGGGCAGACATTCGTTATGAAGGTTCTCAGTCCAGTGCCTGGCACTGTGTCTTCATCAGATTACACTAGATGAACACTTGAGGTGAAGATTTTCTCCTATAGAAGACCTAAAGATTGAATGCCTTAGGGGTTTAAGAAACTGAACAAAAAATGACTCGAGAGTAGACATCTTTGTGCAATTTTGGATTATTTAGTTCTTATACCTTTGGTTTTTAGTAAATAAGTGGGATCCTATTTCAGGGAAGAGAAAATTATTGTCACAGAGTTGTTCACTTCTATTGTCTTAGACACTCTGAGGAGCCTTCAGTCACGCTGGGAAGAGCATAGTTCTTAGGAGGAAATGGTTTTGAATTGCAATTTTACCACTAATAGGCTTTATGAGAGCAAATTACTGAGTCTCTTTTTGCCTCAGGCTTCTCTTGGTAAAATGTGGATCACGTTGCCTGCATTGTATATCCAGATCATTATATATACGAACTTAAGAGTAATAGGACTTGTTTAATATTGCAAAGTGTTCCTCAGCTGCCACATGTTAACTGTTGGGAATACCAGGTTAATATGCGGAGCAAGAGGGCAGCCCCACTGGTTCAGCGGTTTGGCGCCGCCTTCAGCCCAGGGCAGGATCCTGGAGATCCAGGATCGAGTCCCACGTTGGGTTCCCTGTGCGGAGCCTGCTTCTCCCTCTGCCTGTGTCTCTGCCTCTCTCTCTATGTCTCTCATGAATAAATAAATAAAAATCTTTAAAAAAATATGCGGAGCAAGATAACAAGGAAAAAAAGTGGTGACACCCAGCCCTGTGGGCAAGTGATTCTTCATTATGCAAGGATCTTTTACATTTGTGCTTTTGACTGAAAGTATTTGAAAAGTCGAGTTCACTTTTATGCAGGTTCCTCTGATATCAGCAAAGATGCAATCCATGAACATTCCCAGCATTCACACAAAATCACCTTTCATTTCAAGGACAGAGAGCAAAAGATGTGGAGAAGCATTTTCTGGGTCCTGAATGATGTTAATGAAGGAGCAGATGTTAGAGTCACACACTGTGTATAGATGTGGCACTTACTGTGCCAGCCCAAAGTTATCAAACCTCGAATGGCAGAAGTATCGATATGTTTTTATAGCAAATCTATTATTTATTTATCAGGCTCCTCTTGCCCATGACTAGCGTCAGTGCTAAATGGTTATAGAGCAATTAGAACAACGTGTGGCAAATATTAATAAACAAAACAGTAAGTATCTCCCTCCCTTTTCTCCCTCCTCCCGTCTTTTTCCTGTATTTAGGTTTTCATTCATAAGAGAGGCCATTATCTGAAAGCCGAATAGAAGGAGTTTACCAGGTAAAAAGAAGTACAGCAAAGACACAAGAAGTTTCCTCTAGTGGCACATGAAAGCAATGAGTCATTCCAATATTCTAGATTAGGTGGGTGGTTCCAATCTCCTGAGACTTAGTCTCTGGGCTTTCACTAGCAGCGGTGTACTTAGGATCAGGGTAATGCTGGAATAAGGAGGGTTTCTATGGTGGCATAGAAGCAGAAAGAAGGAGCATCAAAATCAGAACTGGAATAGGGTTGAGGGGCAAGGAAGAATGGTGGAAAGGGGACCTGGAAGGTACATTAGTCCCTCCAACCCTCACCTCAGGTCCCTCAGAATAAATAGAGAACTCTCTCTCCTCTTGTCCTAAGGGGAAATTCTCTCCACTCTATTGTGGTGCTGTGTGGTAGAGGCCATGTCAGACCTGGGGATTGCCCAGTCTCACAGGCATCTTCACCCAAGCTTTTCAACAAGCAACAAAAGTGTCAGCTTAGAATGCTTTTTCTGATTGGCTAAAACCTCATCTGAAATGCTCTGGCTCAGGCTTCTGTCAGCTGCTTCCCCCTGAGCCAGTCAACATTCTCTACATTCTCTAGAGCTCTCTGTGCTACTCATAGCTTACCCCATTACCCAGGGTAGCCATTGCCCAACTGCCCTGAGAGGAAGGCAACTCAGACACATGATTCAGGGCCTTATCTGAGGTACCCCACCCTGGGTACCACATCAGGTGGATGTGGGCACTTAGGATGAAGGCAGTGTGTATCCCATGTGGTTAGAAGATGAGATCAAGAAATAGTCATGAAACAGGTCAAGGTTCCAGTAAAGAGACTCTCCCTAGGGGACATCCTCTGTTCCCTCAGAATGGAAGATAAAAGGTATGGACTCTTTCTTTGTGGACCATCAGAGAGAAATCATCGTCCCTGATCAGCATCTCTTGGAATCTATGCTTTGTCAGTGGAGTTAATTGTGAACATAATAATAACAATCACCTTGTGACCAGAAGGGCCATCTGGGATCCTAGATACATTTAATTCAGGAATTAAAAAATAATGTAGGGATCCCTGGGTTGCTCAGCGGTTTAGCTCCTGCCTTTGGCCAAGGGCATGATTCTGGAGTCCCGGATTGAGTCCCACGTTGGGCTCCTGGCAGGGAGCCTACTTCTCCCTCTGCCTGTGTCTCTGCCTCTCTCTCTCTATGTCTATCATGAATAAATAAATAAAATCTTTTACAAAAATAATGTATATTCTGAAATATTCTGTGACTTCCTTAATGCCAGTAGTAATATAATTAGAAATACTGCCCCACAATATTATTTCCCTTTTAATAAAAATTTATCTAGCAATTATCCCTAAGTTTTTCCAAATATTTGTAAAGGTACTCTTTACATCAACCCTTACATCCCAGAATATGGGATGTCCCTTACATCAACCCAAAATATGAATTTTCCATCACACATATGCAGTAGACCTCTGTTCTTAGCATAGTTATCTCTTTAAAATCACATCCTAGTAATTTGGTCAAGGAATGAAATCAGTAGCAGGTTGGCCATGGATAAACCTTTCAACTCTGAAAGATTTAGTTTTCCTTATTTGTAGAAAGAATAAACACCTCACTGGAACACCATCATGAACGTAGGTATAATTTATTCAAGTCCTCTGTAAACTATGCTGAGATACATACAAAATAGTTTCTAATATAATAGTAGTGAGCTCATTGTCTTAACATCGTTAACAAAGACAGAAAATTCTTCTCGTGATGTCTCATCTCTCTTCAGATGACAGAATCATTATAGTTCTGAATATATAGTTCTGAATCCCTGCCTCTTACCTCATCATAATGAAGAGAAAGAGAACAGGAAGTATAGTAGATGTATTTAACTTTGCATCGGCTACATGTTCCCTCTCTGAAATGCATGAATACAACTGCACAGAACTACCATTTCAGCTATAATTTCAAGTTTCAGAATCTGGTCCTCCTCTCAGTGTTCTCACAAATGTGGAAACTTGAGTGCAAAACAGAGTCTCAATACAAACTGACTAAAAAAGAAGACAGTGAATACAGCTTTGTGAGCTGCATGTACCATTATGGCACTCATCTAGGCTTGACTGAGAGGAGGAGAGACTGGCTTCTTATTGTTACTTCTGACAATTGTCTAAAAGCCCCATCCTATGCCACATGCCCGAGTGCCCTCTATTCCTCACCTTCATGATCACTAGTCCCCCTGTGTCTGAGCTCTGACACATACATTTATGTAGTTTCATTTCCAGTAGTTCTGTCTCTCTTCCTCAACATCCAACAGATCTCATATGGTGAGTACTATCACTTAATATTTTTTATACACCTACAAAGATAAGGTCCTAGATTTCATAGGTGCAAATACATGGATCCTACCTTCTAAGAGTTCACACATTGGAGGGGACAGGTATGTGGAGAAAAATAAAAGGGAAAAGTTTGCAACAGCCACTGAAGGGCAATGTGAAATACAGCTGACTAAAGGCAGGACCCAAAGTGCTGAAGATTCAAGGGACTCTTAAAACTATAAAATGAAAATGGTGCCCATTGGTTCAGTTAGTTATTTTTTTTCTCTTGGAAAGGATTGGCAACATAGGACTAGATGATGATTATTTGTGGATTAATTTTAATTCATGAATAATAGTTTTTTAAGATGAAGATGAAGAGTTGATGGTGGAGAGGTAATGAGAGAGTTGAAAGCCAAGCTTTTCAGGTGTGATTCTTAGAGGAGGTGATGGCTCAGCAGATGAAGGGCTATGTTCATTTCAGGCAAAAAGGCTTACATGAGTGCAGGGGTTGGGAAGGACACTCAAAGTATATGGTTTGGTGTGAACAAAGGTGGGATTCAGTTACCCTGGTCCTTGTGAGGTTTGATGGCAGCACCATTCAAAGTTGTCTTGGTTTTCCTCACAGTACAACAGGAAAAAATAGAGGGAATTTAAGCAGAGGAGTACCATTACATGCATGTCCATTCATAAAGTGACCTTGGAAGCAGCCTGGAGGACTTTTCAGAGGATCTGTACATTACCTTTTACCATCCAGAAAGGATCCAGGTTAATCTGATGAACCCAATCCACCGAAATCCAGTTTACTGAGGAACAAATTTGCCAATGGTCAGGTTGCTAAGTTGGCCAAATTTATTAATGTGCCCCAAACTTATTTCTTTTTTTCCTATTTCTAAAGTTTGTAGATACTCATAGTGACGTGTTGCTGTGATCTGTGTACTCCTGCTGTCTAAGCTCCACTCCAACTTTCTGCTGACACAATACTCCCATGAAGCTTAATAAGAAATGCATTTATATATACAAAATGAAAACTGGTCAATTACATTTCTGTCCAACTACTAAGTGGCTCCTTTCAAAATGAGGCAGATATCAATGTTCTAATACAAAAGCCTCTCTCTCAGTTGCAAAAAGTAAATTACATGCTATATTATGATGTGTGTTAACAATGAAGACCTGTACAGATGAGAGATGGAGATAGATGGATTTTGCTTCCACATGTTTAGGATATTTCGGGAAGGATAAGCATTAAGTACTAGCAGTACTTACCTCCTCAGAGACACATAATGGCTGTATGTTTGTTTTCTGAGAAAGAAACCTTCTACTGTGTTGTACCTTTGTAGCAATTTTTTTTAATCATGAACATGCATTAGCAATCCAAAATTGAATTTATAATCAAGCCAAAAATGATGGGGAAAATTTAAATTAGAATATAACCCTTTTAGTGGTTTCTAATGGACCAGTCTCACGTGAAATGATCCTCATTTTTTTTGCCTTAGAATTATCATAAGCTGTAAGACAGGATCTTGTGAAAACATTCAAGCTGATGATGATGCTAAATTAGCAGCTAGGGTATGTGTCTCAACTTTAGACCATATTAATCCTCCTGTCCACCCTTCACCCCATTCTTCAAAGCAGGTTCCTTTTTCCCTGGCCTCTGTTTCTTTCTTGTTCTAAATCCAGAACATGGGCTTTCCTTTCACTGACATACTACCTTAATTTTATCTTAATTTTATATTGATCACATCAATTGTGATTATTTTGAAAGCATCTTATAAAAAGACTACCTTGTTGGATGTCATGTTCAATTCTGGGTACTCTGTCCTATGCCTTGTATTGATATTACTTCAAAATTATATATACCTATATTCTTCATACTTGTGGCAAATTATTATGTTGTAGATCAGCCTAAAAATGTTGCAAATCAAAACTTACTATAAGAAGTTGGGAAGAAAGGCTTCAGTTGGAAGTGAATACATAAAACTAGCAGCCTGGACACTTAGCACAAGAGGAACAAAGACTGCGTGACTTTTTTTATCGCAAGCCTGGCTCATAGAGGGGGGGAGGGTTGCATTGGCTGAAGGAAGTGGTTACTAGAACAAGGCATAACCAAAGATGGAATGTTGCTTAAAAAAACATCACTGAGGCTGTGTTTGAGTTAAATCATTAAATACTCTCCAGACAATGGGCCAGTGATGTGAGATAGCATCACTTGTCTCTGGCAGACCAAGCCACTAAGTCTGTTAGAGAAAAAAATTACTTATAAGAGCAAAAAACATACAAAACTCAAAGGTTTGATTTGCCATCTTCTACCTGTATATTGCATTAAGTATTGCCTTACCTCTGAGGTCATTTTTTCCCTCTTTGTTCATTGAGCCCTTCTTTATCACATTGGTGGATTTCCCTAAAATATCTTCTCTTCATTGGTTATTAGTTCACACTTTGAAATGAGGCACAGAAGTGTGGCTGAAGAGACTGTAGCAGTAAGAGGCTTATGAAAGATGCGCTTTGGGCTTACTTGGCTGACAATTCACTGACAATATCATAATATGGAATTTCTCTCTTGAGGTGACTCATATCCAAAAAGCAAATTTCTGGTGTCTCAGTTGTGGGGGCAGAGCAAGTGTATGGTAAATAAATGGCTGCCCATGTTCCATTGTAGGGGAAGGTCAGGGGTTCAATAAAGATGCTAATGGTACTTTCAATTAATTCCCACCAGTGTACACAATTTAAAGGACTAAATAAATGAATCATAGCACGATTATATATATAGACTTTCAAAACAATGTTTTAGAAGGACATTTAGTGACAGAATTGTTTATCATATGTTAAATTTAAAAGTAGTTACAAATTAGCCTATTCAATATGATCTTAGGCCTCTAAACATGTTTCTATTTATATCTCTATTTATTATCTTCAAAGCCTAGAAGGAAAAAAATGTCACTCAAGGACCTAGAATACAGTAAAGATAATCTCATTTTCTCTTCTCCTGCTTCAAATATTGACTGACAAATCTATTCTGGTTGGCTTTAAAAACAGATCAGAAAAAACAAAAACAAAAAAACAGATCAGTTAGGGATGCCTGGGTGGCTCATCAGTTGAGCACCTGCCTTCAGTCCAGGGCATGATCCTGGAGTCCTGGGATCGAGTCCCACATTGGGGTGCTTGTATGAGGCCTGCTTCGCCCTTTGCTTGTGTCTCTGCCTCTCTCTCTGTGTGTCTTTCATGAATAAAAAAATAAAACTTCAAAAAATAAATAAAAAATAAATAAAGACACAAAAGTTAAATGAGATCTGCATGTGGAGCTATTAGTTAAAATAATAGGCTGAATCTTAAAGTTAAGTAAACAACTATTCTGTACCTTTGTTCATCTCCACCAAGCTTGTGGTACCACGTATCATCAGGGCAACACAACTACAGCTCTCAGTTTTATTTGACCTGCTAAACTCACTTAATATTTTTTTTATTTATTTATTTATTTATTTATTTATTTATTTATTTTACTTTTCTTTTGATTCCAGTGTAGTTAACATACTGTGTTATACTACTTGAAGGCCCACAATGTAGTGATTCTATACATTACTCAGTGCTCATCACAATAATTGTACTCTTAATCCCCTTACCTATTTCACCCATTCTCCACTCACCTGCCTTCTGGCAACCACCAGTTTGTTCTTTATATTCAAGAGTCTGTTTTTAATCTTTGTCCTTTGTTTTCTTTCCTTGTTTTGTTTCTTAAATTCCACATATGAGGGAAATCATATGATATTTGTCTTTCTGTTTGACAAAATGGTTTCAAAATGATTAAAGATCTCAGTGTGAGAAGGGGATGAGGCAACTGGGTGATGGACACTAAGGAAGGCACTTGATGGGATGAGCACTGGGTGTTATACTATATGTTGGCAAATTGAATTTAAATAAAATATAAAAAAAGTAAAGATCTAAGTGTGAGAAATGAAACCACAAAGTTCCTAGAAAAAAACATAGGCAGTAAGCTCTTTGACATCAGTCATAAGAACAGTTTTCTAGATATGTATCCTTTGCAGGGAAACAAAAGTAAGAATAAACTATTTTGAGTATACCAAAATGAAAGGCTTTTGCACAGCAAAGGAGACATCAACAAAACTCAAAGTCAACCCATTGAATGGGAGAAGATATTTGCAAATGGTATATCTGCTAAAGGATTAGTATCTAAATTATGTAAAAAAAAAAAAATGTACACAACTCAACACAAAAGAGCCCCCAAATAATCCAATTAAAAACAGAATTCATGGGACAGCCCAGGTGGCTCAGCGGTTTAGTGCCGACTTTAGCCCAGGGCCTGATCCTGGAGACCCGGGATCGAGTCCCACGTCGGGCATCCTGCGTGGAGCCTGCTTCTCCCTCTGCCTGTCTCTGCCTCTCTTTCTCTCTCTCTGTGTCTCTCATGAATAAATAAATAAAATCTTTAAAAAAAAAAAAAAAAGACAGAAGACATGAAGAGACATTTCTTCAAAGAAGATATACAGATGGCTAACAGACACATGAAACAATGCTCAACATCAACTTATTTACAAAGAAATGCAAATCAAAACTACACTGAAATATCACCTCACACCTGTCAGAATAACTAAATTCAACTATACAAGAAACATCAAGTGTTGGGAAGGATGTGGAGAAAAAGGAACCCTGGTGAACTATTGGTGAGAATGCAAACTGCTGCAGCCACTGTTGAAAACAGTATGGAAGCTCTTCAAAAAATTAAAAATAAAATTACCATATGATCCACCAATTCTACTAGCAGGTATCTAGCCACATAAAGATAAAATTTTTAATTATTCCAGAAGAAAATAATTTCCTAATATGGCCAAACCATATTAACTAATTAATCTCCTGTCTGCTCTACCATCAGATAACCACTACAACCACTTTAATGTATATTTCAGTCTTTTTCCCAAAACATATATATTTCTATTTGTTTTAAAGTGAGTTTATAATGTAGAATAGTTTATTTGCATAGTTTGCTTAACTCTATGTTTCAAATATTTCCCCCATATCCCCATTTATTCTTTCTCTATAAGTGTTCTAAGGTCTGAATAATTATTCATGAAGACCTGTGCCATCGTTCTGTCTGCCATAATTTATTATGCTAATGTGGAGCATGTTTTATTAATTACACTTGTTATTTGGAATAATTGTAGACCCACATGAAGTTGTAACAAGAAATACAGAGGCATCTTGTGTACCATTTACATAATTTAGTCAAATGGTAACTACTTTAAAAATTACACTACAATACCACAACCAGAAGATTCCCAATGATACAGTCCTGATACAGAACATTTCCATAATCACAAAGATCCCCTATATTGCCCTGTTATAACCACATCTACTTCCCTTCCATCCCCCACACCCATACCCAACCCTCACCTTAAACTTTGGCAAATACAAACTTGTGCTTCATTTTTATAATTTTTTCCATTTCTAATTTCTTATACAAAGAGATTAACTCACAACAGTATGAAATATAAAGAAGTCTACTGACATGCTCCCGAAAGAAATTAACGAAACTTAAGTTTTAGAAAAATTAAAGTCACTGGCTCAAAGGTTAGGGGAAAACAGGAAATGATAAAATATTTATTCAAGAAAATCTATAAAAGATCAGTAAGAAAAAAGGGAGTCTGTGGTATTTCAAAAGAAACACTGGCGGTGTAGCAAGGCAGAGACTTCACTCCAGATTGTTGCAGCCAAGAACAAAGGATTCTGACTCCCCCAAGATCCAAGCCAGTGGATCTTCTTCCCAGGAGAAGCAGGACTTCAACATAACTCTTTCCGTCTTCAATTATCTGTTGCCGAGGCAAAGTCCCAAATGAGTGTAGTCTAGAGGTGGGAAGTCTCATCTTCTGCCCAACCACCATTTGTTGGGAATGGAAAATCTACCTTGAGTGTGACATGCTGAGAATACTGCGTGCCCCCCCGCCCCCGCCCGCCCCACTAGCCCTTTCCTTGACTAATAATGTGGTGATTTCATGACAGAAGACTCAAGCCAGGAGAGCTTCCAGCTGTTGGCCACTACCTGTACCATGTGCTCTGCCCTTAGAGAGGAGATGTCACTCAAAGAGAAGCTTACCATTGTCCCCACACCTAGTTCCATAGTCCTAGCTCAAATATTTTACCGGAGGTGAGAGATAGGCTATAAAACAAATACCTCCTATAATAGTCCTTAAGAAAGTGACTTCACTTGCAACAGAGAATGGAGAATAGTTTAAACCAAAGACAATCCCCAAAACTGTAGAGATTGGGATGAAAGGAAATGGGGAGGAGATTCATGCATCTAATGAAGATACACCATAGACTGTAGGTTAGCCAGTTTGCAGGTAAGAACTGGGAATAAGTCCCTTGAGAGGAGTCCTCCTTGGGTCAGAACAAATATCAACCACTGACCTCAAAAACTGTTTCATAGAAAGACTCACAATCTTATTAAATTAGATTGTAGAGAAATTATGCCCCAAGGCACTACTAAAAGCAATGGCAATTAGTAGAATTTAACAGCTGGATGTGGTGAGGAAAAGAGTGGAAGAGTCCTTATCAGTACCATTGTCATTCCAAGGTAACTGTGCTGCATCTCCTTAAGGAGCATAGGCTTAGCTCTATGGGGTGAAGGAAGGAAAACACACATCACAAAGAATCCAACCAATCATTATACAAATAATTATACAAATCATTATACAAATAACAAGCTCCAGGGAGGCAAGGATAGTATCCAAAGATGTCATATTTCCTAATATATACAGTTTCCCAAAAAATTATGAGACATGTGAAAAATAGAAAGTATGACCAATGCATCAGAAAAAAAAGAAGGCAGGAGCACCTGGTGGGCTCAGTCCGTGGAGCATGTGACTCTTGATCTAGAAGTCATAAGTTCAAGCCCCATATTGAGCATAGAGATTATTTAAAAATAAAATCTTAAAAAAAGAAAGAAAGTAATTGAAACTGCCTATGAGAATAACCAGATCCTGGGTTTAATAGTAAAAGATTTTGAAGTAGCCATTTACAACTAGGTTCATAGACATAACTGAAAGTATGATTGCAAAGTAAAAGAAGATATAGTGATAATGTAGTGTCAAAGAGAGAATATCAATAAAGATGAAAACTATTTAAAAAAAAACAAAAATTTTCTGGAGCTGAAAAGTACAATGACTAAAATAAGAAATCATTAGAGGGATTTAACAGTTAGAAAACATAGGTATTGAACTTGAGGAGGTATCAATAGAAATTATGCAAAAGAAAGAAAGAAAGAAAATGAAAGGAAAGGAAAAGAAAAGAAAGAAAAGAAAAGAAAAGAAAAAGAATGAACAGATATGAAGAGAGCCTCAGTAAAATGTGGGACACCATTAAATGTGTCATCTTATATATAATGGAAATATCTGTAGGAAAAGAGAGAAAGAAGAAAATTATTCAAAGAAATTATAGCTGAAAACTTCCCAAATTTGTTGAATAATAATATCCTACACATACAGGAAGGTTGACTGACTCCATGTAGAATAAATATAAAGAGAGCCACAGACACATTAGAGTAAAAAAATGTAGAAAGTCAATGACAAGGAGAACATTTTGAAAGCAACAAGAAAATATAATGATTCATTGCTCACAAGAAAACACCAATAAAGTCAACAGCTTACTTATCATTAGGAATAATACAAGCCATAATGAACTAAGATAACAAAGTGTTCAAAGAGAAAAAAACTATCAACAAAGAATCCTATATCCAGAAAGCTATCACTCAACAATGAAGAAAAAATAAAAGCTTTACCAGATAATCAAGAACTGAGAGAATTTGTCTCTAGATTTTTTTTACAGTAAATACTACAGAAAATTCCTCATGTGAAAGCAAGGACTAGAGATAGTTATTTGGATCCACACAAAGAGCACTGCTAAAGAAAATTATGGAATTATAAAAGACACTAAGTGCATATTTTCTCAATTTTTCCTTTAACTGGTTTAAAAGAAATACATAAAATAATATACATATAATATACTACGGAGTCTATAATGTATAAACATATGTGTGTGTATATATACACATATATATATATATATATATATATATATATATATATATATACAGTCAAAACAGCAAAAGGAAGTAGGAGGGAGCAAAGCTATAGTGTTCTAAGGAAATGATAATGGATGATAAATAATTATAACAACCTACTGTTGGTTTTGCAATGTTAATAGATGTAATACATATAATAATACCACATAAAAAGCATAAAGGAACAGAGATTTGTAGAAAGAAGATATATAAATGTGTATATATATGTTTATATGTTTATATATATTTCTCAAATTAAGCTACCATATACTGAATAGATAAAATATAGATATAACTCACAAAATTAAAACGCTACATTAGAAAATATTTACTCAATATAAAAGTATAGTAGATGTAGAGGTACAATAGAGGGACAAAAAGATACACCACAAGGAAAACAAAAGAGTCATGGTGCCTGGGTGGCTCTATTGGTTAAACACCTGTCTTCAGCTCAGGTCATGATCCCAGGTTCCTGGGATTTAGCCCCATGTCAGGCTCCCAAATTAGTGGAGAGTCTGCTTCTCCCTCTCCCTGTCTGCTTGCTTGTTCTCTCTCTCTCTCTAATAAATAAATCAATAAATTTTTTAAAAAGAAAAAAAAATAGAGTAAGTAGCAGAAGTACTTTCAACTATATAAAAAAAGACATCAAATGTGAATGGATTTAATAATCTATCAAAAGGCAGAGATTAGGGCAGCCTGGGTGGCTCAGCGGTTTAGCACTGCCTTCAGCCCAGGGCCTGATCCTGGAGACCCGGGATCGAGTCCTGCATTGGGCTCCCTGTGTGGAGCCTGCTTCTCCCTCTGCCTGTGTCTCTGCCTCTCTCTCTCTCTCTCTCATGAATAAATAAGTAAAATATTTTTTTAAAAAAGACGTAGCAAGCAATACTTTGAGGTAAAAAAAAATGAAGACAACAATATACCACACCTTATGGGACACAGTTACAACAGTGCCAAGAGGGGACTTTATAGCTGTAAACGCCTATATTAAGAAAGGAGGAATCATTTTTAATCAGTAATTTAACCATGCATCTTAGACATATGTGACAAAGCCCACAGTTAGCATCATACTCAATGATGAAAAGTTAAAAGATTTTCCTCTAAGATCAGGAACGCGACAAGGATGCCCATTCTTGCTATCTCATTTAAAACGAATACTGAAAGTCCCAGTTAGAGCAGTAAGTCAATAAATAAATAAACAAACAAACAAGCAAATAAATAATAAGAAGAAATAAAAAGTACCTAAACCAGAAAGGAGGAAGTGAAGCAAACACTATTTATAATAACATAATCTTTGATATAGAAATTCCTGAAAGACCCTACCAAAAACTGTTAGAACTATGAAATGAATTAAGTAAATTTGCAGGACACAAAATGAATGTATAGCAATAAGCTGCAATTTCTATACAGTAATAAGGAACTATCTGAAATAGAAATAGAAAGAACAACCCAATTTACAAAGCATCTAAAGCAATAAAATACATAGAAATAAATTTAACCAAGGAATTTAAAGAACTGTACTCTAGAAGCTATAAGACACTGATGAAAGAGATTGAAGAAGATGCAGATAAATGGAAAGATAATTTCATATTCTTGGACTGGAAGAATTAATATTATAAAAATATATCCATACTACCCAAAGTGATCTACAAATCCAAAGTAATCTCATTCAAAACTCCAATGGCAAAAACAAAAACAAAAAAAACCTTTCCAATGGCACTTTTCATAGAAATAGAAAAAAATAATCCTAAAATATGTATGGAAACAAAAGACTCCAAATAGCCAAGGTCATTCTGAGAAACAACAAAGCTGAAGGCATCACATTTCCTGTTTTCTAGCTGTATTACAAAACTGTAGTAATCAAAACACTATGATACTGGCAGAAAAATAGGCACATAGATCAATGGAATGGAATAGAGAGCCTAGATGTACCTTACACATATACAGTCAACTCATATTTGACAAAGATGTCAAGAACACACAATGAGGAAGACATTCTGTTCAATTACTGGTCTTGGGAAAACTGGTATCCACATACAAAGAATGAAATTGGGTCCCTAACCTACACCAATCACATAAATGAACTAGAAATGTATCAAAGACTTAAATATAAGACTTGAAACTATAAAGCTCCTAGAAGAAAACTTAGTAAAACAGATATTTGACATTCGTTTTGGCAATGATTTCTTGGATAAAACATCAAAAACATAGGAAATAAAAACTAAAATAAGTATTTAGGACTACATTAAACTAAAGAGCTCTACAAGGCAAAGGAAACCATCAATACATTGAAAAAACCACCTACGATATGAGAGAAAATATTCACAATGCATATATATCTGATAAGAGGTTAACCAAAACATATAAATTATAGAACTCATACAACTCATAGCAGGAAAACAAACAAACAAGCAAACAAATGTTCTCATTATAAGATAGGAAAAGTACTGGAACACATTTTTGCAAGAAGACATACAAATGACCAATAGGTATATAAAACCTATGTAATAGTAATCATCAGAGAGATGCAAATCAAAATCACAATGAGATATCACCTCACACCTGTTATAATAACTGTTACTAAAAAGACCAGAGATAAATGTTGGTGAGGATATGGAGGAAAGGAACCCTTCTACACTATTGGTTGGAAAGCAAGATGGTAGCACCATTATGGAAAACAGTATGGTGGTTCTTTAAAAAATTAAAATTCACCTACCATATGATTCAGCAATCCTACTCTTGGGTACATATCTGAAGTAATTGAAATCAGTATCCCTAAGAGATATTGTACACTCATTCATCGCAGGACTATTCATGAAAGCAGGATAGCAAACAACATAAATGTCCTTCAACTGATGGATGGATAAAGAAATGTATATACTGGGATCCCTGGGTGGCGTAGCGGTTTGGCGCCTGCCTTTGGCCCGGGGCTTGATCCTGGAGACCCGGGATCGAATCCCACATCCGGCTCCCTGCGTGAAGCCTGCTTCTCCCTCTGCCTGTGTCTCTGCCTCTCTGTCTCTCTCTGTGTGACTATCATGAATAAATTTAAAAAATCTTCAAAAAAAAATGTATATACTCACAACAGAATATTACTCAGCCATCAAAAACGATATCTGGTCACTTTGACAACATGGATGGACCTTCAGAGTATTATGCTAATTGAAAATAATCAGGGACAAACAAAAATGCCAAGCTCATATTACAGAGAACAGATTGGTGATTGCCAGAGGCAGGGCATAGAGAGTGGTGAAATGGTTTATGGGGTCAAAGATACTAAATTCCAGGTTTTTAAAAAATGAATAACAGAGTTGTAATGTATGGCATGCTGGCTATAGTTCAGTACAGAGTACTGCACACTTCAAAGTTAAGTAGAAATTTTAAAGTTTTCATCAGAAGAAAAAGAATATTTGGGATCCCTGGGTAGCGCAGCGGTTTGGCGCCTGCCTTTGGCCCAGGGCGCAATCCTGGAGACCCGGGATCGAATCCCACATCGGGCTCCCTGCGTGGAGCCTGCTTCTCCCTCTGCCTGTGTTTCTGCCTCTCTCTCTCTCTCTCTCTCTCTGTGACTATCATAAATAAATAAATAAAATCTTAAAAAAAAAAAAGAATATTTGTAATTATGTATGGTGACCAATGTTACGAGATTTATTATGGTCCTCATTTTGCAATATGTACAAATGTTGAAACATTATGCTGTGTACCTGAAATTAAGATGTTATATGTCAATTATATATCAACTTTTTAAAAAGGCAATAATATGAACATGAATATACAAATAAATCAGATAATTTGGATAAACTGGACTAATTCTCAAAATTACAAACGAGCAAAACTGAATCAAGAAGAAAGAGCAAGGGGGATCCCTGGGTGGCGCAGCGGTTTGGCGCCTGCCTTTGGCCCAGGGCGCGATCCTGGAGACCCGGGATCGAATCCCACATCGGGCTCCCGGTGCATGGAGCCTGCTTCTCCCTCTGCCTGTGTCTCTGCCTCTCTCTCTCTCACTGTGTGCCTATCATAAATAAATAAAAAAAAAATTTAAAAAAAAAAATAAAAAATAAAATAAAATAAAAAAAGAAGAAAGAGCAATACGAAATATCCAAATTCTATCATGGAAAAGGTTTTTAGAAACTTTCTCAGAATCTCTTCACCATTTGCCAGGAATGCATGCAGGCTTCCTGGGAAGGATATGTTCCCATCAAAATGTTCAGATTAGGAAAAGACAACAGTGCCTTTCACCGAATTACTGGACACAGTGCAGCAGATCGCCCCAAAGCAACCCAGCAAGCTCAGTCATGTCCTTCATTTTCCCCATGTGATATAGTAAGAACTCTCATATTAAGGAACCCTCAATAACTGAGGTAATTAGTAGAGAAATTTATCCTTGGCTAGGGTGAGCAGAGTCTCCAGTTGATCAGAAGGCCCCTTTTAGTAAACAAGGGAATAGAGAGATGCTTCTTCTCAGTGTCCAAGGGTCAGAAAGGATTCATAATACTACATTTAAATTTAAAGAGAGGAACTGGACCAGAACAAAGAGATTACAGAACTTGCAAGCTTACTGGATGATGCCTCAGCAAGAGTGAGAAAGATACAACAAACTGTAATAGAGAAAATCCAGGACAGCTGCAAGTGAACCTTTCATGGTACCAATCTCGTTTAAAGCTCCTTAATGTCATGTATCTTTAGTCAGCACCAGCAAAGAACAGGTATATGAATGGGTAGTGAGATATACTACCTCACTGATAAATGTGCATAGCAATACAAAATCCTATTCTTAGACTTCAGTTCCCACATTGTTCTTGAGTCAGTAGCAATGGAAACCAGCTTGGCTCAAATTACCAGCTCCTGCATTTAGAAAATCTATAATACAGGGCAAATGAGGGCTGATTTATCAGATTTGCCATTGGCTAAATAGTAAGAGTGGAGGGAGAGGAGGGTGCTGGATAATTTAGCCCAGGCCCTAAAGAGCTATGTGTTCTAGAAAACACACAGGTGCCCTTACTGATGGCCAGCATGTATTCATATGCTCACCTCCAGCAGGGGACCTTTACTGCCCAGACCCTGAGTTGACAGTCAACAGGGTTCCCATCTCTGTTCAGGGGTGGGCTCTACAGGCCCAGCCTCCTGGTTAATGTAGTCTTTACCTTTCCAGCACAGTCTTTCATGTTGATGTTGAGACAGTGGCCCTAAGGCTGTCTGGCCCAGAGCTGAACACACTCTCACTATTGTGCCAAACAATCCCAGATTCTACTTATTGTAATGGGCATCCCCAATGTGTTTAGAAAATTTTGCAGTGTGGTTATTAATATGTTGGATTCAGAGGCCTGGAAGCTGTTCTGTAAAGTACAGTGTTTAACTGAAAATTGCCTTCACAGTTGGGAGTAGTAGCCTACACTCCTTGGATGTCTTTACTTACAGTTTGCCCTGATGGTCCTCACCTCTTTTGTGAAACCTTTGGAGAATCGACCAAAGACTACGTTATTGTCTAAAATTTACATTGAAAACGTCAGAAAAAACAGTAACACCCTGGATGGTTGTTGGAAGGGAGAAGCTGTCTGGGCATAGGAAGTAGTTATTAGACCAGGGTTGAGGTAGAAGAGGAAGGATGATGACATCAATCTTTGCAGAGCCCACATTTACATGAAACCATGATACGCTGTTAAATACAATTCCTCCCAGCTCACAAGGCAAATGAGGGAAGCCAGCGTCATTTGTCTCTGGTTTAGTCTCCCACTAAACCGTCAAGAAGGCACACCCAAACCTGTGGTGGCAGACAGAGCAGGGGAGAGAAATTCTATTAACATCTCAGTTCAGAAAAATCGGTGTATGCATCGGTGTATGCTGTTTATGGAGCATCGTGCAGAATTTCTGAAGTTACTGTCCATGCCATACCCACTGGGACTCCCCTGCCTTTCTTCTCTCCCACAGGATGTCATGGTCCCCCAGGGATCATGGCCACAAAGTTTCTGAACTTGGTTGGGCTCCCGCCCACTTTGCAATCCTTGTATAGATCTTAGTCATTTCTATCTCTCATTTCCCTTCACCGTGTGCCTTTTTGATCCACTCACTTCAGAGAACTAAAAGAATTACTCCTTTGTACCTCCCAGATACAAAGAAGAAAAACATGAACACTCCTCAAATCCAATAAAGCCTTAAATTCAGAACCCATGGACACTGCTGACGTTCCTTTCCCTGCAAAAGGAAAGTTTCAGAAGAAAGGCCCGGTCTGGAGTGAAGGCACAGCAACTTTTGTTGAAACTTCTGTGATTGGCGGGAAGCCTTGACTCTGGCTGCAGTTAGCAATGGTCTCAGCACAGGAACACTTGTTGGGATTTTGATGAAGCTGGAGAGTGGTTTGGCCTCCAAGAGTTTGAACCTAGTCTAGTCTGACTGAATACAACTTCAGAATCTTCAGCTGAGCATGGATGTCTCCAAAACATATCATCTCTTTAAAGAACCCTTAGTAAATGACACTAGAACTGACCAGGAGTGTTCATCCATGCACGCATGAACAAAATGCTGTCAGGTATGAGAAACAGAGAGAGGAGGAAGAGCTCTTTTCTACCCCCAAGGTGCCCAGGCTTATCGTGGTAAAACACTGCCAGGTGGAGGCACTGGAAGGTGTACATATGTGGCCCGAGGTCTAAGCAATTCGTTCTTTAGGAGAATTTGTGGCCTAGTGCCTGTGAGGGGAAGTGTGCACAAATGTCCTTCTGGTTCACAGTGCAGCACAGCTGCCCCTCCAGCACATCACCCTGAGGTTAGATTGCCTGAGTTTGAATTCTGGCACCACTCCTTCCTGATGGTACAGCCTTAGGCAATGTCCATGCTACAATTTCCTTGCTGGTATAATGGGAAAGGGAGATGATAATAATATGCCTACCTCATGGTATCATGAAGATGAAGACAGTTAGTATAGGAAAAGCACTTACAAGAGTGTCTGGCATATAGAAAGCACTCTGCAAACATTATACATTATTATGATTATTATTATCACTATTTTTATCAATTAATTATCAGGTCTCAAGGGTAACCTGGCAATCTGTATTATTCTCTCACTAGCCTGTTTGATCGGGATCCAATACCTCCGGGAGGAAACTCACAGTGTCAAAGCTAAAATAGCCTGGCTTTCTTTACATTAGGTGGGAAGGGAAGGAAGGAAGGAGTGGGAGGGAACAGCCATTCATGCTTTAGGTCCTGCCATTGCCCTACTCACCTCCAGGAAACTAACCAGCAATAAGACAGGTAAGCAAAGGGTTGGATCCACCTCCTCTCTCTCTCCCTCCTAATTTCCGTTCCACCACTTACATGTCCCAGAAAGTGTTGGTTGACTCTGAAACTGCAAGAATCAGGCTTACACCTGATTGATTCAGGTCAAATGTGTAGTTGATTTGGGGGTTTATTGGCAGATCGGTGAGCAGAGGGTATCCTGAAACTGAGCAAACATAGTTAAATAAAGCTTCCTCTGCGTTTCGAGAAGTGGAAACACTTTAAGATGTCAGTATTAATAGCTGTCATTACCCTACCAACCTATGATTGTGAGCCCACCCTTGGTTTAAGGGCAGACGTGGTTGTGACCTAGATCAGAGGGGTAATATGTATTCCCTCATCTGATTGCTGAGCCCTTTGCTTTTCTTTGCATATGGAACATTTTTCTCAATAGAGAAGCAGAGCACTTTGAAAGGCACACCCATATTCTATGTGCTATGACATTTCTTCACCTAAATCTGCAATTCTATAACCCAGTTCTCTCTAGCCAGGCTGTGCTGACAATCTTTGTGGACATTGGGTTTAAGTGAAACCAATATAAGACATTGGGTGCGTTCCTCTCAGACAAATGAAAACCGCATGGGAGGCAGCATCATTGGTCTCTGGCAGACTAAGCCACGAAGGAGCATAAGAAAAAAAATATTTAGATGTATGAGAAGAAAAAAGTATTCATTATAAAGAAGAGCAAAAAAGCCAAATTTCTAAATCATATATTTAACAAAGGATCTAAAGAGTCACCAGAGTAAACATTACAAAACTTCTGGGAACACCAAAGATGAAAAGTGCAGCAGAATGCAATGTTCACAGCGAGGGTTATAAAATATGGATTTAATGCAATTTCCATCAAGATACACATGACAGCCTAAAAATTAATAATGGGTTTCCAAAAGTGCATATTTAAAATACTCACAAATAACTAAACAAGTAAATGTACTGAGTACTTTTTATAAATAATTAGCTTTTGTCTCCACTGTACTGCTTAATTTATAAAAATACTGCTTCTTTTTGGAAATATTTTGTTCTTCCTCTATGGTGATGATTTATTCCATTGTCTCTGATTTCAGGACTAATAATTTCCATTTGGCCTAAAGAGATAAATCCTGGAGACAGATTTAGGATACCCAGGGAAGAGAAAAACACATCCAGAGTGGCTTTGCAGCCCTGCCTTGCTCTGTTTGACTCCCACTCCACCACCACCATATGCCCACAAAGAGAATATCAGCTAAAGAAGAACTAAGAGCATTTGCAGAAGTCCTGTTTAAGTGACACAGCAATTTGACATTGAACACATTCTCTTCAGCCAATGAGGATCAGATGTAGTGTGACATCACTTGTCTCTGGAAAAAAAAGCCGTCAAGAATACTCACAGGAATAGAGCTACTGCATAGAGAAAAGTACCTTTCTCACAATACCACCAAAATCTAAAAAGTAGGAAACAAAAGGTATAACAACTTTACTAATTTATTTAGTGTAACATGAAAAGCTAAGAGAAAAAATGGAAGTCAAATATAACATAAAATTCTAAAATTACAATGTAAATCTAAAATTCTCTAGGAATGATGAACAAGCAGAACTAAGGAAGAACTCTTGTCTTTTCCTGATCTTACTACATGCCTTATAATTACTCTTCTCACCCACACTGTTTAATCTACATAGGTATTTCCTTCTTTCAGCATGCATTTCCTTTACCTAAGGAGACAATACTTTCCCCCATACTCTGTAGTCTGAGGAGATAAGATACTTCCTCAAGTCAGTAGTTGGAAAGAGACACATTGAGGCATAAAGGAACATTCCCCATCAATAAAAAAGGCAGGCAAGCTTTCATGGTGTCTGCATTTATCATCCAAATGACATGGACACTTGAGTGGTAAATTTCATCTTAATTCTGATTGTACACTTACAGTCTCTTGTCACCTCACAGCCTGCCAGCAATGGCAGTGGTGTATGCCAAGGTATTTGAGAAATACAAAGCTGGATAAAAGCCTTCTCAAAAGTCTAGGATGACCTCAGCACACTTGTAGCCTGGACAGGGACCCTGAGAAACGTATCTACTCTCCCCACACTAGAAGCACATGCTTTCACCTACAAAAACTTGCCTCATCATTCTCTTAGAACACCTCTGCCGAGGTTTTCAAAGAATGAAGCTCTTCCAGATTTATGTCAGCTTGTATTCAGTTATCTGAAGGATCACCAATCTCTCCTCTTCAGCTGCAAAAATCTGAATGGCTTTAAAAAACAAGAGATTTCATTACATTCATTATATTAATCCATGGCAGGGGTGGGTGGAGAATGAGAAAATAAATTCCCATATTTTAGTAGATGACATCACCTGTTTTTATGTGATTTGAGCTGCAAGGACACTGGATCATTGCTAATTGGGCTGTATGCTATCCCATCATATCCCTAAAGTTTAATTCTCTAAGGTTTTTTTCTTTTTTGAAAATTGTTTTGGCTATCCCAGATCCTTTGCATATCTATATAAATTTATTTAGTGCAGCAATTTCTACAGAGGAAAAAGAAGGAGGAGGAAGGATCCTGTTGAGATATTGATTGACTCCATAAACTGACTTGAGAGAATTAACCTCTTAAAAACATTGAAGATTTAAATTCATTATATATATGTATTACATATAATATATATATATATATCAATGTTTTAGATCTTTTAAATTTTACTCAGTTGTATTTTGTGGGTCTTGGATTAGAGGTCTTCCATATTTTTTATTATAATTATATTATGCATTTTGATAGTTATGATTTTGATTGTTTTTCCATTTTTAAATTAAAAATATATATATAGAGAGAGAGAAATTCACCCTTTTTAATTCACAATTCTGTGAGGTTTGACAAATGTATATAATCATGTAAGCACCACCATGATCAATATATAAAATAGTTTCATTATTCCAAAATATTTCCTTGTACCCCCTTGTAGTCAACCCCTTCTCTATCCTTATAATTTGCTTTTGTAAAAAAAAAAAAAAAAAAAAAATAATTTGCTTTTGTAAAAATGTCATATAAATGGAATTATACAGTATAGGATTTAGAGTCTGGCTTCTTGCATATAGCATAGTGACATGAAACTAATCATGATGTTGCATGAATCTTTAGTTTGTTCCTTTTTAGTGTTGAAAGTTATTCCATTATATGAATGTAAGATGATTTATTTACCCATTTCTTAACTGCGAAACATTTGTGTTATTTCTAGATTTGCTGATTAAAAATTAAGCAGCTTTACTTTCTTCTAGAGGTTTTATTTTAAGTTGACCTTTAGCTCTATAATTTAATTTTTGTATGAGATATGAGTAACAGATCAAAATTTATTATTTTGCACATGGATATCCAATTTTCCAGTACCATTTGTTGAAAAGTCTATCCTTCATTGACATGTTTTTGCACTTATGCCAAAAATCAGTTGACTACATATATATGTGGACCTAATTTGAGACTGCTCTTTTTTACTGTTCATATGCCTGTCCTTTCACCAATACAATACTGTCTTACTTTAGTGTTAGAATAAATCTGGCAATCAGGGAACATGAGTCTTCCAACTCTGTTTTGCTTTTTCAAAAATGTTTTGCCTATTTTCTTCTCTTTTATTTGCATTTCCATATAAATTTTAGAATTCCTTTGTCAGCTTGTACAAAAAAAAAAAAAAATCCTGCTGAGAATTTAAATAGAAAGACACTGAATCTATAGATCAAATGAAGAGATTGACACCTTAGTCATCTTATCAAGAAACAGGGTATTTTACATCCTGGATTTCTTTCATGCAGATTTGTATGTTATATAAGACTTAGAGTTAACTATTTTATGGGCTTTAGTGCTATGTAAATGGTACTTATTTTATTCTTAAGTGTTTAATGCAAGTAAATAGAAATAAACTCAATATTTGTATATTGATCTTGAAACTCTGACCGTGCTAAACTCATCTACTGTAGTAAATTTTATAGATTCTGTTGTGCCCAAGATTGCAAATCTGAGAAACCACGGAGGAGTCGAGGAGCCCACACAGGTGCAAGCCCACGAGGGTTGATTTACAAGCTCGAGCTTGGGTCCAAGTATACCCGACACAGTGGAGCAGGGACTTGGACCCCGAGGTGGGTTTTAGCTTAGTTTTAAGGGCTGGTCTAGGGGACCTTCAGAAGGGCTGGAGCAATTCCTCAAGTTCTGTTTACATTCTGATATGGGGCTTTCAAGGGCATTGAGCTCTGTTCTCATTCTAATATGGGGTTTCCTTCCCCTGACTTGGGCTCTGTTCTCATTCTAATAGAGGCTTCCTGCCCTTGGCTTGGGCTCTGTTTTTATTCTAATATGGGACTTTCTAGGACGTTAAGCTGTAAGCTGTTTTTTTTTTCCTGTAACTCAAGTAAGGTAAAGTTCAGCTCTTATTCACCGGGGCCTGGGATGGCTGTACTTGTGCTAACGCTGAATTTAGTGGAATGGCCTTAATTTTCTCGGCCTCCACAGATTCTTTGGGATTTTATACGTAGACAAATATATTGTCTACGAATACAGATATTTTATTTCCTCTCTTCCAATCGGTATGCCATTTATTTGTTTGTTTGTTTTGTTTTACTGAACTGATTCTTCATTGGAGTGGCAAGAGCAGGTATCCTTGTTTTGTGGCCAATTTTAGCAGGAAGCATTTAGTCTTTCACTTTTAATCATGCTGCTGATTATACGTTTTTTGTAGATACCATTTATCAGGCTGAAGACATGCTGAAAGTTTTTATCATGAAAAGAGGTTATATTCTGTCAAATACTTTTTCTGTATCTATTTACATGATTGCATTGTTAGTGTTCTAATTCTATTAAATTGATAAGTTACATCATATCATGATGAACAACCTTTGCATTAATGGATGAATCCCACTTAATTATGATTTATCTTTTCTTTATTGGATTCCATTTGATAGTATTTGAGAGTTCGTATATATATGCATATCTATCTATCTATATATATACACATATATGTATATATAGATATATATATACACCAACTGTTGTTTGTTCTTCTTGTAATATCTGTCAGGTTTTGGTATCAGGGAAATAAATATTAGACTCATAAAATGAGTTGGGATATGTTTTCTCTTTTCTTAAATTATGGAGAAGTCCTATAGAATTGGTATTATTTATTTCTTCAGTGTTTGGTAAAATTTGCCAGTGGAGCCATTTGGGCCTAGAGTTTTCTATATTAGAAAGTTTCTAACTAAAACTTAAATTTGTCTAATAGATTTAAAAGTATTCCTTTTTATTTTCTTTTTTATTATTTCATTTTATAGTGAAATATATTTGATACATAACATTGTATAAGTTGAAGGTGTATAACATGTTAATATAACACATTTACATATTTAATGTGATTGTCATTGTATCAATGATTAGCATCTCTTCTATCACATTATAAAATTGCCTTTCTTTTTAATGGTTGGAATGATAAAGCCCTACTCTCTTAATAGGTTTTGAACTTAGAAATAAAACAGCTATTTGACTGGCAAAATGAGTTTCTTCAGGAATAGCAGAGAATTGCAATTTGGGACAAAACAAGATTTGGTAAAAACTATCAGCTAGGTCAACAAAAAAAGGAGAGGAACATTATTTTGTGGAAAGGAAGGAGGAAGTTGGGAAGGGTTGTTTTGAACAAAAATGCATTGAAGAAAAGGAAGAATGTAGGTGATGACACTCATTGGCTGAGCTGCTGGGATAATCTGTTTCTTGTAGAAGGTGCAAGGTACATCTTTTCCTGTTGGAGTCTGTAATTGATTCTCTCCTGTTGAGAATTCGGTTATGGTCTATAACAGGCATCGGGCGGTACTGGTTTGAGCTTCCCCTTCTATCCTCCCAACTCCATTTTAGTGAGGTTTCTTATTATTAATATTTGTGTGTTGGATGATTAAAATACAATATTGTTATCTCTATTCACTATACCATGCATTAGATTTACTACTTGTTGCCAGTTTGTACCCTAAACAACATCTGTCCTATGCCGCCACTCTTATCCCCTGGTTACTATATTTTTACTTTTCTTACAAGTGACTTTTTAGATTCCACGTTGAAGGGATATCATACAGTACTTGCTTTCTTTGTCTGACTTATCTCACTTGGCATAATTTGCTCAAGGTCCATCCACGTTTTTGCAAACGGCAAGATATCTTTCTCATAGCTATAATATTCCATATATATATTATACGCACGCACACACACACACACACACACACACACACACCGTCTTTATCCATTCTTCCATTAATGGGCACTTTGGTGGTTTCCATATCTTGACTATTGTGAATAAAGCTGCAATAAATATGGGAGTGGATATACCTCTTTGATATTCTGTTTCAATTTCCTTTGGGTATATACAGAGAATGGAATTGTGGATCATATGATAGTTCTACATTTAATTTTTTGAGGAAACTCCATATTGTTTTCATAGTGGATGAACCAATATGTATTTCTACCAACAATATACAAGGGTTCCCTCTGTCCACCACCTTGCCCACACTTATTGGTGTTCTTTTTTATTTTTTTTAAGATTTTATTTGTTTGAGAGAAAGAAAGAGAGAGAGCAAACCGAAGTGTGGGGAGGGGGAGAGGGAGAGAAAGAGAGAGGGAGAAGCAGACTCCCTGCTGAGCAGGAAGCCTGATGCCAGGCTCTATCCCAGGACCCTGGGATCAAGACCTGAGCAGAAGACAGATGTTCAACTGCCAGTCACTCAGGCACTCCATCTTTTGTGTTCTTGATGACAGCCATTCCAGCATATGTAAGGTGATATCTTGTGGTTTTGATTTGCTTTTCCCTGATGATTAGTGATGCTGAGCATCTTTTCATGTACCTGTTAGACATTTGGATTGTTTCTTTAGAAAATGTCTATTTAATTCCTCTACTCACCTTTAAATCAACTTGACATTTCTGTTATTGAGTTTTGTGTATTCTTCATATATTTTGGCATTAATTCCTTTTTTTTTAAGATTTATTTATTTATTCATGAGAGACACACACTGAGAGAGAGAGGCAGAGACATAGGCAGAGGGAGAAGCAGGCTCCTCACAGGGAGCCAGATGCAGAACTCCATCCCGGATCCTGGGATCACAACCTGAGTCAAAGGCAGGCGCCCAACCACTGAGCCACCCAGGCATCCTGGCATTAACTCCTTATTTGATATATGATTTACTTAATTTTTTCCTGCTCTGATATTGCCTTTTCATTCTGTTCATTGTTTCCTTTCCTGTGCAGAAGCTTTTCAGCTTGATGTAGTCCCATTTTGTTGATTGCTGTTTTTGTTGTTTGTGTTTGAGATGTCATGTCCAAACACATATTGCCAAGGCAAATGGCAAGGACATTTTCCCCTGTTTTCTTCTAGGGCTTTCCATATATTTTTCTTCTGTTCTTTGCTGGTTAAATTCTCTTGTGGGGCAGCCCTGGTGGCTCAGCAGTTTAGCACCATCTTCAGTCTGGGTTGTGATCCTGGACACCCAGGATTGAGTTCCACCTGGGGCTCCCTGCAAGGAGCCTGCTTCTCCCTCTGCCTGTGTCTCTGCCTCTCTCTCTCGTGCTCTGTGTCTCTCATGAATAAATAAATAAATAAATAAATAAATAAATAAATAAATAAATAATCTTAAAAAAAATAAATTCTCTTGTGATCCAAGAAAATATATGCACTGTATAAATTCAATACTTTAACATTTCTGAGGTTTGTTCTATTGTCAGAATGTGGTCTCTCTTGGGGAATATTCCACATCCATTTGAAAAAAATATGTATTCTTGATGTTGTGGGTGAAGTGTTTTATAAATGTACTCAAGTTGGTTGATAGTATTGCTCAGCTACTCCATAGCCTTATTGACTTTCTGTTTAATTTTTCTATCAAATACTCAAAAATGAGTGTAGGGCCTCCAACCATAATTTTGGATTTTCTTTCTCTTTTTTCTATCAGCTTTTGTCTCATATATTTTGAAACTGTGTCATTAAGTATATACACACTTAGAATTGTTATGTCTTTGTGGAGAAATAACCCCTTTATCATTAAGGGATATCTCCCTTAATCCCTCATAATATTCCTTGTTCTGATATCTACTTTTTCTAGTATTCACATAATTATTCCAACTTTCTTTGGATTTTGTTTACATGGTATACCTTTCTCCATTTACTTTTACTGTGGCTATGTTTATATTTAAGATGGGTTATTTATAAACAGATGATAGTTTGATCGTGCCATTTTTATTCATTCCCATAACCTATCATTGAATATATGTTTATACGAAGAACATTTAATACAATTATTAAAATGATTGGATTATTTTTGCTAAATATTTTCTATTAATTATATTAGATATGTGCTCACTTTTTATTCTTTCCTGCTTACTTTTGGGTTATCAGTTGCCCTACAATTTACTGCATATAAATAGAGTCTATGTTCAAATTCTAATGCAAGAACTTAATCAGTGTACTCTAAATTTCCCTCTCCCACTTTTTTGTGCAACTATGTCATACATGAAGTGGAAAAAAAATGCAAAAGAAAAACTTAAATCTCCTTCCTTTCTATAGCCCATTGACAAGTTCCTACAACAGCCCAAGTGATCTTCCTCTGGGAGCTCAGCTATCTCAATCAATGCTGACACTTTGCTAAGGGCAAAGGCAAACTTAGCAAACCACCTTTTTGCACTGAAGATGTCTTAAGAATTCTTTCTTGGTGTTGGCTCCAAACACTAACATTTCCACATCAATATACTTTACTTTTTCAAATCCCATAAAGACACAATGCATTGCTACTATTTTTGCTTTACAGAGTCTGTTACCTTATACAACAATGATCCCCCCAAGTGACATTTGACGATGTCTGGAGATATTTTCTGGTGTCACAACTGGGCGGTAGGTTACTGATATCTAACGGGCAGAGGGCAGGAATGTTGCTAAACAGTCTACAGTGAGCAGGAAAGATTCCTACAAAAAAGAATTATCCATATAACTGTAACAAAACCTACAAACTTACAGTTATAAAATAAATAAGTCATCGGATATAATGTATAGCATGGTGACTACAGTTAATCATTTATTCATTAACTGTAAATAGTAAACTTAGTATTATCAATAGTTAACGATGTATTATTGATGTGGAGAACAATGGCAAAAGAAATGGAGCTAAAGTTAAATCTCCTTATAATTTGCAGCCCATTGACAAATACTTGAGGCAGACAGAATAAAACTCTCCTCCAGGACTCCCAATCCTAATATTAATGCCTTCTAGAGAAAAACATCTCCAGCATGAAGATAGTCAGGCCTCCAGAATCCTGTAAGTCTTTTTTAACATATGAAAATCCTTTTTAACACTTCCCTTGTCTTTATCTCCCCCAACTCCAAAGTGTCTAGTCAGTCACTCCTCCCCCTTATGATGCAGCTCTCTTGACCCACAGGCCCTAATCCATGCCATATGAAAAACAGTTTTTTGCACTAAAAACTCTCAAAAATTTTGTTTTTAGCTTTTGGTTCCGGAACCTTACCAACTTCAAACCACAGCATTATTACCAATGTATTGATATTATCAATATTATCAATAGTCAACTATTAATAGTTAACAAATAAATGTATATTTGAAAGTTGCTAAGAGAGTCGATCTTAAAAGTTCTCATCATAAGAAAAGAATGTATAATTATGTATGTTGAGGGATGTTAACTAGATTTACTGTGGTGATCATTCCACAATGTATACAAATATCAAATCCTTATGCTATACAACTGAAGCTAATATAATGCCGTGTGTCAATTATCTATTGGTTAAAAAAAAAAATCCTTCTCAGTATACCAATAGTTCTATGGTTGAGAAACTTTTTTTAATGAGAGAAGAAAGAAAAGATGATTTTTCTACTTAACCTTGATTTATGCATTTTCCAATGCTTTTCATTTCTTTGTATGAACCAGGTTTCTGTGTGATATCATATTTCTACCACATGAAGACCCTCCCTTTATAGAACATTGCAAAAATTCCATGGACTTCAATCTTCCTGCATCTCAAAGGTAAGAAGGAATGCATGACTCTCAAGTACACAGAGTGAAAGAAGAGACTGAATGGGTTTTGGGTTCATTCTCTCCACCTTCTCTCTCTTCAGAGCACACTCTTAAGCCCTCTCAATTCTATCATCTCTCAGGTGCAAGACACATCTTTTCTTTTAAGAAGACGGTGTTTTGTCCTTGCCTCAGGCTTTCCCTAAACAATGTTGTTGGAATCAACTGCTGGATTGATTCTTAAGAAGATGCAAGATGCCCTCAACAATAACCAATGGGAAACCTTGAAAGAGACAAGGCTTATTACTTACAAATCCTGGAAATTACACAGCATGCCTAGGAACATACAGTGAGGTCAAGGGTAGGTCTGGGGAGGAGTAAACCTGGGTCCTGCCTTTACTGATGCTGAGAGTAGGAGCCCAGAGGTTTGAAAATTCACTTCAGGTTGGTGAATTTAAAACATTAGAGGAGAAATTAAGGCATAGGAAGAGAAAAAAGGAAGGAGCAGGGAGTCAGTTACCTAAATCAACTAGATCTCTAAAATAAACAAAATAATCAGAGTGGGACAGTTGGCTCCTTCTCTAGTCTTTTGGCTGGCAGCCTGTTGATTCAAATTAGCGTCCACCTAAGCCAAGAGAGACTGGGAGAGAAGAGCTTGCAGGACTTAGTAATAGTAGCAGAAAGAGTCTATAATAATAGAGAAAGTCCGGAAGAGCAACAAACCAAACTAAGTGACCGGCAGACTCGAAACCTGGCCAAGATCCTGCTGGTCACACCATGGACGACCCATGGGAAAGACGGAGGCACCTCAAGAAGCTGGCTTCAGGGACAGGTAAAGAGGATGTTCCTGGTCCCTGTCAGGAGCGCCCTAACTAAACTGAACTAAACTAAACTGAACAAAAACCAATGTGCTTATTGCAAAGAAGAGGGCAACTGGGTGAAAGACTGCCCCAACTAAAGATTTAAGGCCTCTGCCGAGATCTTGAAGATGGAGGACCTGGAAGATTAGGGGAGTTGGGGTTCAGCACCCCTCCCCCAGCCCAAGGTAGCTCTCAGAGTGGAGGGACAACCCGTTGAATTCCTAGTGGACACTGGGGCACAACATTCCATTTTATTACAACCCCAAGGGAAATTGGCTAGCAAGACTTCATGGGGGCAAGGGGCCATGGGTGCAAGGAGCTACGGGCACCAAACAGTACTCAGGGACTACCCGAAGAACTGTGGATCTCGGCATGGGCCGGGTATCCCATTCCTTCATGGTCATCCCTGAGTGCCCCTACCTGTTGTTAGGTCGGGATTGCTCACCAAGCTAGGGGCACAAATTCGCTTCCACCCCAAAGGGGCAAAAATCCTAAACAAAGAGGGGCACCCGATTCAGGTGCTTGTCCTGAGTTTAGAAGACGAATCTCGTCTCCACCAAACACCCTCAGCCCCAATGAGTGACATTGACTGTTGGCTGCAGGCATTTCCCCAAGCGTGGGTAGAAACTGGGGGAATTGGGCTCTCCCAGCACCAACCGGCCATATACATAGAACTAAAGCCGGGGGCAGACCCTGGCAGGGTCCGACAATACCCCATGCCCCTCATCTCCCTAACCCAGACTGGGACCCCCGCTCTGCGTGACTGTCAAGAAATTTTGGCACAGGTGCGTGGAATCAGAGCTGATCTCCAGGACCAGCCACTGCTGAACGCAGATGCCACTTGGTACACGGAGGGCAGCAATTTCGTCCAAGAAGGAACCAGATACATGGGGGCAGCCGTAACCACGGAAACGGAGACCCGATCCGGGGGCACCGACCCTGCCGGACACCACCAACTATACTGATGCTGACTTACACTGGATCAAACGCTTGCCTAAGACCCAGTGCTTGCGTGGCTGGTGGAGGGCCGCAGACTCCAGCATCATCCTGCCAAAGGAACTAGGACGGCGAGTCCTGTCCAGAGTGCATCGGAGTACTCATATGGGAGCAAGGAAGATGGAAGACCTCATACGACACGCAAAGATCACTATTAAAGACTCTTGAGCAAAGATCCAGCAGATTGTGGCGAGCTGCCATGCATGCCAGTTAACTAATGCCACCGCCCATGGATCTAACCCGGGCACCCGGCTCCGGGGGACTGCCCAGGAGCCTACTGAGAAGTGGACTTCACTGAGGTAAAACCTGGAAAATATGGATGCAAGTATTACTAGTGTTTGTAGATACTTTTTCAGGATGGACAGAGGCATTTCCCACCAAACATGAAACAGCACAGACCGTGACCAAGAAACTGCTGGGAGACATCTTACCAAGGTATGGTTTCCTGTTAAGATTGGATCAGACAACGGCCCAGGATTCTTCTCTAAGGTAACACAGGGAGTGGCACTAGTACTTGGGGCAGATTGGAAATTACATTGTGCATATAGGCCCCAGAGCTCAGGACAGGTAGAGAGGATGAACAGAACATTAAAGGAGACCTTAACTAATTAGCCCTGGAGACTGGCGGGGACTGGGTGACTCTCCTCCCCTTTGCCCTATATAGGGTGAGGAACTCCCCATATAAGATGGGACTGACTCCCTATGAGATCATGTTTGGTCTTCCTCCACCTGTTATCCCCAATTTAAAACCTGAGGTGCTTGCTCCTTTTCTCCCTGCAAATGTTACAACGAACCCATGAGCAGGTGTGGCCTAAGCTGAGGGCCCTCTAGGAGACTGAGCCACCCCTGGATCCCCATGGATATCGGCGGGGTGACTGGGTGTATCTGCGGAGATACCAACACCAGACGCTTCAACCTCGCTGGAAGGGACCCTACATTGTGATCCTGACCACTCCCACTGCTCTCAAGGTAGACAGGATTACTCCCCGGGTCCACTACACCCACTTCCCACCGGCTGATCCACACGCTGTTCTCAAGGACTTTGTTCCAGAATGGAAAAGCCAACCAGACAAGGACAATCCCCTAAAGCTAAGACTGCACTGTTCCCACTTATTTCCCTCCTCCAAGACTCCCTAGTCTGAGGTTGTCCTTCTTCACTGGGACGTAAACGGGAATGAGAACAGCAACAAGGTTGGTTCGAATCCTGGTTTAATCATTCCCCATGGCTCACTCTGAGACCAACCTGGACCCTTGATTGGGTCCTTCCTTAGGTTCCTCTGAGAGGGGGAAATATGGATGCTGAGAAAATTAAGGCCATTCCACCTTAAGTTCAGCATTAGCCCTGGAGCATTAGCCATCTCAGGCCTCTGTGAACAAGAGCTGAACTTTACCTTACTTCAGTGAAGCCCTATATTAGAATGAGAACAGAGCTCAATGCCCATGGCAAAAAGTCCCATATCAGAATGAGAACAGAGCTTAATGCCCTTGAAAACCCATATCAGAATGTAAACAGAACTTGAGAAATTCCTCCACGGACGTCCCCTAGACCAGCCCTTAAAAGTAAGCTGGAACCCACCTCGGGGTCCAAGTCCCTGCTCTGCTGTGTGGGGTATACTTGATCCCAAATTAGAGCTTGTTAATAAACCCTCACGTGTTTGCATCGGTGTCGGCTCCTTGGTGGTTTCTCGGATTCACAATCTTGGGCACAACACTTTCAGACAGAGGTAACAAGTTAGTTTTTGTCAAAAATGGCACATCATTCCTCTGAATCTAATTCACGAATAATTTTACCTGATGTCAAAATTATGACCTGAAGACAGAAGTGACTGGAACAGGTTCATTGTGTGACTGCAGGAGGAAATGAGACACAGAGTCTGGTTACAGGCAGAGCTCATCTTCGCCTAGTTAACGACATGGGCTTGCCTGAACTTCTCCATCCCACAGGATTTGAGATCTGCAGCTGGACCTTGGAACTTCCCATCCAAGATGCAATTCTGATCCACATGATTAGCACCCTAACTTCCTAATCTGAGTTAAATTTTCTTTAAAGATGATATTAGTAGGCAATATTCTGGAGCCTCATCAAGAATGGTTTTGTCCATCTGTCACAGTCTTAAGTAATTTTGGCAAAGAAATAGCAAAGTTTCAAGACAGCGAAAGTAAAACCAATGAATCAAGGAAGTAGAAATTAGTAAAAATTTCTTGTGCACAAGTCAAAAGACAGTTTGCACACCAGAAGTATTTAAACCACAAGGTGCAAGGCTCAGGGATAGCTTATTATAAGGTAGCTATGTCATGAGAAAGCAGTGACTGTTTAATCTTCACAAGGATTGGCTACAATATTCAGTTCTCAGTGGTTACCTCATATCAACCATGGGAAAGAGTTCAATTTCATTTGTCCTTCCCAGAGGCAGAAGCAAGAAATCCAATTCAAGATGACCTTGCAAAATAAGCTGAATTACCTTTGTTTGCATGATTAAACTTATGCCTTCCAAAGGTACAAGCAAGAAATGATCAGGTTCAAGTTAGCCTTGCAAAATAAGCTAAATTAAGCTTTGTTTGTAAAATGTTTGAGGCTGGATGCCATTTGTTTCTGATTTTAACAGTACAGGGCAGGTAAGTCTGGATCCAAGAAGAGCCCAGAAACATGGTATCTCCTGCACAGAAAGAAGAAATGAAGCATGCCTCAGTGAAACCTCAAAATCCCTCGTGATCCATAAAGGCACACACTTCAAAGAATAAATCCACCGTAGGGTCAAATATCTATCCTAATTATGTTAGGACCTGTATTCTGAATCCACACAGGAAACTCCCTCCCCTACAAAGACTCATGAGTGACCCTTGTCATTCTGCAGCTCTGCACTCACCAGCTGTGGGACCCTGAGCAAAGTCCTTCACCTTTCTGAAACTCAATATCTTCCTTGTAACGTGGGGGTGATCTTCACATACTGCAGGTATAGTGGGAGCCCCAGGAATTTTTCATTCCAAGTACAGTATATATATATATATATATATATATATATATATATATATATTCCTCACAACGTTCAGATGAGATGCTGTCAATGCCTCCAGCCAACGACCATCAGGAGCACACCTGTGAATGAACAAGTTGGTTTAACTGTTCATTGTCATGAGGGAGAAAATTCACCATGGAGAAAAATGGGGCTCTCAGCTTCATCTCTGCTCTTTTTTATCTTAATTAAAGTCTGTTTCATGCCCAGCATGGAGTCCAAAACGGGGCTTGATTTCACAACCCTGAGATCAAGACCTGAGCTGAGATCAAGAGCCAGACGTTTAATCCACTGAGCCATCTGGGTGCCCACATCTCTGCTCTTAAGACTTTACAACTAGTTCGTTCAGTCATCCAGATTACCTAGGAAGATCTCTCTTACTTAACGTCAACTCTTTATGTATTTTAATCACATCTACAAAATATTTTTCAGAGCAATACCCACATTAACATTGATTGAATAACTGAGGACTATAACCTAGCCACCACATAAAAGTGACAATTTAACTACCATAAGGTTTGGGTTGGTTTTGGTGATTTTGAGGAGGATTTAAGAAAGAGAGACTCTCTCTTAGTTGCTTTGTCAGAAAGTAGTGGTGGGATGGAAGGAAGGAAGACTAGATTGAGGCTAAAGCTCTAACTTGTAAGGAAGCGGCAGCCAGTCATGTCATCTAGGGAAGAGGATTGCTTGGTCACACACACAATGTTTGTGTTTTGTCTGTGTTCAGACGTGGTTACTAAGTGGCCTTGTTTTCTCTCTCTCTCTCTCTCTCTCTTTTTCCTCTTGATCCATTATGGTCATCACAGAGTGGCTGATACTGCTGTTCTCTCTCTCTCTCTCTCTCTTTTTAAAGATTTTACTTTATTTATTCATGAGAGACAGAGAGAGAGAGAGAGAGAGAGAGGCAGAGACACAGGCAGAGGGAGAAGCAGGCTCCATGCAGGGAGCCCGATGTGGGACTAGATCCCGGGTCTCCAGGATCATGCCCTGAGCCAAAGGCAGGCGCTAAACTGCTTGATACTGCTGTTCTATGACATTTTTATGTTCACCTGGAAAACACCAGAACCTGGCTGTGCGTAGTACACCTGGTTACTAGTACCAGGTGGCTCCCAGATGCCAGAGCTTTTCCTGTCTCAGATTTCCTACCATCTCTGTCAGTATAGGGTATGATAGAATGTTGAGCAATAGAAGGTCATCTAACAGGCACAGAGTGATTGATTCTAAGTGGAAACCCCTAGTAACTTATAGCTTCCATAACACAGAAAATCGATTCTTCTGGAAAAAAAAAAAAAGATTTCCCTCTAAGCACTGCCTTCATCTTCAGCTCAATTCCTAGTCCCTCACAAATATCTGGAGTATGTAGCAGGTTAAAGAATATGAAAAGTTCCAGAATGTTCTGAGAACATTTTCTAAGTCACATAAATTCCCCCTCATTCTACCTTCAACATTTGATTTACATTCTTAAATGTAAAAAAAATTTTTCAAAACTAAAAATGAGTGGGAAAAATTGGAAAGAGTGACAAAACATGAGAGACTCCTAACTCTGAGAAATGAACAAAGGGTGGTGGAGGGGGAGGTGAGGGGGGGAGGTGAGGGGGGGATGCGGTGACTGGGTGATGGGCACTGAGGGGGGCACTTGATGGGATGAGCACTGGGTGTTATACTATATATTGGCAAATTGAACTTCAATAAAAAAATATTTTTTTTAAAAAAAAGAAAACTAAAAATAATAGAATGAGGCAGCCCAAGTGGTCTTTAATGTAATCAATGTCCCAAATTGCCTTTAAATGTAGGCAGGCAGCACTGAAACAGAGCGTGAAGAATACTCAGGGTAGGGAAAACATGAAGTTGACAGATGATGCAATTACTGTAGGCACCATTAATAACATTATCACTTCTTTTATTGTCCCAGTGCAAATACTGGAGCTTTTGAGAACATGAGAAGAGCTTAATTCAACTGGATTTACGTAAGTAGAAAGGCAAAGGTGTTCCTTGGCTATCGTCACAAGAAATACTCTAGGTGATAAATCAAAATTTGGACAATTTTATATACAGTATGGAATCAAAAAAGAAAGATAATTAACCCACATGTGGACGCCAGGAAAAGAGAGGGAGTTAGGGATTTTTAGGGAGAGGAATCCTTTTATGGGAGAATTTTTGGAGGCTGTAACCCAGAAAAGCCTGAAGAAAACCATGTAAGTGATAATGTTATCTATACATGAGGCTACTCAGTAATTCCCACCCCCTTACCACCAGCAAGCTATCATACCCATAGAAATGTGTTTTAATACCCTTCCTCCTTTCCTAGATAATTCCCCCAAGTCACTCAGAATGGAGGCTACCTGAGAAACAAGGGGATTTCCCAATCACCTTCCTGCTTCCTAGTACATCCTCTAAAAGTGGCTACTGAAGTGTCATCATAGGGATTGTGTCTGATTGGAGGGAACCTGACCTGGCAGGGTTTGGTTTAGATGTCTTTAGATTCCTTTCTCAGTTGGGTCCTCACCATCGCTCTGCAACTCAGAACAGCAACTGCGGAGACCACACCGAGAAAAAGATGACCCTAAACAGAGTTCTGATTTTGGGGACCCTCATCATGATGAGCCTCTCTGGTGGTGAAGATATTGTGGGTGAGTGCACACCCGAGGGATGTGGGGACTAGTCTAGGGAAAAGAAATTAAAGGGGAAATGAGAGAATGGTATAATATAGTGGAGACTCCTCAAAGGTGTTCTCAATACTAAGCAGATCTAAAAATTATGGTCATTCTTCTTTCACAAAACTACTGCCCATGCAGTTGCAGAGTTCATCAAAAATATTATTCCATTTGGAATATCAGATCCAGTAAATATAGCCTGGAGGGCACAATGGCATTCATTCATGATTATCTCTAAGGTTAGGGATGTTTCCACAGTGGATGTTTTGTTACTAAATTTCATGAACTTTTGTTCCCAAATATCTCTGAACAACATTTTGAAGCTCTTTATAAGTTTTTCTGTAGTCTCACTTGGTATAAAGAATCCCATGAATTATGTATGTTATGTAGACATAAAGAAGAGTATCCTCTTTGTCTTATATTTATATCCATTTTTATGCTGGGAACTGGCATGAGGATAGTGGGTATACAAGTCCAGTTGAATACCTTTAGACAAGTCATTCTACCACAAGATGTCATATATGTCACATCAGAAATAATCAAATCAAATATTCATTTAGAAATATGTTTCCAAAAAAAAAAAAAAGAAATGTTTCCAATTGTGATGATGTGTAAATGCCAATGATTATTTTTGTTTCTTAATTGTTACTATTACAAGTGCAGCTTAATTTTTATTATTTTAATTCCATATAATAGAGTATTATATTAGTTTCAAGTGTACAATATTATGTTTCAACAACTCTATACATTACTCAGTGCTCATCATGACATATGTATACTCTTAATCCCTTCACCTATTTCACTCATCCTCCACCCACCTGCCTTCTGGTAAACATCAGTTTGTTCTGTTACAAGTCTGTTTTTTGATTTGTCTCTTTTTTAATGCATTTGTTAGTTTTGTTTCTTAAATTTCACGAATGAGTGAAATCATATGGTAGCTGTCTTTCTCTGATTATTTCACTTTGCATTATACTCTCTAGCTTCATCCATGTTTTACAAAAGGCAAGATTTCATTCTTTTTATGGCTGAATAATATTCCATTTTACATTCATATACACACCATGTCTTCTTTATCCATTCATCTATCCATGGAGAGTTGGGCTGCTTTCATAATTTTTTTTCTTTAACAAAGTAGAGAATATCTTTATTTTTATTTTACAATTGAGAATTTTATGATGGAAGACTTGCTTAATTAAGTTATATTGTCTTCAAATTATATGACCTCTCATCTATAAAATCGAGACCCTTAAAAGAAAAACTGGGGAAGCATACACTAATTACTTAATCCCTAAGGCCCATCTCTCTTCATTGCCCACCTCTTCCCACTTTCTTTTCAGGTATTCTTTTATCATCCTTTCCTTCCAGGATCTATCTCTGGTCTTTTTTATTGTTGTTTTATTGACATGAAGAGTGGGTTTCTAAAAATCAAAGTAGAAAAAAGTCAAGAGTTAAGAGGGGAGGTAAAATGGAGCATACTCTAATACTCACCAATTTTGTTAACCATGACTTCTCCTATTCTAATTTCACTTGGTGGTTTCTCTTGCTTCTCCAGAGAATTTCCATTTTCCTTTCTTCAGTGTCTTGGTTCCTTTTTTCAAACATGAGTATATGCAATTATTCTTTCCATCTGGTACTTGTCCAAGGCTGCCATTTGTTGATGAACAGGGCTGACTGAAACCGATTCACTTCTGTATTTTCAGCATCAGCGGGTCCACAGTCCTGCTTAGTGAGGTTCCTTCTACTTTCCTTCATCTTTGAATCCCCAAAATTTATCTCACTGTTTGCTCAAAAGTGTGTAATGAATGTCAATTGCTATTCTCCAGGATCACAGATATTTGGGTTAGTGGAAGTTGATAGACACAGTGATAGCCAAACCATATGGAAGTGAATCAACAGTGATCAAGGCTGTCTTATGACCAAGGATAAAGGCTAGAGGATTAAGAGGGTTTGATGGAGGGCCCTTTAAGTAATCAACCAAGAGAGGGTCATGCTGGGAAAGGAAGAGAGTGAGTTGGATGAGGCATAGATAAATCTGGAAAGCAAGACATTGGGATGGAGACTATAATGTGGTCAAAACATGTTCGATGAGACTAATTAACTAAAATGTTGCTAACCAAACAAACTTCGGAAAGGAATTGGAGGTACCCAGGAAATCTGAAAGATAACTTTGTTTTAAGGAGACAACCTCTAAAAAGACCAAGGAACATACAAGAAGAATGTGTTTTGGTTTGACTGGCAGATGAGATATTTGCAGAGGAAGTGGGAGCATAAGACTGCTGCTGTTCCCTGCAGGACTCACCACAGCGTACTGTATTTGTTCCTGTACTCACTTGACTCTCCCACCACGCAATAAACTCCTTGAAGACAGAAACCATGCTGATGGGTGTTTGACTCCCTGCTCCTCATGATGTCTGACATCTTGCTGATGTTCAGTAAATGAGGAAGAGCATAAGGAGGAAATGATAAAAACCTCACATATCTCTTTACAAAATTTTCTAGTTAGGCTCACCGGGTGGAGTCATACTGCTGCCATTCTACTTTGGCATCCTTGCAAAATGCACTGTCCATTTGAAGAGAAGGGCCATTCTTTACCAGGAGTTCTAAACAGATAGAAATGCAATGCAGAATAAGGAGAGAAGTTTACAAGGAAAAAAAAAAAAAAAGAGGGATGAGGAGTGACAGAAATCTAAAATCTAATGAATCTTCCATTTTATACTTCTGAGGAAATCAAGTGCTCTCCTCTGAGGATTACTATTGTTAACAAAACAGAGACCAAGGAATATTATTTATTTATTTATTATATACTTTGTAATGCTGTTGCTGTCCTTGTCATACTCTTTCTTATACCCTAAAATAGTTAAAAATTCTTTTAAAACAATACAATCCTTTGTGCTTTTCTTTGACAAAATAAGAAATAGAAGAGGGCACAGGAGAGAGGAGGAAGAAGAAGGAAGGAAGGAAGCGTTACCTCTGCAGAAAATATTCTGCTCTGAACCAGTCCTGGGGGGAGAGCAATCAAAGTGTATGTGTTATTAACTGATGAAAGAATTAAGAGATAAAACTGATGAAGCAGAGAGAAGTTAAGTGAATTTCTGATAAAGGAAGCTATAGCCATGATAATTTATTCATTCCTTCTTTCATTTCATTGTAATATTTATCATAAGTCTACTGCGCGTACCAGGTGCTGAGCTACACACACGGGAAGAGCAGCAGCAAGACTGTTGTAATTGTGCTCTCACGGAGCATACACGATAGTGGAAAAGCAGAGCGTATTCTGACTGGACAACTACCAACACGGAGAGAGAGGGGGCAGGTGCTGGGAAACGTGCCTAAAGACTGTGCCAAGAATGAAGCGCATATTTAAAGTCAGGTTTTCTAAGTCACCTGTCCCCACCAAATTACCTAGATAACTTTCAAATCATCCTGAAAACCTACGAATTCAGCTTGAGATTTAAAGAGAGAGCAGCTGGAACGCTATAGTGAGAAGAGTTCACGCTTCCATCAAGGTAGGAAGACTGGGGTTGGGGGTGGGGGGGTGGGGGTGGTAATAAAGAAACAAAAGGCATCCAAGGGAGAGGGACCCCATGAGGGGCCGGGCGAAGGCCACAGCGAGTGTCCCCAAGACAGGAAAGCCCCCTCCCGGAGAGGCAGGAGCTGCACCAATCTTCCCGGGTGGAAAGGGGCTCGCAGGGAGTTGGAGCAGGACCCCAGGAGGGCGGGATGCCCTCAGGCCCCTGGGACACTAACAGGCACCTGCGCTCCGGGAAGAGGGTGCCACACCCCACGGCCGAGCTCCCTAAAGGGCTGCAGTGCGCGCCCGCCTGGACCCGGGAGCAGCTCCGGGGCGGCTCGGGCAGAAGCTCCTGGCAGACGGAGCTGCGCTACTGAGAGCGGGATTCCAGCAGTGCAGGTCCGGGAGCCCAGGGCGTGAGGGACACAGCCCAAGATCCGACGCTCCCCCAGGACAGGCAGAAGCCAGGAGGGCCCAGGACAGCAAGGACACTCCTGCCGCCAGGCGGCCCGAACTATGCAGATCAGCGGCCCCGCCCGGAGCCTCCAGGCCCTGCAGACGGGGAGCTCTGTAGTTACTGCGGGAGCTGACTCCAGGGCTCCAGAGCTGGCCCCGCGACTGCGGTTGTTCCTCCTGGGGCCTCACAGGGTAAAAATCCCCCACTGAGCCTCACAGTGGCCTCAATGGATAAACAGCTTAAACATCTTTCACCGAGCCCAGCACCAGGCAGGGGGCTGAGCAGCTCCCCAAGTGCTAACACCTGAAAATCAGCATAGTTGGCCCCTCCCCCAGAAGACCCGCTAGACCGACAGGGGAAAAACAAATTATTGACCAAGCAGCACTAGAAAGTTCCAGAGAAAGTCGAGGGATTTACAGTATACAGACTCAGAGGATACTCCCCCTTCTTTCTTTGTTTTTTGATTTCTGTTTGCTCCCCCCCTTTTTTTCTTTTTTCTTTTCTTCTTTTTTATTTATCTTTCTTTCCTTCTTTCTTTTTTTCTTTTTCTTTTCTCCTTTCTCTTCTCTCTTTATCTCCTTTTCCCAATACAACTTGTTTTAGGCCACTCTGCACTGAGCAAAATGACTAGAAGGAAAACCTCACATCAAAAGAAAGAATCAGAACCACAGAGTTACAAAATTTGGATTACAATTCAATGTCAGAAAGCCAAGTCAGAAGAACTATTATAAAGCTACTGATGGCTCTAGAAAAAAGCATAAAGGACTCAAGAGACTTCATGACTGCAGAATTTAGATCCAATCAGGCAGAAATTAAAAATCAATTGAATGAGGTGCAATCCAAACTAGAGGTCTTAACGATGAGGGTTAACGAGATACAAGAACAAGTGAGTGACATAGAAGACAAGTTGATGGCAAAGAGGGAAACTGAGGGAAAAAAGAGACAAACAATTAAAATATCATGAGGATAGATTAAGGGAAATAAGTGACAGCCTGAGGAAGAAAAATCTATGTTTAATTGGGGTTCCTGAGGGCACCGAAAGGGACAGAGGGCCAGAATACGTATTTGAACAAATCCTAGCTGAGAACTTTCTTATTCTGGGAAGGGAAACAGGCATTCAGATCCAGGAAATAGAGAGATCCCCCCCTAAAATCAATAAAAACCGTTCAACAGGTCAACATTTAATAGTGAAGCTTGCAACTTCCAAAGATAAAGAGAAGATCCTTAAAGCAGCAAGAGACAAGAGATCCCTAACTTATATGGGGAGAAATATCAATTAACAGCAGACCTCTCCACAGAGACCTGGCAGGCCAGAAAGGGCTAGCAGGATATATTCAGGGTCCTAAATGAGAAGAACATGCAGCCAAGAATACTTTATCCAGCAAGGCTCTCATTCAGAATAGAAGAAGAGATAAAGAGCTTCCAAGACAGGCAGGAACTGAAAGAATATGTGACCACCAAACCAGCTCTGCAAGAAATTTGAAGGGGGACTCTTAAAATTCCTCTTTAAGAAGAAGTCCAATGGAACAATCCCCAGAAACAGGGACTGAATAGGTATCATGATGACACTAAACTCATATCTTTCAATAGTAACTCTGAACGTGAACGGGCTTAATGACCCCATCAAAAGGCGCAGGGTTTCAGACTGGATAAAAAAGCAGGACCCATCTATTTGCTGTCTACAAGAGACTCATTTTAGACAGAAGGACACCTACAGCCTGAAAATAAAAGGTTGGAGAACAATTTACCATTCAAATGGTCCTCAAAAGAAAGCAGGGGTAGCCATCCTTATATCAGATAAACTAAAGTTTATCCCGAAGACTGTAGTGAGAGATGAAGAGGGACACTATATCATACTTAAAGAATCTATCCAACAAGAGGACTTAACAATCCTCAATATAAATGCCCCGAATGTGGGAGTTGCCAAATATATCAATCAATTAATAACCAAAGTTAAGACATACTTCGATAATAATACACTTATACTTGGTGACTTCAATCTAGCGCTTTCTACACTCAATAGGTATTCTAAACACAACATCTTCAAAGAAACAAGAGCTTTAAATGATACACTGGACCAGATGGATTTCACAGATATCTACAGAACTTTACATCCAAACTCAACTGAATATACATTCTTCTCAAGTGCACATGGAACTTTCTCCAGAGTAGACCACATACTGGGTCACAAATCAGGTCTTAACTGATACCAAAAGATTGGGATCGTCCCATGCGTATTCTCAGACCATAATGCCTTGAAATTAGAACTAAATCACAACAAGAAGTTTGGAAGGACCTCAAACACGTGGAGGTTAAGGACCATCCTGCTAAAAGATGAAAGGGTCAACCAGGAAATTAAGGAAGAATTAAAAAGATTCATGGAAACTAATGAGAATGAAGATACAACCATTCAAAATCTTTGGGATACAGCAAAAGCAGTCCTGAGGGGGAAATACATCGCAATACAAGCATCCATCCAAAAACTGGAAAGAACTCAAATACAAAACTAACCTTGCACCTAAAGGAGCTAGAGAAAAAACAGCAAATAGATCCTACACCTAGAAGAAGAGGAGAGTTATTAAAAATTCGAGCAGAACTCAACGAAATCAATACCAGAAGAACTGTGGAACAGATCAACAAAACCAGGAGTTGGTTCTTTGAAAGAATTAATAAGATAGATAAACCATTAGCCAGCCTTATTAAAAAGAAGAGAGAGAAGACTCAAATTAATAAAATCATGAATGAGAAAGGAGAGATCACTACCAACACCAAGGAAATACAAACGATTTTATTTTATTTTTTATTTTTTACAAAAACATATTATGAACACCTATACGCCAATAAATTAGGCAATCTAGAAGAAATGGATGCATTTCTAGAAAACCACAAACTACCAAAACTGTAAACAGGAAGAAATAGAAAACCCGAACAGGCCAAGAACCAGGGAGGAAATTGAAGCAGTCATCAAAAACCTCCCAAGACATAAGAGTCCAGGGCCAGATGGCTTCCCAGGGGAAATCTATCAAACGTTTAAAGAAGAAACCATACCTATTCTACTAAAACTGTTCGGAAAGATAGAAAGAGATGGAGTACTTCCAAACTTGTTCTTGAGGCCAGCATCACCTTAATTCCAAAACCAGACAAAGACCCCACCAAAAAGGAGAATTATAGACCAATATCCCTGATGAACATGGATGCAAAAATTCTCAACAAGATACTAGCCAATAGGATACAGCACTACATTAAGAAGATTATTCACCATGACCAAGTAAGATTTATCCCCAGGATGCAAGGCTGGTTCAACACTCGTAAAACAATCAATGTGATTCATCATATCAGCAAGAGAAAAAACAAGAACCATATGATCCTCTCAATAGATACAGAGAAAGCATTTGACAAAATACATCATCCATTCCTGATCAAAACTCTTCAGAGTGTAGGGATAGACGGAACATTCCTCAACATCTTAAAAGCCATCTACGAAAAGCCCACAGCAAATATCATTCTCAATGGGGAAGCACTGGGAGCCTTTCCCCTAAGATCAGGAACAAGACAGGGATGTCCACTCTCACCACTGCTATTCCACATAGTACTGGAAGTCCTAGCCTCAGCAGACAACAAAAAGACATTAAAGGCATTCAAATTGGCAAAGAAGTCAAACTCTCCCTCTTCACCGATGACATGATACTCTACATAGAAAACCCAAAAGACTCCACCCCACGATTGCTAGAACTCATACAGCAATTTGTCAGTGTGTCAGGATACAAAATCAATGCCCAGAAGTCAGTGGCATTTCTATACATTAACAATGAGACTGAAGAAAGAGAAATTAAGGAGTCAGTCCCATTTACAATTGCACCCAAAAGTGTAAGATACCTAGGAATAAACCTAACCAAAGAGAGAAAGGATCTATACCTTAAAAACTACAGAACACTTCTGAAAGAAATTGAGGAAGACACAAAGAGATGGAAAAATATTCCATGCTCATGGATTGGCAGAATTAATATTGTGAAAATGTCCATGTTACCCAGGGCAATTTACACGTTTAATGCAATCCTTATTAAAATACCATGGACTTTCTTCAGAGAGTTGAAACAAATCATCTTAAGATTTATGTGGAATCAGAAAAGACCCGGAATAGCTAGGGGAATTTTAAAAAAGGAAACCATAGCTGGGGGCATTACAATGCCAGATTTCAGGTTAATACTACAAAGCTGTGGTTATGAAGACAGTGTGGTACTGGCACAACAGACACATAGATCAATGGAACAGAATAGAGTATCCAGAAGTGGACCCTCAACTTTATGGTGAACTAATATTCGACAAAGGAGGAAAGACTATCCACTGGATAAAAGACAGTCTCTTCAATAAATGGTGCTGGGAAAATTGGACATCCACATGCAGAAGAATGAAACTAGACCACTCTCTTGCACCATACACAAAGATAAACTCAAAATGGATGAAAGATCTAAATGTGAGACAGGATTCCATCCACATCCTAGTGGAGAACCCAGGCAACACCCTTTTTGAACAGCCACAGTAACTTCTTGCAAGATACATCCATGAAGGCAAAAGAAACAAAAGCAAAAATGAACTATTGGGACTTCATCAAGATAAGAAGCTTTTGCACAGCAAAGGATACAGTCAACAAAACTAAAAGACAACCCACAGAATTGGGAAGATATTTGCAAATGACGTATCAGATAAAGGTCTAGTTTCCAAGATCTATAAAGAACTTATTAAACTCAACAGCAAAGAAACAAACAATCCAATCATGAAATGGGCAAAAGACATGAACAGCAATTTCACCAAAGAAGACATACACATGGCCAACAAGCACATGAGGAAATGCTCTGCATCACTGTCTATCAGGGAAATACAAATAAAAACCACAATGAGATACCACCTCACACCAGTGAGAATGGGGGGAAATTAATAAGGCAGGAAACCACAAATATTGGAGAGGATGTGGAGAAAGGGGAACCCTCTTACACTGTTGGTGGGATTGTGAACTGGTACGGCCACTCTGGAAAACTGTGTGGAGGTTCCTCAAAGAGTTAAAAATAGACCTCCCCTACGACCCAGCAATTGCACTGCTGGGGATTTACCCTAAAGATACAGATGCAGTGAAACGCCAGGACACCTGCACCCCGATGTTTATAGCAGCAATGTGCACAATAGCCAAACTGTGGAAGGAGCCTCGGTGTCCATCGAAAGATGAGTGGATAAAGATGTGGTTTATGTACACAATGGAATATTACTCAGCCATTAGAAATGACAAAAGCCACCATTTTCTTTGAAGTGGATGAAACTGGAGGGTATTATGCTGAGTGAAATAAGTCAATCATAGAAGGACAAACATTATATGGTCTCATTCATTTGGGGAATATAAAAAGTAGTGAAAGGGAATAAAGGGGAAAGGAGAAAAATAAGTGGGAAATATCAGAAAGGGAGACAGAACATGAAAGACTCCTAACTCTGGGAAATGAACTAGGGGTGGTGGAAGCGACGGGGGGTGAGGGGTGACTGGGTGACGGGCACTGAGGTGGGCACTTGACGGTATGAGCACTGGGTGTTATTCTATATGTTGGCAAATTAAACACCAATAAAAAATAAATTTTTATATATTTAAATAATAAAAAATGAAAGAAAGCCAGAGTAGTGATACTTATATCGGACAAACTAGACTTTAATCCAAAGACTATAGCAAGGAATGAGGAAGTACACTGTATAATATTAAAGAGAACAATCCAACAAGAAGACCTAACAATTGTAAATATTAATGCCCCAACCTGGGAGGACTTTAACACCCACTTACAGCAATGTACAGATTATCTTAAGTAGAAAATCAACAAGAAACAATAGCTTTGAGTGACACATTAGACCAGAGAGACTTAACAGATATGTTCAGTACTCTCCATCCTAAAACAGCAGAATACACATTCTTTTCAAGGGCATGTGGGACATTCTTCTGAACAGAACACATCCTAGGTCACAACTCAGCCCTCAACAAGTACAAAAAGATTGAGATCATACCATGCATATTTTCTGCACAATGCTATGAAACTTGAAGTCAACCATAAGAGAAAATTTGGAAAGACCAAATATTCACAGAGGTTAAACAACATGCTATTAAATAATGAATGGATCAACCAGGAAATCAAAGAAGACATTAAAAATACATAGAAACAAATGAAAATGAGAACACAATCATCCAAAACCTTTGGGGTGCAGCAATATATATAACAATACAATGTCCTATCTTAAGAAGCAAGAGAAAGCTCGAATAAACAACCTCACCTTACACATACAGGATTTTATACCTAAAGGAAAAAGAACAACACACGAAGCCTAAAGCCTAAAGCAGAAGAAAGGAATTAATAAAGATTAGAGCAGAAATAAGTGATATAGAAATGAAAAAAAAAACAAACAAACAAACCAAACAAAACAAAAAACAGTAGAACAGATCAATGAAACCAGGAGCTGGTTCTTTGGGAAAAAATTGTAAAATTGATAAACTCCTAGCCAGACTTATCAAAAAGGAAAAGAAGGGACCCAATTAAATACAGTCACAAATGAGAGAGGAGAAATAACCAACGCCACAGAAATATAAACAATTATAGGACAGCATTATGAAACACTATATGCCAACAAATTGAACAACCTGGAAGAAACAACTTCCTAGAAACATAAACTACCAAAACTGAAAAAGGAATAAATAGAAACCTTGAGAACAGACCCATTACCAGCAAAGAATCGAATCAGCAATCAAAAACCCCCCAACAAAAGAAGTACAGAGCCAGATGGCTTTCCAGGAGAATTCTATAAGACATTTAAGGAGAGTTAAACCTATTCTTCTCAAACTTTTCAAAAAAAAAAAATACAAATGGAAGGAACACTTCCAAATTCATTTTATGAAGTCAGCATAACTCTGATACCAAAACAAGAGAAATATTCCACTAAAAAAGAGACATATAGGGCAAAGTCCTTAATGTACATGGATACAAAAATTTCCCATAAAATACTAAGAAACCAAATCCAAAAGTACATTAAAAGGATCATTGTAAAATGATCAGTGAGATTTATTCCTGGACTGCAAGGGCAGTTCACTATTCACAATTCAAACAATGTGATATACCACATTAATGAAAGAAAGGATAAGAACCACATGATCCTCTCAATAGATGCTGAGAAAGTATTTGACAAAATACGGCATCCATTCATTTAAAAAAACCAACAAAGTAGAGTCAACGAGAATATACCTCATCATCGTAAAGGCCATGTATGAAAAAAACACTCCTAATATCATACTCAGTGGAGAAAAATTGAAAGCTTTCCCTTTATGGTCAGGAAGAAAACGGATATCTACTTTCAGAACTGTTATTTAACAGTACTGTAAGTCTTAGCCACAACAATAAGACATATAAAGGCATCCAAATCAGCTAGGAAGAAGTCCAGTTCTCACTATTTGCAGATGACATGATACTCTATATAGAAAACCCAAAGGACTCCACCAAAAAATTGCTAGAATTGATACGCAAATTCAGTAAAGGCCCAGGATACTAAATCAATGTACAGAAATCTATTGCATTTCCTTACATCAGTAATAAAGCAGCAGAAAGAGAAACCAAGAAATCAATCCCATTTATAATTGCAACCAAAATAATAAGGTGCCTAGGAATAAACCTAACTAAAGAGTTGAAGGAACTTTATTCTGAAAACTATAAAACACTGATGAAAGAAGTTGAAGATGATATAAATTGAAAGACATTCCATGCTCATGGATTAGAAAACCAAATACTGTTAAAATGTCTATACTACCCAAAGCAATTGACACTATTGCAGTCCCTATCAAAATGCCAACAGCATTTTTCACAGAGCTGAACCAAACAGTTCTATAATTTGTGTGGAACCACAAAAGATCCCAAATGGCTAAAACAACCTTTAAATACAAAACAAAACTGGAAGTATCACAATTAGGGACTTCAAGGTATATTACAAAGCTGTAGTAATCAAGACAGTATGATGCTGCTACAAAAACAGATATAGATAAATGAAACAGAATAGAAAATCCAGAAATGAACCCACAATTGTATGGTCAATTAATATTGGACAAAGCAGGAAAGAATAAGCAACGGGAAAAAGACAGTCCTAACAAATGTTAGGAAAACTGGACAGCAACATGCGAAAGAATGAAACTGGACCAGGGCGCGATCCTGGGGTCCTGGGATCGAGTCCCGATTTGGGCTCCCTGCAGGGAGCCTGCTTCTCCCTCCTCCTGTCTCTCTGCCTCTCTCTCTCTCTCTCTCTATCATAAATAAGTAAATAAATAAATCTTAAAAAAAAAAAGAAACTGGACCGCTTTCTTACACTGTACACAAAAACAAAATCAGAATGGATTAAAGACCTAAATGTGAGATAGGAAACCACTAAAATCCTAGAGGAAATAGGGGCGGACTCTCTTTGATATTGGTCATAACAATTTCCAACTAGATATGTCTCCTGAAGCAACAGAAACAAAAGTAAAAATAAACTATTGGGATTTCATCAAAATAAAATCTTCTGCACAGTGAAGGAAACAGTCTACAAAACTAAAAGGCAACCTATGGAATGGAAGGAGATATTGCAAATGACATATCTGATAAATTGTTAGTATTCAAAATGTATAAAGAATTTATCAGACTTAACAATTAAAATATAAATAATCCAATTTTAAAAAGGGCAGAAGACAGGAATAAACATGCTTCCAAAGAAGCAAACAGACATGAAGAGATGCTCAACATCATTCATCATCAGAGAAATACAAATAAAGCTACAATGAAATATCACACACATCAGTTAAAATGGCTAAAACTAACAACATAAGAAACAACAGGTACTGGTGAGGATACAGAAAAAGAGGAACCCTCTTATGCAGTTAGTAGGAATACAAACTGGTACCGGTACAGCCACTCTAGGAAACAGTATGAAGCTTCCTCAAAACGTTAAAAATAGAATAACCCTATAATCCAGCAATTCTACTACTAAGTATTTGCCCAAAGAATACGAAACTACTAATTCAAAGGGATACACACACTCCTATGTTCATAGCAGCATTATTAATAATAGCCAAATTATAGAAAGAGCCCAAATGTCTATCAACTGATGAATGGAGAAAGAAGATGTGGTATATATACACATTGGAATATAATGCAGCCATAAAAAAGGATGAAATCTTGCCATTTGCAAAGACATGGATGGAGCTAGAGAGTATTATGCTAAGTGAAACAAGTTGGTCAGAGAAAGACAAATACCATAGGTTTGCATTCATATATGGAACTTAAGAAACAAAATGAACAAAGGAAAGAAAGGAAAATAAAAAAATGGATTCAACCAGAGAGAACAATCAGAGGATTACCAGTGTGGGGGTGGGTGGGCAGATGGGCAAAATTGGGGTTGGAGGGCAGCCCCGGTGGTGCAGCAGTTTAGCGCCGCCTGCAGCCTAGGGTGTGATCCTGGAGACCCAGGATCGAGTCCCACATCTAGCTCCCTGCATGGAGCCTACTTCTCCCTCTGCCTGTGTCGCTGCCTCTCTCCCTCTCTCTCTCTCTCTCTGTCTCTGTCTCTGTCTCTGTCTCTCTCTCTCTCATAAATAAATAAATAAAATCTTTTTTAAAAATTGGGGTTGGAGATTAAGACTACACTTATCATGATGAGTACTGAAAAATGTATAGAATTCTTGTATTGCCCACATGAAACTATATAATACTATATGTTAACTATACCTGAGTTAAAATTTAAAATAAAAGAAATCATACAGCAATTCGGCAGTGTGGCAGGATGCAAAATCAATGCCCAGAATCAGTGGCATTTCTATATGCTAACAATGAACCTGAACAAAAAGAAATTAAGGAGTCAATCCCATTTACAATTGCATCCAAAAGCATAAGATACCTAGAAATAAACCTAATCAAAGAGGGAAAGGATCTATAGCCTAAAAACCATAGAACACTTCTGAAAAATTGAGAAAGACACAAAGAGATGGAAAAACATTCCATGCTCATGGATTGGAAGAATTAATATGGTGAAAATGTCAATGCTACCCAGGGAAATTTACACATTTAATATAATCCCTATCAAAATACCATGGGCTTTCTTCAGAGAGTTGAAACAAATCATCTTAAGATTTGTGTGGAATCAGAGAAGACCCCAAATAGCCAGGGGAATATTGAAAAAGAAAACCAGAGCTGGGGGCATCACAATGCCAGATTTCGGTTGTACTACAAAGCTGTGGTCATCAAGACAGCATGGTAATGGCACAAAAACAGACACATAGATCAATGGAACAAAATAGAGAACCCAGAAATGGGTCCTCAACTCTATGGTCAACTAATATTCGACAAAGCAGGAAAGACTATCCTATCCACTGGAAAAAGGACAGTCTCTTCAATACATGGTGCTGGGAAAATTGGACAGCCATGTACAGAAGAATGAAACTGGATCATTCTCTTACACCATACACAAAGATAAATTCAAAATGGATAAAAGATCTAAATGTGAGATAAGAATCCATCAAAGTCCTAGAGGATAACACAGGCAACACCCTTTTTGAACTTGGCCACAGCAACTTCTTACAAGATACATCTATGAAGGCAAGGGAAACAAAAGCTAAAATGAACTATTGGGACTTCAGCAAGATAAAAAGCTTCTTCACAGCAAAAGAAACAGTGACACAAAACTAAAAGACAACCTACAGAATGGGAGAAGATATTTGCAAATGACGTATCAGATAAACGACTAGTATCCAAGATCTATAAAGAACTTATTCAACTCAACAGCAAGGAAACAAACAATCCAATCATGAAATGGGCACAAGACATGAACAGCAATTTCACCAAAGAAGACATACACATGGCCAACAAGCACATGAGGAAATGCTCTGCATCATTGGCCATCAGGGAAATACAAATCAAAACCACAGTGAGATACCACCTCACACTAGTGAAAATGGGGAAAATACACAAGACAGGAAACAACAATGTTGGAGAGGATGTGGAGAAAGGGGAACCCTCTTGCACCGTTGGTGGGATTGTGAACTGGTACGGCCACTCTGGAAAACTGTGTGGAGGTTCCTCAAAGAGTTAAAAATAGATCTGCCCTACGACCCAGCAATTGCACTCTTGGGGATTTACCCCAAAGATTCAGATGCAATGAAACGCCAGGACACCTGCACCCCGATGTTTCTAGCAGCAATCTCCACAATAGCCAAACTGTGGAAGGAGCCTCAGTGTCCATCGAAAGATGAATGGATAAAGAAGATGTGGTTTATGTACACAATGGAATATTACTCAGCCATTAGAAATGACAAATACCCACCATTTGTTTCAACCTGGATGGAACTGGAGGGTATCATGCTGAGTGAGGTAAGTAAATTGGAGAAAGACAAACATTATATGGTCTCTTTCATTTGGGGAATATAAAAAATAGTAAAAGGAAATAAAGGGGAAAGGAGAGAAAATGAGTGGGAAATATCAGTGAGGGTGACAGAATATGAGAGACTCCTAACTCTGGGAAACGAACAAGGGGTAGTGGAAAGGGAGGTGGGCGGGGGGTTGGGGTGACTGGGTGATGGGCACTAAGGAGGGCACTTGACAGGATGAGCACTGGGTGTTATGCTATATGTTGGCATATCGAATTCCAATAAAAATATATACAAAAAAAACCCCACAAAATCTAGTTTTGAAGACCACAATAAAAAAAAATCGGCAGAGAAACTGAATAGAACTTTTTCCAAAGAAAACATACAAATTGCCAGCAATACATGAAAAGATATTCATCATAGGTAATCATCAGGGAAATGAAAATCAAAAGTACAGTTTAATACCAGCTCACACCTATTAGAATGATTATCAGAAAGACAAGAGATAAGTTCTGGTGAGGATATGGATAAAAGAGAACCTTGTGTATTCTTGGAAGGAATTTAAATTGGTATGGGATAGGCACTACAGAAAGCAGTATGGAGGTTCCTTGAAAAATTAAAAATTGAACTACTATATACTTCAGCAATCTTACTTCTGGGTGTATATTCAAACAAAATGAAAACTACATATCAAAGTAATACCTGCACTCCCACTTCTTTTGCAGATTGTTCACAATAGCTAAGTCGTGAAAATATTCCAAGTATTCCAATAGATGAATGGATAAAGAAGATATATATTTACAATGGAATTCAACCATGAATAAGAAGGAATATTACCATTGAAAGTAAGTAATTGAAAGTAAGACCAAATACTCACAACTAATAGATTATTCTAGGACATCCATACATTTTTCTCCAAGATATAAGCCTAATAAGACTCAACTCTTTTTGTTAGCAAAAGTGACATCAATGGAGCCACAGAATGTAGTGACCTCCTTACCACCTAGGAAGATAGTGCTATCAGGAATCAGTAAGTTCAATATGTTCACAGGTGAGGGGAACCCTGTCCTCTGAGAGTCCCAGCTCAGCAGGGCCATCAAGAGAATATGCAGGAGACAGGGCTGGGATTGTTGTGAGCTGGCACCCCAAAGAGGGACTCAGAATCTTTCCTAAAATTGTTCAAATTTCAGTAGATACTGTAGAAACACACAACAAAAAAGAGACACATGCACACAGAAAAGCAAAGATAAGGTAAGATGAGAGGCAATGAGAGAGATGCAGACAGTAGAGAGAGAGATGCAAAAAGAAACAGAGATAAGGGGATCTAGATAAATAATGGCAAAGGTGCAGATAGAAATAGAAAGAGACAGAGGCAGAGATGCTATGAAAGAGTGAGAGACATAACAGAGACAGAGATGCAGAGACAGACACAGAAAGGTGCAGAGACACCTCTGTGTTCATTACAGTGTTATTCACAATAATAAGATATGGAAGCAGCCCAAGTGTCCATTGGTAGATGAATGGATAAAGAAGGTATGACGTATAGATACATATTACTCTACAATAAGAGTATTAGATCTTACCATATGCAACAACATGGATGGATCTATAGGGTATTACATTAAGTGAAATAAGTCACATAAATAAAAGACAAATACTATATGATTTCACTTATATGTGGAATCTAAAGAACAAGTTTACATGAACATATACAAAAAAAAAAAAAACAAAACTGGGATCCCTGGGTGGCGCAGCGGTTTGGCGCCTGCCTTTGGCCTAGGGCGCGATCCTGGAGACCCGGGATCGAATCCCACATCGGGCTCCCGGTGCATGGAGCCTGCTTCTCCCTATGCCTGTGTCTCTGCCTCTCTCTCTCTCTCTCTCTGTGACTATCATAAAGAAATAAAAATTAAAAAAAAAAAAAAAACAGAAACAGATTCAGAAATACAGAGAACAAACTTGTGGTTGCCTCAGGGGACCTCAGGAGATGGATGGGGAAAATAGGCAAAATAGGTGAAGAGGATTAAGAGGTACAAACTTACACTTATAAAACAAATAAGTTATGGAGACAAAAAGATAATAAAGTAAATAATATTGTAATAAGGTGATAGATGTGACTGTACCTATTGTGGTAAAATTTAGTAACGTACAGAATTGTCAAATCACTGTGCTGTACACCAGATACTAGCATAGCATTGTATGTCAACTATCTGAGACAATAAAGAAAAACAATAAAAGATGTAGAGAAAAAACTAAAGGAAATATAAGGGACAAGGAGAGACACATAAAAAGAAAGGTGCACACATGGAGATATAATGAAAAAAAGAGAGAGATGAACATCTCATCAAATGTCTGGATCTAGTAACATCTGAAATCAACTTGACCTCAGACTTCTTTGTAACATGAACAGAGTAAACTTGACTTGGGTATCTATCATGTGAAACCAAAAATAGTACTTATATTGCTAGTTATACTTTTTCAAAAATAAAAATGGACCTTGATCAGTGCCAAGACCTATTTGAAATGTCACTGTGGTTTTCAGAGACACCGCGGGCCACAATTACCCACGCCAGGATACTTCCACTGTAAGCTTACATACACAATACTCTGCAAACCTGAAGAAAGGCCAGCACCTCCTTAGGCCATTGCACTGAACAATACTCAATATCCAGAAAGGACGTGACTATTGAATTGATTTTCCATCTCCATCTCCCCCGCCTGCTCTTCATTTGGCACCCCCAGATGCCTCCGGTCTCCCTTCAAGGAGCAATATGACCCTTTCATTCTGCACTGGTTTCCTGCCTCCACCCAGTTAAGAAGACTCAGGGTACAGAGAACTCATAATCACATTTAATTATGATAAAATCTCTATCTTCAGGTAAATGGCTTCAATGTGCTTCTCTTGCACAATCTGTGAAGGAAGAATGGAAACAGGAAAATCCCTTGGGGCCTGAGTAGATCCTGTACCAGGGAACACACAGGTCAATGCAGGAAGCAGAATCACACCCAGATCCTCAAGAGTCCTCAGAGTCATGTAGGACTCTGATCTATGTGGGGGACAGTCTGTCAGGCAGCTGGGAATTCTGGGCAGGGACAGACGGACACTACAAAGGATGGAATCCCCAGTATCCTCAGGCATCAGTGCAGGAGCCCTGTAGAAAAGAGAGTGATCAGCAGAGGAGACTCTGACAGATGAGCCCTCTCCCCTCCTCTCAGGGCCACTGCAGCACCAGAGAAAACTGAGGGCCAGGGCAGGCAGTCATCACCTCCCCCAATATTTCTGTAAAGGTGAAACCAACTTAAGAGAACATGGCACTCCAGCTGCACACAGATGTGTGGGAGGCAGTGGAGCAGCTCTTGTCCTTTAAGGGGATATAAAAACGTATCAATCTTTTTAGTAAACATAATAACTCACCATCTTTGCACCACTAGTGGCCTTTCACATGTAAATTCACACAGGCAGCAGCCACCAACACATAACACAAAGTGGGCATCATCCTGGCGTCTAACACCCAAGATGTGGCTCTGGTTCCGAGTTTCACAGACAGATAGCACCAACGTTATGGCTTGATTCCAGGGAACAACTCTGGATCTGCCTACACAAACTGGGCAATCTTCCCCCCTAACTCTTGATCTCTGTAGCAGGGAATAGGCCATGAACTGAGACCATTGTGCCCAGGTACACTCACCTCATGCTCTTCCCCCTTTCACCCGTCCCTGCAACCCCACTGAATCAGAGCAGAAATAGTACCTGCCGGTGGAGACCCCCGAGATCCTACAAAAGGAAGTGATACAGAAAAAAAAAAGGTCTCATAAATAGCCACCTTCTCCCTCACCCCAAATGGAGGTGAGATAAGCAACTTAATTGAATTTTACTTTCTCCCCACTCATCCACTCCAAGACCTTAACTGCCCTAAGCTAAAATCCCCCAAAATCAATGACACTGTCACTAGAAGGAAGGGAAGCAGATGCTCTGACCCTCTTACAGAAAGAAACTTTCAGAAAGGAGCCAGGGAGCCAATGATGAACTATAAGGAAGCCCTAGAATATGCTCCACCTGTTACCTCTGTGGTAGGGCTCCTTTTCAACCAATAAATCAGATTCCAGAGTCTCCCCCTAGGTGGTTCCCTCTCTTTCCACCACCAGCCCAGCCTCTTTCCTTTCAGAGTCAGAAGGAAAGAGCTAATCTAGAGACAGAGCCAACCCCCCCTCCCCCCCCCCCCGCCGAACAAAAGGTCTCAGGCATAGCCCATCTCCCTCATTTCCCCAGAATGCCTTACCTTTCTGGCTCCTGTGACGGATGATAAGGCCAAGCCCAAGGAAGATCAGCCCCAGCACGAAGCCACCAATGCCACTCAGCATCTTGCTCTGGGCAGATTCAGACTGTGCCCCTGGGGAGCAGAGCCTGAGAGTCAGAGTTGTCTCCACACCCCACAGGCTCCCTTTGGGAAGCCTGAAGTCCAGTCAGGTACAGGAGGTGGAAGTACTGGGTGAACCTGACCACCCCTAGGAGAGGGAAGGACCCACCATTAGATCCTTGCACACAGTGGGTATGTGGGGGGAAGGAGGGAGGCTGAAACCTGCTCCTCCAGACACATCCATAACCTCAAACACCAAGGCCCCAGTCACCAGCCAGGGCAGTAAACCCTTCAGAGCTACAGGGCTGCGTTGTGGGGCCAAGGTATGGAGAATGATCTCTCTAGTATCTAGAAAGACCACGAGATCAAGATTCTCCTGATGCCCCTGCCGTGGGACAAGAGGTACTCTAATCTCCTGTGATTTCCACCTCAGTAGTGACATCAAGGATAACAAATAGAATGGGATGGGCTAGAGGAAGCTCTGCCCTCTGTCTGTGGGGCTCATCATGACAGGAAACAAACTTCTCCTTACGCCACTGCACTGTGATGGGGCTCTGGAGGCTGGCGTGCTCCACATGGCAAGTGTAGACATCTCCTCGCTGGGGAGTCATCTCCAGCATCACAAGGATCTGGAAGGTCCAGTCCCCATTCCTAATAAGTGGAGTGGACACGACACCAGCTGTCTGCTCCTGGTCATTCCGAAACCACCGGACTTTGATCTGGCCTGGATAGAAATCTGTCACTGAGCAGACCAGCAGATTGTGGTGGTTCAGAACCTCTGTCCTGGACGGGGAGATGGTCACTGTCGGTTCCACTGAGGGGAGTAACAGACAAGAAAAGACAATGAGATGTGAGACTACACAGCAAGTCTCCCCATGGAGAAAAGTCCTCCCTTGGTACCAGCATGGAAAGATCCCTGGATTCCAAGTCTTGGATTTGGATCTCAGCTTGGCCACCTTATTAGTTTGCATGAACACGTGAGTCAGTTTACTTTTCAGAGTCTGAAGAAATAATAATAGCAATCATTCTAGGAAAGTTATTCTGTTGGGATCCCTGGGTGGCTCAGCGGTTTAGTGCCTGCCTTCAGCCCAGGGGTGATCCTGGAGACCCGGGATTGAGTCCCACGTACAGCTCCCTGCATGGAGCCTGCTTCTCCCTCTGCCTGTGTCTCTGCCTCTCTGTGTGTGTCTCTCATGAATAAATAAATAAGATTTTTTAAAAAAAAAAGGAAAGTTATTCTGTTGATATTAATTGATGCAATAAAGCATTTTTAAATTACAGATCGCTGTATTACACATGCTACTACTACTTATCACATTTTCAAAAATAAAAATAATAAATTTGGACCTCTTTCCCTCATCCCTACTGATAGATAAAGTGGTTGCTAATCCCTAACATGCAAAGTAGTTAGTTTTGAAATTAAATGACATAATATAGACAGTGTGTGGTAAGGTATTTGTCTAGAACAAGGTATTGATTAAATGGCTACAATTAACTTTCAGAAAGAGTGTCTACCCCTGAAGTGAGATGATGATGCCCTGAGGAGGTGATCCAGGAGGAACAGGATATGCAGGGCTTAGGCCAAAAGAAACCTGAGACAATTCTTATTCAATAATAATAGCATCAGTTAATTGACTCCAAAACTTCAGCTCTTCCTAGTCTAAAATTAGTTGATATTTTCTAAGAAATTAAAATTCTAGGTCCAAGATTGCAGAGGAGATGGAGACCTTGGTTTCATCTGGTCCCAAGAGTTCAGCTACATAGGTATTAAACTATTCTGAACACCTGGCAACTCAACCAGAGACCTAGAAAAGATTAGCTGCAACTGCAACTCCACTAATAGAAAAGCAACCACTTTCTGCAAGGTAGGAGGTGCAGAGAAGTGAATCCAAGGTGATAACATGGGAAGATAAACTGGGCGGGCAGGGGGTTGTTTAAGCAGCCAGCTATCAGAAAGTGATATAGCAGTGAAGTGCAAAATCAGAACTTTTAGAAGTCTGCCCCAGTGAGGGATGTCCTTGCCTGAAAAGGTGCTCAAGCAGCAAAGTAAGGGTAGAATCCTAGGTAGTACAGTATGGTCTCAGGATCATGGGGTCACAGGAAGACCGAGGGTGCCTGAATGTGGCAGAGTTCCGAGGTATCAGTGTGGGGAAATCAACTGCAACAGTGATCCAAGGAGAGGTTCCACGTCTCCAACCATGTCTCAGCTCCAGAGTTGCCATAAACCTGGAAAGACAGCACAGTCAGCACAACTGCTCTCTAAGGAGGGGCTCAGCAAGTAGCAGAACCAGTGAGAACCTCCTTCCTCCCCTAGGAAGAATGGCCTGTGGTTTACACCACAGGAGTCTGAAAGGTTTAGGGACTGAAAATACTGTCTCATACCTGAGACAGAAATGCTGGGTCATAGGCTGGGTGAGCACAGAGTGTGGACAGGGACTAGAGAGACAGGAGTGCTTGACTGCTTTTTCCTGATGATGCACTGAGAGTGGGGTCCCAAGCTTTCTGCTCTAGGCTAGAGATTGAGAAGCTGCCATTTTCATTTTCATCTTCTAAAGCTGCCCAGAAAGCCTTCAGGAAACAAAAGTCACCTAGACCAATCCAGAGCAGATTAGTAGATTAGTAGATAAACAGATTATAATGATGATTTTAAAGATACTAGCAGGGCTTGGAAAAAAGCATAGAAGACACTAGAGAATCCTTCCTGGAGAAATAAAAGAACTAAAAATCTAATCAAGTCAAAATAAAAAAAGGCTATTAATGAGATACAATTGAAAAATAGAGGCTCTACTGGCTAGGACCAATGAGGCAGAAGAGACAATTAGTGATACAGAAGATAAAGATGGAGAATAAAGAAGCTGAGAAAGAGAGATAAACAACTACTGGATCATGAGGGGAGAATTTGAGAGATATGTGATACCATAAAGTGAAACAATATTAGAATAATTGGGATCCCAGAAGAAGAGGAAAGAGAGAATGTGGGGGAGTGGGTTGTGGGCAGAAGGTATATTGGAATAAATTATAGCTTTGAAATTCTTTAATGTGGAGAAGGAACCAGGCATTCAAACCCAAGAGGCACAGAGAACCCACCACAAGATCAATAAAAATTGTCAACAACTATACATATACCAGTGAAACTTGCAAATCTCAGAGACAAAGAAAAACTCCTGAGCGCTATTCAGGGCAAGAGGTCCATAAACTACAAGGGTAGAAACATTAGACTGATAGAAGACCTATCCACAGAGACCTGGGAGGCCAGAAAGGACTGGCGTGGTATATTCAGGGTGCTAAATGAGAAAAATATACAGGCAAGAATACTTTATTCAGCAAGGCTGTCATTCGGAATGGAAGAAGAGACAAAGGTTCAGGACAAACAGAAACTAAAAGAATTTGTGATCACTAAACCAACCCTACAATAAATACTAGAGGGGATCCTTTGAGCAAAGAGAGAGCCCAAAAATAACATAGTCTAGAAAGGAACAGACAGTGACTTTGCAGGGAATACAATGGCACTAAATTCACATCTTTCAATAGTTACTCTGAATATAAATAGCTAAATGCCCCCAGTCAAAAGACAAAGGGTATTGATTGGATAAACAAGCAAGATCCAGTGATATACTATCTGCAAGAGACTCATTTTAGACCCAAAGACACCTCCAGATTGAGGGGGTAGAGAACCATTTAACATGCTGATGGACATCAAAAGAAAGCTAGGGTGGCAATAGTCATGTCAGATTTTAAACCAAAACTGTAATAAGAGATGAGGAAGGACACTATATCATAATTAAAGGGTCTACCCAATAGGGTCTAACAATAGTAAATAGGTATGCCCCTAACATGGGAGCAGCCAGTTATATAAGCCAATTAATAACAAAATTAAGGAAACATGTTGATAATCATACAATAGTAGTAAGAGACTTTAACACCCCACTCACTGCAGTGGACAGATAATCTAAGCAGAAGATAAACCAGGAAGCAAGGGCTTTGAATGACATCCTGGGCCAGATGGGGACTTCACAGATATATTAAGAACTTTTCACCCTAAAGGAACAGAATACAAATTATTCTCGAGTGCACGTGGAATATTCTCCAGAATAGATCATGTACTGGGTCACAAATCAAGTCTCAACTGAAAAATAGCAAAAGGTTGGGATGATTTCCTGCATATTTTCTGAACACAATGCTTTGAAACTGGAACTCAATCACAAGAGGAAATTTAGAAAGAACTCAAATACATGGAGGCTAAAGAGCATCCTACTAAAGAATGAATAGGTCAACCAGGAAATTAAAGAACTTTTAAAAATTCGTGCAATTTAATGAACAAATGCAGAGCTGGAATAGAGTTAAGGAGCAAGGAAGAATGGTCAAAAGGGGACCTGGAAGGTACATTAGTCCCTCCAACCCTCACCTCAGGTCCCTCAGAATAAATGGAGAACTCTCTCTCCTCCCTTCTCTCTTGTCCTAAGGGGAAATTCTCTCCACTCCATTGTGGTGCTGTGTGGTAGAGGCCATGTCAGACCTGGGGATTCCCCAGTCTCTTACAGGCCTCTTCACACAGGCTTTTCAATGAGCAACAAAAGTGTCAGCTTAGAATGCTTTTTCTGATTGGCTAAAATCTCATCTGAAAGGCTCTAGCTCAGGCTTCTGTCAGCTGCTTCCCCCCTGAGACAGTCAACATTCTCTACATTTTCTAGAGCTCTCTGTGCTACACATAGCTTATCCCATTACTCAGGGTAGCCACTGCTGGCCTGGCCTGAGAGGAAGGCAACTCAGACACCCGATTCAGGGGCTTACCTGAGGTACCCTGCTGGGCCCCTGTGGATGTGGGCACTTAGGATGAAGGCAATGTGTATCCCATGTGGGTAGACAAGCAATCAAGAAGTATTCATGAAATAGGTCAGGGTTATAATAAAGAGACTCACCCTAGAGGACATACTCTGTTGCCTCAGGAAGGAAAATAAAAGCTATAGACTCTTTCTTTGTGGGCATTCATCATTCCTGGTCAGCATCTCTTGGAATCTGTGCTTGGTCAGTGGAGATAATTGTGATATTAATAATAATAATCACCTTGTGACCAGAACGACCATCCAGGACTGCTTGCATGTTCAATTAATTAATTAATTAATTAATTAATCAATCAATCTTTCAATATAAATTGGAATAAATAGTTTAATTAAATAATATTCTTTGGCTGAATTTGATAAATTTTATGAATTGATCCTTTAGAGAAATTAGCAAAAACCCTTTAAAATGCTAAAATTCATAAAATAAGATACAACTCTGAAAGGATTTGACACCAAGATAAATATAAACTGAAATGTTTCTATCTAAGTGTCAAAATGCTGACACTTTGTTATGTTTACTAGACAAGTAATGAATAAATTTGGTAAAACTCTTCCTCGAGGAATGTTTTGTTAGATTGTTAAATGTACTAAACCTAGTCGAGATGTCATTCAACAAACTGATGCTTGGGCTACTGGCTGTTAATTAGCCATTAGTTCAGTAAATTGATCTTTTGGCAAAGAAGCCCCTGAACCTGTCAGGCATATCCTTGAGAGTGAACACAAAACTTCAACCACAAATTGCTTTTATCCAGTTCTTGTTTCTGGACAAGATTTCCCAAATTTAAGACCCTCCAACAGTAAACCAAATGTTTAAAGAAAAATTAACATCAATTTTATATGATCTCTTCCATAAAATTGAAGAAGAAGAAGGAACTTCTGGGTAGCTCAGCCAGTTAAGCATGAGACTCTTAGTTTTGGCTCAGGTCATGATCTCAGAGTCCTGGGATAAAGTCAGGCTCCATGCTCAGTGGGAAGTCTGCCTTTTCTCCCCTTGTCCCTCTGGCCCTCCCCATGCTCTTGCTCTCTCTCTTAAATAAATAAATAAATCTTGAGCAAAAAAAGAAGAGGAAGAAACACTTCCCAGTTCATGTTATGAAGCCTGTATTACCAAAGCCAAGCAAAAAAAGGGTAACACAGACAAAATACAAAGCAGTATCTTTTATGAACATAAACATAAGAAATGCCTAACAAAATGTTAGCAAATAGAATTTAATAATCTATAAAAAGACTAATATTCATTGACTAGGTGATTTATTCCAGCATGGTTCAACATTCACCTATCAGTCAATGTGACTCTCCATATTGCATGCTAAAGAACAAAAATTACATGATTATATCAATTGATAAAGAAAAAGCATTTCACAAAATTCAACATGCAGTCATGAGAAATGCTTTTAGAAAACTAGAATACAGGGAAATCTGTAACATGATAAAGAGCTACAAAATATCCTAACATCATACTTAATGGTGAAAAATTGAATGCTTTCCCCCTAATATATCCAGGCTCCAGAAGAAGTCAAGAGATTTATAGTATATAGAACTAGGGGGGCCCCTTTTTCCTCTTTTTCCAGTAAAACTTGTTTTTATATCAGACTAAAAATTTCCAATATTTTTTCTCTTTTCCCACCTTAACTACAATATTTTACCACTGCTTCAATTTAAACATCATCCTTTTTGACTGCCATATTTCTACAATTACATGTCTTAGATATATTTTCCACTTCTAGATTCCCTTCAATATACTCAATTTAATTTTTGGAGATACATGAGATAGTTTTTTTTGTTTTGTGGGTTTTTTTCCTCTGCCACATTTTTTTCTACAATGGTGGAAGTTAATACCTTCTAAAAATGACCAGCATGCACCCAGAACCAAGTGGAATACGGTGCTGGTTCATGCTGTGAGATTATATTCTCTCTTCATTCCCACTCTGCTCCCCTCTTTTATCTCATTTATGTTTTGGTGGTCAATGTTGGGGCTTTCTACAAGTATTGCTGGTTTATATAAATGTGGGACTGAGCATCTTCTAACACACAGAACTTAATAAACTCAGAACCAAGAGGCTCACCCCCTAGAACCCCTCAGGTAGACTACATTCTCCCTCGACTTCAATTTCTTCACCACCACCATCTCCCAGTCCACCCCTCTTTTTCTTCTTCTTCTTCTTTTTTTTTTCTTTTTTTCCTTTTTCCTTTTGCTTTTTTTCTCTTCTTTTTTCTTCTTTCTTCTTTCTCTTCTTTGGACTTTGTGGCCTTATATTTTTTACTACTTTGTTTTAAAATTTGTTTTTCACTTTAGTGGTCCTTTTATTTTCTTTTGTTCTGATCTTTGCTTTCATTTTCTGGTCTCTGACCTCATGAGAATAATCTAGGGTGAAATTTACTTAGGTCATGGTTGATATTCTTGACTGAGCCCGCTCATATAGCCACTCTGAACTGAGCAAAATGACTAGAGGGAAGAAGTCACCACAAAAGAAAGAATCAGAAACAGTACTCTCTGCCACAGCGTTACACAATATGGATTACAATTCAATGTCAGAAAGCCATTTCAGAAGCACAATTATAAAGCTACTGGTGGCTCTGGAAAAAATCATAAACGAATCTAGAGACTTCATAACTGCAAGTTTTAGATCTAATCAGGCTGAAATTAAAATCAATTAAATGAGATACAATCCAAACTGGAGGTCCTAACAACAAGGGTTAATGAGGTGGCAGAAAGAGTGAGAGACATAGAAGACAAGTTGATGGCAAGGAAGGAAGCTGAGGAAAAAAGAGAAAACAATTAAGAGACCCTGAGGAAAGGTTAAAGGAAATAAATGATAGCCTCAGAAGGAAGAATTTATGTATAACTGGGTTCCAGAAAATGCTGAGAGGGACCGAGGGCCAGAAATTATATTTCAACAAATCATAGCTGAGAATTTCCCTAATGTGAGGAGGAAAATAGGCATTAAGATCCAGGAGATAGAGCAGTCACTCCAAAAAATCAATAAAAACCGTTCAACACCTCGACATTTAATAGTGAAACTTGCAAATTCCAAAGATAAAGAAAAACTCCTTAAAGCAATGAGGGACAAGAGATTCTTAACTTATATGTGGAGAAATATCAGATTAACAGCAGCAGACCTCTCCATAGAGATCTGGGAGGCCAGAATGGGCTGGCAGGATATATTCAGGGTCCTAAATGAAAATAACATACACCCAAGAATACTTTATCCAGCAAGGCTCTCATTCAGAATAGGAGAGATAAAGAGCCTCCAAGATAGGCAGAAACTGAAAGAATATGTGACCACCAAACCAGTTCTGCAATAAATATTAAGGGGGACCTTGTAAAAGAAAGAGGAAGCCCAAAGAAATAATCCATAAAAACAGGGACTGAGTAAGTATTATGATGACACTAAATTCATATCTTCGAATAGTTACTCCGAATGTGAATGGGCTAAGTGATCCCATCAAAAGACACAGGGTTTCAGACTGGATAAAAAAGCAAGACCCGTATATTTGCTGTCTACAAGAGACTCATTTTAGACTGAAGGACACCTCCAGCCTGAAAATGAAAGGTTGAGGAACCATTTACCATTCAAATGGTCCTCAAAAGAAAACGGGTGGCAATCCTCATATCAGATAAATTAAAGTTTATTCCAAAAACTGTATTAAGGGATGAAGGAGGGACACTATATCATACTTACAGGGTTTATCCAACAAGAAGACCTAAAAATCATGAATATTTATGCCCCTAATGTGGGAGCTGCTAGATATATCAATCAATTAATAACCAAAGTAAAGACATACTTAGATAATACACTAATAGTAGGAGACTTCAACATGGCAGTTTCTGCAAATTACAGATCTTTTAAGCACAACATCACCAAAGAAACAAGGACTTTAAGTGATACATTGGACCAGATGGATTTCACAGATATTTACAGAACTTTACATCCAAATGCAACTGAATACACATTCTTCTCAAGTGCACATGGAACTTTCTCCAGAATAGACCACATACTGGGTCACAAATCAGGTCTTAACTGATACCAAAATATTGAGATTGTCCCCTGCATAGTTTCATACCACAATGCTTTGAAACTAGAATTCAGTCACAAGAAGAAATCTGGAAGAAACTCAAACACTTGGAGGTTAAAGAACATCCCACTGAAAGATGAATGGGTCAACCAAGAAATTAGAGAAGAATTAAAAAGATTCATGGAAACTAATGAAAATGAAGATAGAACTGTTCAAAATCTTTGGGATACAGCAAAAGCAGTCCTGAGAAGGAAATACATCACAATATAAGCATCCCTCAAAAAATTGGAAAGAACTTAAATATGCAGGGTAATCTTGCACCTAAAGGAACTGAAGAAAAAAACAGCAAATAAAACCTACACCAAGCAGAAGAAGAGAGTTAATAAAGATTCTAGCAGAACTCAATGTAATAGAGACCAGAAGGAGTGTACAACCGATCAACAAAACCAGGAGTTGTTTCTTTGAAAGAATCAAAAGATAGATAAACCATTAGCCAGCCTTATTAAAAAGAAAAGACTCAAATTAATAAAATAATGAATGAAAGAGGAGAGATCACAATCAATACCAAGGAAATACAAATGATTTTAAAAACGTATTATGAGCAGCTATATGGCAATAATTAGGCAATCTAGAAGAAATTGATGCATTTCTGGAAAACCACAAATTACCAAAACTGGAACAGGAAGAAATAGAAAACCTGAACAGGCCAATAACCAGGGAGGAAATTGAAGCAGTCATCAAAGACCTCCCAACACACAAAAGTCCAGGGCCAGATGGCTTCCCAGGGGAATTCTATCAAACATTAAAGAAATAATACTTATTCTACTAAAGCTGTTCCAAAGGATAGAAAGGGATGAAGTACTTCCAAACTCATTTTATGAGGCCAGCATCACCTTAATTCTAAAACCAGACCAGGGTTCCCTGGGTGGCGCATCGGTTTGGTGTCTGCCTTTGGCCCAGGGCGCGATCCTGGAGACCGGGATCGAGTCCCACGTTGGGCTCCCGGTGCATGGAGCCTGCTTCTCCCTCTGCCTGTGTCTATGCCTCTGTCTCTTTCTCTCTCTCTCTCTCTCTCTCTGTGACTATCATAAATAAATAAAAATTAAGAAAAAATATTAAAAAAATAAATAAATAAAACCAGACCAAAACCCCACCAAAAAGGAGAATTATAGACCAATGTCCCTGATAAACACAGATGCAAAAATTCTCAAAAGATACTAGCCAATAGGATCCAACAGTACAATAAGAAGATTATTCTGGCAGCCCCGGTGGCACACCCCGGTGGCACAGCAGTTTAGCACTACCTGCAGCCCAGGGTGTAATCCTGGAGACCCGGGATTGAGTCCCACGTCGAGCTCCCTGCATGGAGCCTGCTTCTCCCTCTGCCTGTGTCTCTGCCCCTCTCTCTCTCTCTGAATAAATAAATAAATAAATAAATAAATAAATAAATAAATAAATATTAAAAAAAAAAAAAAAAAGAGTATTCACCATGACCAAGTGGGATTTATCCCCGGGATGCAAGGTTGGTTGAACACTCGTAAAACAATCAACGTGATAGATCATATCAACTAGAGAAAAAACAAGAACCATATGATCCTCTCAATAGATGCAGAGAAAGCATTTGACAAGATACAGCATCCATTCCTGATCAACACTCTTCAAAGTGTAGGGACAGAGGGAACATTCCTCAGCATCTTAAAAGCCATCTACGAAAAGACCACAGCAAATATCATTCTCAATGAAGAAACACTGGGAGCCTTTCCCCTAAGATCAGGAACACGACAGAGATGTCCACTCTCACCACTGCTATTCAACATAGTACTAGAAGTCCTAGCCTCAGCAATCAGGCAACAAAAATAAATAAAAGGCATTAAATTTGGCAAAGAAGAAGTCCAACTCTCCTTTTCACAGATGACATGATACTGTACATAGAAAATCCCAAAAGCTCTACCTCAAGATTGCTAGAAATCATACAGAAATTCAGCAATGTGGCTGAATTGGATACAAATCAGTGGTATTTCTTGAGAGCTTGTTTGGAGGTTCTAGCAGGGGAGCGCAGCTACTCGTATACCCTTGACCGAAGAACGGTCCTCCTCTATCGGGGATGGTCGTCCTCTTCGACCGAGCGCGCAGCTTCGGGAGGGACGCACATGGAGCGGTGAGGGAGGAAGGGGACACCCGCCTAGCCAGCCAGATCAGCCGAATCAACCCTGGCGATCAATGGGGTGACAGATGTCGCAGCCAGATCGCCCTCACATCCCAAATCAGTGGTATTTCTATACACTAACAATGAGTCTGAAGAAAGAGAAATTAAGGAGTCAATCCCATTTACACTTGCATCCAAAAGCATAAGATACCTAGGAATAAACCTAACCAAAGAGGTAAAGGATCTATACCCTAAAAACTACAGAACACTTCTGAAAGAAATTGAGAAAGACACACAGAAATGGAAAAATATTCCATGTTCATGGACTGGAAGAATTAATATGGTGAAAATGCCAATGCTATCCAGGGCAATTTACACATTTAATGCAATCCCTATCAAAATACCATGGACTTCATTCAGAGAGTTGGAACAAATCATCTTAAGATTTGTGCAGAATCAGGAAAGACCCTGTATAGCCAGGGGAATTTTGAAAAAGAAAACCAGAGCCGGGGGCATCACAATGCCAGATTTCAGGTTGTACTACCAAGCTGTGATCATCAAGACAGTGTGGTACTGGCACAAAAACAGACACATAGATCAATGGAACAGAATAGAGAACCCAGAAATGGGACCTCAACTCTATGGTCAACTAATATTTGACAAAGCAGGAAAGACTATCCATTGGAAGAAAGACAGTCTCTTCAATAAATGGTGCTGAGAAAATTGGACAGCCACGTGCAGAAGAATTAAACTGGACCATTCTCTTACACCAGACACAAAGATAAACTCAAAATGGATGAAAGATCTAATTGTGAGACAAGAATCCATCAAAGTCCTAGAGAAGAACACAGGCAATGCCCTTTTTGAACTTGGCCACAGCAACTTCTTGCAAGATACCTCCATGAAGGCAAGGGAAACAAAAGAAAAAATGAACTATTGGGACTTCATCAAGATAAAAAGCTTCTGCACAGCAAAGGAAACAGTCAACAAAACTAAAAGGCAACCTACAGAATGGGAGAAGATATTTGCAAATGACGTATCAGATAAAGGACTAGTATCCAAGATCCATAAAGAACTTATTAAACTCAACAGCAAAGAAACAATCCAATCACGAAATGAGCAAAAGACATGAGCACCAATTTCACAGAAGAAGACATAGACATGGCCAACAAGCACATGAGAAAATGCTCCGCATCACTTGCCATCAGGGAAATACAAATCAAAACCACAATGAGATACCACCTCATACCAGTGAGAATGGGGAAAATTAACAAGGCAGGAAACCACAAATGTTGGAGAGGATGTGGAGAAAGGGGAACCCTCTTGCAGTGTTGGTGGGAATGTGAACGTACAGTCACTATGGAAAACTCCTCAAAGAGTTAAAAATAGAGCTACGTTGGGACCCAGCAATTGTACTGCTGGGGATTTACCCCAAAGATACAGATGCAGTGAAACACTGAGACACCTGCACCCCAATATTTATAGCAGCATTGTCCACAATAGCCAAACTGTGGAAGGAACCTCGGTGTCCACTGACAGATGATGTATAAGAAGATGTGGTCTATATATACAATGGGGTATTACTCAGCCATTGGAAACGACGAATACCCACCATTTGCTTCAATGTGGTTGGAACTGGAGGGTATTATGCTGAGTGAAGTAAGTCAATCGGAGGACAATCATTATATGGTTTCACTCATACAAGGACTATAAAAAATAGTGAAAAGGATTATAGGGGAAAGGAGAGAAAATGAGTGGGAAAAATCAGAGAGGGCGACAAAACATGAGAGACTCCTAACCCTGGGAAATGAACCAGGAGTTATGGAAGGGGAGTTGGGTGGTGGGATGATGGGCACTGAGGCGGTCATGATGGGATGAGCACTGGGCTCATGAGCACTGCGGCAACAGGCTCAGAGTCCAGGATCCTGAGGGGAGGGGGTTGAGGAAATAAAAGTAAAGAGATGGGGACAGGAGGGACACAGTGGATGATGTTCAAGCAGTGTCAGCTTTATTCAAGGTTCTACAACATTATATAGCATAAGCAAAGCAAAGATAAGGAAGTGTCCATTCTTAGCATATTTGTGAATCCCTCCAAGCTTTCCCTTTATCAGCATGCAAGACAGACCAGAAGATTTAGGGTCCTGGTTAATAGATAAGCTTGTTGCTCTAGGTGTATACACCTCGAAGGAACATTATATATGGTTAACAGACCAGCAAGGACAGCACAGACCCTTATTTAAGTTTATGGCCAGGCCAGAATAAATTGTATCTATTGTGTTATGTGGGTGATCACGTAAAAGCGAACTCTGAAAACCATTGCTCAAGCCCTTTCTCAAGCGTCAATCAACTATTCACCCTTTAGGCTCCCGAGCCTTTTGAGTGAATGAGGGACGCAAGTCCGGGCCTGGTTTGGTTTGGTTACTCCAGCTAGTCCATGGCCACCCGCATGGGTGTTATAGTATATGTTGGCAAATTGAAATCCAATTTAAAAATCTACATAAAAAAATAAATAAAATTAAAATTTTTCCATCTTATTGTTCCAACGTCTATGTCATATCTGAGTCTGGTCTTGATAATTTCTTTTTTCTTTTCTTCTTCTTCTTTTTTTTTTTTTTTTTTTGTCCTGATAATTTCTTTGTCTCTTCTGACTGTATTTTGTTTCTTGCCTTTTGATATGCCTCATAATTTTTTCTTAAAAAGCCATACATGTTTTATAAGCAGAAGGTACTTGGATAATTTTCTTATACCTGAAGATGGCATGCTTTTCCTTCTGCTAGGCATTTATTATGATAATTTTTGCTAATTTAATCATTAATTGAAATGGATTTGATGTTTGTCATTACTGGTCACCCTCAACACATTGGAGCTTTCAAATTCCTCTGATGATACCTGGTATTTGTCCCTTCATCTAGCTTTGTGTCTTCCCTGCAGGCCTCTTCCTCAAGAGAATCTGTTTCTTGAAATTCTGCCAGCTATATTCCACTTTTAGTGATTATTTTCAATCAACATATCCTAATATGGTGGTGAAATATGGGATAGGGTCTTTCTCTGATGTTATAATTCTACTTAAGTCTTAGGCAAGTGCTGTCGACTTAGATCTCATCACAGTAGCCTTCACAAGTGTCTTTGCCCTTCTCATGAATAGGGCTTCTTTCCTCATTCCCCTCCCAGATGCAGGCTCATGATATATACCCCATCAGCAAGATGAAGCCAGTCCAGGATTATGATTGAATATTGTTGGCTGAAGGACACTGCCCTCTAAGGCAAGAGGTAAGACTTGCACCAATGATGTGAACCAAGATGGCATGATTCCTCACACTACTAAACCTACTTGTGGACTTTATGCTATCTCTAGAAACTTGAACTCTCTCAATTTAGACATCCTGGTTCCTAGAAGAAAAACATTTCTGAAAAATAACACCATAAGATGAAATTTGACTATGATAGTCATCACATGCCAAAGAATTAACAAGCAAACAAGGAAATTTATGTATTGAATAGAGAAGCTGATCTTAATTGCCATGGGAAACTAGGATTGCTCATACATAGTAAGGGCAGGGAAGAATATGTTTGGAATCTATGGAATTTACTGGATAATCTTTTATTATTTTATGCATGGCAATAACTATCAATAGACACTAAAACAATCATGATCCAACAAAGGTGGAATATATAAGAGCATAGAGACTCCTGAAATAATATTTGCTATAACCAAAAGATTACTGGAAAAGCAATCTAGACCAAATTTAGAGGGTGTGGGGAGACTTGACAATGACTTATGAAGGAGAAAGATGATGAATATTAGTTACAATCACAAGGCCAGCTACAACAGTGGACACTAGCAAATTCCATTGCAATATAAAGCATTGCAACCATCATGCTTTAGTCTTCTAGGAGATCACACTTGATCAACTTCTTGAACCTCTTGCGGAAAAATTTAGGAAAAAATTTCACAGAAAACTATACTGAAGTTGAGAAGCCTGGGTCCCTGAATTAGCACCTGGAGGAGAGTTACCCACTAGTCATCAACACCTGCTCTTGTTACACTAGTGAGATATGAACTTCTACTGTATTTGAGCCATTATACATCTTTGGGTCTATACATCTTTGGGTTACAGCAGTTTGGCCTTTCCTAACTAATATATGAAGAAAATAAGTGTGAGTACTTATCATTTTTACCTATAAAATGAGAAGAGCTCAATAAAGATGATAGTAAACCCTTATACATTGGTGATGAGCTGTAAATTGATAAAACTTTTGTGGAGGGAAGTTTGGCATTATCAACCAGAATTACAAATCTACAATCTTTGAGCTAGCAATTCCACCTCTAACAATTTATCTTCATATTCTTATACATTTATAAAGTCATGTGTGTATAAAGTTATTTGTTCCACCATTGTTAAAAGATAATGAAAACAATCTAAATGTCTATTACTATCAGACTGCTAAGTGGCTATTTTCAAAATGAGACAGATATTAATGTTCTGATATGAAAATAATAGTTGCAAAAAGTAAAGTACATGCCATATGAAGATGTATGCTGATAAGGAGACCTGTACCAATGATAGATGGAGATAGATGACTTTTGCTTTTACATGTTTAGAATATTTCTGGAAGGATAAACATTAAATACTAGCAGTGCTTACCTCCTCAGAGGCACACATAGTGGCTGTATGTTTGGTTTGGGAGAGATAAACTTTCTACTGTAATGCACCTATGCAGCAAACTTTTCTCGTGAACGTGTATTAGCTATTCAAAATAAATTGAATTTATAAACGAGCCAAAAATAATGGGGAAAATTTAAATTAGAATATTTAATTTCTCATGGACCAGTCTCACATGAAATGATCCTCATTTTTTACCTTAGAATTATCATAAGCTGTAAAACAGGATTTTGTGAAAACATTCAAGCTGATGATGATGCTAAATTAGCAGCTAGGGTATGTGTCTAGACTTTAGACCATATCAATCCTCCCTGTACACCCTTCACCCCATTCTTCAAAGCATTCTTTCATGTTCAGAACATGGGCCTATCTTTCTTTGACATATTACCTCCTGATTTTATATTGATCAAATCAATTGTGATTATTTTGAAAGCATCTTATAGAAAGACTATCTTGTTGAATGTCATGTTCAATTCTGGGTACTCTGTCCTATGCCTTGTACTGATATTACTTCAAAAAAGAGATTTTATTTATTTATTCACGAGACACAGAGAGAAAGGCAGAGACACAGGCAGAGGGAGAAGCAGGCTCCAAGCAGGGAGCCTGATGTGCGACTACATCCTGGGACTCAATCCCGGGACTCCAGGATCATGCCCTGGGCAGAAGGCCCAACTGCTCAGCCACCCAGTGATCCCCAATAACTTTCAAACTATCCTGATCACCTATGAATTCAACCTGAGATATAAAGAAATAAAGCTGGAACTCTACAAATGGAAAAGTGACCACTTTTTGCAAGGTAGGAGTGTGAAGAAGAGAAACAAGGGGATATATCAGAAGGTAAACAGTACAAGGAGGGAGCCTTTTTAAGCCCACTGCAGGAAAGTGATACATCTCTGGAACTCAAATTCAGGACCTTTAGAAATCTGCTCCTGAGAGAGCCTTCTCTGCCTGAAAAGTGTTAAGTGGTGAACCAGGGCAGAATCATAGGAGGGACAGTGAATTCTCAATATTCCTGGAGGCATAGAAAGCACAAGGACACCTAAGCTGGCAAAGCTCCCAAGCTTTGGAGCGGAGTATCGGCTATAGGTCAGTGAGCCTGATAGAGGGCTCCTCTTGTGCCATAACCCACAAACTGTGGTCTGATCAGGAGACCTCTGTCAGTGATGGGTCCTAGCAAAGGACTGGAATGTAGCAACCTTCCACTATTCATCAGGAAGAGGCAGAACAAGTATGTACTCAACAAGATGAACACTCTCCTTGCCAGGGCCCTGCAACAATCAGAATTGGGGCGACCATCCTCTCCCTCCAGGAGGGGATGAGTTGATGGGCACACAAGCAGGCAAAACCTCTCCTGCCACCCTGCACCCTTTAAATTCCACAAATCAGTGTCCCCCTGCCTGCCCCAAAGGAAGATCTGAGCAAGTGGGCACTATAGGAATCTGCAGTTTGGCACACACTCTTGCCCCAGGGCTGAGATCTGGCCACAGCCAATTTTTTTTCCTTTCACCCTCAAGAGTGGCCTGGCCTCCAGGGAGCAGAGACTTCACAGGGCAAATGCTTACACTGAGCCCCACCACCTAGCAAAGGGTGGGGCATCTTCAACCAGGCACAGACACCTAAGAATCAGCACAGCAGGCCCCTCCTCCAGAAGACCTGCTGAAAGAACAAGAGGAGCAGCAAGCTTACTGACCAAACAGCACTGGAAAAATCCAGGACTGAGTGAAAATGGTAAATAGAACTTGAGGGTTTTTTTCTTATGATTCATTTATCTTTCAGGTTAAAATTTTCCAATATTCTTTCTTTTCTCCTGTCTTTAATGTTTTATTAAGTCTTCATTTTAAATTTTTTTCTTTTTTGACTTTCATATTTTACAATTACATGTTATAGATATATTCTTCATTTTTGGCTTGCTTTCACCGTATTCAATTTTATTTTTATGTATATAAATTTTGTTGGTTTGTGGTTCTTTTGTTTTTTTTTTTTTAATAATTTTGGAATTTAGTACCTTCTAACATACAAACCAAAATATATTCAGAACCAAGTGGATCACCATCTTGGTCCACTCTGTGAGAATATATTCTCTCTCCCCCACCATTTTTGAAAATTTGTTTTTCTTTTTTGTTGCCTTTGTTCTTTTATTTTCTGGCCACTGACCTCTTTGGAATTGTCTAGTATGTATTTTGCTTTGGTTGTGGTTGCTATTTTTGACTCTGCTCACTCATACAGCCATTCTGCACTGGACAAAATGACTAGAAGGAAGAATTCACCACAAAAGACAAACCAGAGGTAATATTCTCTGCCACAGATCTAATGGATATGGATTTAAGTAAAATGTCAGATATAGAATTCAGGATTATAAATATAAATTTGCTAGTGGACTTGAACAAAGCATAAAAGACTCTAGAGAATCTCTTACTGCAGAAATGAAATCTAACTGAGATGCAGTCTAAACTGGATACTCTAACAGCTAGGGTAAATGAGGAAGAGTGAGTGACATAGAAGATAAGATGATGGAAAGGAAGAAAACTGAGGAAAAGAGAGAAAACAATCAAGAGCCTATAAAAGACTCTGATAATTAAGTGATAATTTGAAAATAATAACATCTGTATTTTTGGTATTCTAGAGGGCATGGAGAGGGAGAGAGGACCAGAAGGTATGTTTGAACAAATCAAAGCTGAGAACTTCCCTAATTCTGAGGGAGGAAACAGGCATTTATAACCAGGGGATAGAGAGGACCCCTCCCCAAATCAACAAAACTGGTCAACACCCTGACATATAATAGTGAAACTTGCAAATTTCAGAGATAAAGAGAAAATCCTAAAAGCAGCTCAAGACAAGAAATTCCTAACATATAGGGAGAGAAATATCAGATTAACAGTAGACTTCTCCACAGAGACCTGGCAGGCCTGAAAGGGCTGGCATAATATATTCAGGGTATGAAATGAGAAAAACATGCAGCCAAGAATACTTTATCCAGCAAGGTTGTTGTTCAGAATAGAAGAAGTGATAAAGAGCTTCCAGAACAGATAGAAACTGATAGAATGTGTGACTACCAAACCAACCCTGCAAGAAATATTAAGGGGGATCCTGTAAGTGAAGCAGGAACCCAAAGAAACAGAGACAATCTTCAGAAACAGGGACTGTATAGGTAGTTCAATGACACTAAATCCATGTATTTCAATAGTTACTCTGAACATGAATGGGCTAAATGATCCAGTCCAAAGATGCAGGGTATCAGACTGGATAAAAAAATAAGACCCATCTGTATGCTGTCTACAAGAGACTCATGTTAGACCTAAGGACACCTTCAGACTGAAAATGAGGGGCAGGGAAATGTTTATAATGCAAAAGGACTTCATAAGAATGCTGGGGTAGCAGTCCTCATATCAATTCATTAGGTTTTATAGAAAGTCTGTACTAAGAGATGAAGAGGGACACTATATCATATTTGAAGGGTCTATCCAACAAGAAGACCTAACAAATATGAATATTTATGTCTCTAATGTGAAAGAAGCCATCCTATGAACCAATTAATAACCAAAGTAAAGAGACACATAGGTAATAATACATTAATAATAGGGGACTTCAACACCCCACCCTTAGCCAAGGACAAACCTTCTAAGCAGAAGATTACCAAAGAAACAAGGACTTTGAATCACACACTAGACCAAATGCATATTTTTATATCACAATGCTTTGAAACTAGAACTTGATCACAAGAGTAAATTTGGAAGGAACTCAAACACTTGGAGGTTAAAGAGTATCCTACTAAAAGATGAATGTATCAACCAGAAAATTAGAGAAGAATTAAAAATATTCATACAAACTAACAAAAATGAAAGCACAACTGTTCAAAATCTTTGGGATACAGCAAAGGCAGTCCTAAGAAGGAAGTACATTTCAAAACAAGCCTCTCTCAAAAAATTGGAAAAATCTTGAATACGCTAACCTTACATCTAAAGGAACTGGAGAAAGAACACACATAAAGCCTAAACCAAGCAGGAAAAGAGAGATAATAAAGATTAGAGCAGAACTCAATGAAATAGAGACCAGAAGAACAGTAGAACAGGTCAACTGATAAACTAGGAGCTATTTTTTTGAAATTAATAAGACAAATAAATCCCTAGCCAGATTTATTAAAAAGAAAAAAGAAAGGATTCAAACTAATAACATCATGAATGAAAGGGAAGAGATCACAATCAACACCAAGGAAATACAAACGATTTTAAGAACATATTAAAGGGGAGCCTGAGTGAGTCAGTGGTTGAGCATCTGTTTTTGGCTCTGGGCATGATCCCAAGGTCCTGGAATCGAGTCCTGCATCAAGCTCCCTGCAGGGAGCCTGCTTCTTCCTCTGCCTGTGTGTCTGCCTCTGTGTGTGTGTGTAATGAATAAATAAATAAAATCTTTTTTTAAAAAAAGAACATATGAGCAACTATATGCCAACAAAGTAGGCACTCTGGAAGAAATGGATGCATTCCTGAAAAACTATAAACTACCAAAACTGAAAAAGGAAGAAATAGAAAACTGAACAGACCAATAACCAGCAAAGAAATTGAAGCAGTCATCAAAAACCTCCCAAGAAACAAAAGCCCAGGACCAGATGGCTTTCCAGGGGAATTCTACCAAACATTTAAAGAAGAACTAATACCTATTCTACTAAATCTCTTTCAAATTACAGAAATGGATAGAAAACTTCCAAACTTGTTCTATGAGGCCAGCATTACCTTGATCCCAAAACCAGACAAAGACCCCACCAAAAGCGAGAATTGCAGACCAATATCCTTGATGACATGGATGCCAAAATTCTCACCAAGATCCTAGCCAATAGGATCTAACAGTACATTAAGAGGATTATTTACCATGACAAAGTGGATTTATCCCTAGGATGCAAGAATGGTTCAACGTTCATAAATAAATCAATGTAAAGATCACATTAATAATAGAAAGTACAAGAATCATATGATCCTCTCAATTGATGCAGAGAAAGCATTTGACAAAATACAGCATCTTATCCTAACTAAAACTCTTCAAAGTGTAGGGACAAAGGGAACATATCTCAATATCATAAAAGCCATCTATGAAAAACCCACAGTGAATATCATTCTCAATGCAGAAAAACTGAGAGCTTTCAGTCAAGAACATGACTGGGATGCCTGCTCTCACCACTGTCGTTCAACATAGTACTAGAAGTCCTAGCCTCAGAGATCAGACAACAAAAAGAAATAAAAGGCATTAAAATTGACAAAGAAGTCAAACTCTCACTCTTCACAGATGACATGCTATAGATAGAGAACCCAAAAGATTCCATCCCAAAATTGCTTGAACACAGACAACAATTCGGCAATGTGGCAGAATACAAGAATCAATGCACAGAAATCAGTAGCATTTCTATAAACTAACAATGAGACTGAAGAAAGAGAAATTAGGGAATCTATTCCTTACAATTACACCCAAAACAATAGGATATCTAGGAACAAACCTAACCAAAGAGGTAAAAGATCTATACTCTAAAAAATACAGAACATTTATGAAAGAGAGGAAAATGTAAAGAGATCGAAAAATATTCCATGCTCAGGAATTGGAAGAATAAATATTGTGAAAATGCCTATGCTACCCAGGACAATTTACACATTTGGTGCAAACCCTATCAAAATACAATGTACTTAAAAAAAAAATACCATGTACTTTCTTCACAGAGTTGGAACAAATAATCCTAAGATTTGTATGGAACCAGAAAAGACCCTGAATAGCCAGAAGAATGTTGAAAAAGAAAACCAGGGATTCCTTGGTGGCTCAGCTGTTGAATGTCTGCCTTTGGCTCAGGGGGTGATCCCAGAGTTCCCGAGATTGAGTCACACATCGAGATCCCTGTGGGGAGCCTGCTTCTCCCTCTGCCTGTGTCTCTCCCTTTCTCTCTATGTCTCTCTCTTTTTTTATTATTGGAGTTTGATTTGCCAACATATAAAATGACACCCAGTGCTCATCCCATCAAGTGCCCCCCTCAGTGCCTGTCACCCAGTCATCCTATCCCCCCGCCCACCTCCCCTTCCACTATCCCTTGTTCGTTTCCCAGAGTTAGGAGTCTCTCATGTTCTGTCACTCTCTCTGATTTTTCCCACTCATTTTCTCTCTTTTCCCCTATAATCCCTTTCACTATTTTTTATATTCCTTGTATGAGTGAAACCATACAATGTTTGTCATTCTCCAATTGACTTACTTCATTGAGCATAATACCCTCCAGTTCCATCCATGTTGAAACAAATGGTGAGTATTCATTGTTTCTAATGGCTGAGTAATATTCCACTATATATATAGACCACATCTTCTTTATCCATTCATCTTTTGATGGACACTGAGGCTCTTTCCACAGTTTGGCTATTGTGGACATTGCTGCTATAAACATTGGGGTGCAAGTGTCTCGGTTGTTCTCTCTCTCTGTGTCTCTTATGAATACATAAATTAAATATTTTTTTTAAAAAAGGAAGAAAACCAAAGCTGGGGGCATCACAATGCCAGACTTCAAGCTGTACTACAAAACTCTGATCACCAAGATGTAGTATGGTACTGGCACAAAAACAGGCACATAAATCAATGGAACAGAATAGAGAACCCAGAAATGGGCCCTCAACGCTATGGCCAATTAACTAATCTTTGACAAAACAGGAAAGAATATCCAATGGAAAAAAGACAATCTCTTCAACAAATGGTGTTGGCAAAACTGGACAGCCTCATGCAGAAGAATGAAATTGGCCATTCTCTTTCACCATACACAAAGATAAACTCAAAATGATTGAAAGATCTATATGTGGGACAGGAATCTGTCAAAATCCTAGAGGAGAACACAAGACAACAATTTTTTTGACCTCAGACACAGCAACTTCTTGCAAGACTCGTCTCCAAAGGCAAGGGAAACAAAATAAAAAATGAACTATTGGGACTTCAAGATAAAAAGCTTTTGCACAGCAAAGCAAACAGTCAACAGAACTAAAAGACAACCTACAGTATGGGAGAAGATAGTCACAAATTACATATCAAATAAAGGACTAGTATCCAAAATCTATAAAGAAGTTATCAAACTCAATACCCAAGAAACAAACAATCCAGTCATGAAATGGGCAGAAGACATGAACAGTCATTTCTCCAAAGAAGACATACACATGACCAATACATGAAAAAATGCTCCACATCACTTGCCATCAGGGAAATACAAATCCAAACCACAATGAGATATCTCTTTGCACTGGAGAGAATGGCTAAAATTAACAAGACAGGAAACAATAAATGTTGGGAGAGGATGTGGAGAAAGGGGAAACCTTCTTGCACTTTCAGTGGGAATGCAAGCTGGTGCAGCCACTTTGGAAAACAGTACAGAAGTTCCTCAAGAAGTTAAAAATAGAGCTACCCTATGACCCAGCAATTGAACTACTGGGTATTTACCCCCGAAGATACAGAAGTAAGCAAATGATGAGACACCTGCACCCCAATGTTCATAGTGGCAATGCACACAATAGCCAAACTGTGGAAAGGGCAATGATGTCCTTCAACAGATGAATAGATAAAAAAAAAAGATGTGGTATACTTTTACAATGGAATATTACTCAGCCATCAGATAGGATGATTACACACCATTTGCTTCAATGTGGATGGAACTGGATGGTATTATGCTGAGTGAAGTAAGTCAGTCAGAGAAGGACAATCATCATATGGCTTCACTCATATGTGGGATATAAGAAATAGTGAAAGGGATTATAAGGGAAAGGAGGCGAACTGAGTGGGAAAAATTAGAGAGGGAGGCAAACCACGAGAGATTCCTAACTCTGGGAAATGAACAAAGGGTTATGGAAGGGGAGGTGGGCAGGGGGTTGGAGTAACTGGGTGACAGGCCCTGAGGAGGGCACTTGATGGGATGAGAGCTGGATGTTATACTATACATTGGCAAATCAAATTTCAATAAAAACAAATGAAAAATAAATAAATAAATAAATTGAATGCCCCTAGCAAGTGACTCTATATCTTTCATTATAGTTCCAGAAATTTTATGATCCTAGGCCTGTTTTACATCAATGTTTTACTTTGGTTTTTTTATAGAAGTAGGAAGTCAAGTTTTATAGTTTCATTTTTATCAGCAAGACAGGTATTTTCATTTACATTAATGAATAAGGAAAATGAAACCAAAAAGACATGTCAGAACTTCACTTGCTTGTCAATGATGTGAGCAACTCTTCTGGTCAGTCAGATAATAGTTTTCTAATATTGGAAGGGTATTTTCTCCTATTTTTGTGCTATTCACAATGGTTTCACCACAAATGTGATATCCGTCTAAGTTTAATCTAATCCATCACTTTCTTAAGTCTAAACCAAGCTCTACAAACTGCAGGCAATAGGCCTGCCACCTATCTTTGTAAATAACACTTTATTGGAACATAGCCATGCTCATTAATTTATATATTGTCAGTGGCAGCCCTAGCACCACAATAGCAGAATCGAGGAGTTGTGACAGAAACTGTATGGCCCACAAGCCTGAAATATTTTCTATCTGGCCTTGAAAAAAATATTGCCAATCTCTGATTTAAACAATCAACCAAACAGGAAGTCAAGTCTTGCTGATTTCCATAGTATAAATATTCTCACCATAGCTGATTTCAAGTTACCAACATGATGTCACTGAACCAAGAGTTCGAAAGAGATGCTCGTAGAACACCCTTGTATAGCATTTTCAACATATACCTACAACAGTTGTAAATAATCTCAAAAGCATATACAATAGTAACATGTATTAAAATAACTAGGAAGTGAGAATTTTTTAATGTTTCTTTTGCTTTTAATATTATTTACAAGGTTATATGATTTAATTTTTAATCATGGCTGTGTTTAACAACTGACTTGCAAAATTCATGAAAAAATTTGCTCTTGCAAGCTTCTATGAGCTGGCTCCAGTGCAACACTGCTGATATGCATAAAACAATTCTAGCATCTTTGGTGTGGAGTGTCATCTTCCAATATCTGCAAAAAATATTAAGTTTCAGCTTCCACTCAACTGAAGCTGGAATTTCCCTCTTTGTTTATTGATATCTGTAGAATATTTTTCTTGAATTTTTAGCTCTTTTTTGGTATATTTTATTGTGATAATCCCCCAGTAGTTTCATATCTTTAGTGTAGGTAGAAGTACTTCCCAAGAGACCTCATGTTGCAACACTGACAGGTAGCCTCATTTCTTACATTCTACCACCCATTCCCTATGCTGAAAATTAATGTTTTACCCTTTGTCCTAGAGCTTCATTTGCTGACACTACAGATAGAAATTATGAGGGTTTCCTGACCTGGCCCAATGACCAATGTCAGACATTAAGATTTCATGCTACTATCAAGAGACAACCACTGAGGTTTTAGCACAGAACCAGAGGGACATTCTGGGAAGAAGATAGCAGGTTGAAGTTGAGTTTAAATGTGTATCAATCAGGTCCCTGGCTGGAATAAGATGGGAAACTCAGATTGGTTAATTTGAGGATCTATTTACAAAGCTATGATCATCAGAGTGTAGGCAAACCATAGAGACAGAGAGGTATCCTGAGCTAGGGACAGCAGGAGCAAACTTTCCTCAAGCCCTAAGGGATGAAGGAACAGTGACAAAGGAGCCCTGGAGGCAGAGAGTACTGTGTAGAGAGCCACCTGATAACATGTGTGACCTTCTAGTTAAGTGAAACGGCCAGCCTCCTGTGGTCTGCTCAGAGTTGGAGGGGTGGGTTGGTGAGGTCAGCCCATTTTCCTCTCTTCTTCCAATCCTCTGATTATGCTCCTCATTACTCAACGCAATCAAGGAGATAGGAGGTAATTCCATGTGGATCAGCTGCTAGAAGCACAGAGCAAGGCAGAGAAGGGGGGAGAATAAATAAGGAGGATAAATTAAAAGAACTGTGGTGAGGAGAGAACCATGGAACCTGGGAGAAAGAGCCACAGATTGGAGGTAATGCAAACTCAAATCAGTCATTTGAATGTTTTCTCCTATTTTCAAAAGGTCAGGAAAAAAAAGTGATTTAGGAAAGAAGCTTGTCCTACAGTGGCTGGATTTCAGGACTATTTATATTAAAATGAAACTCATTGCTGTTTGTATAGAGACAAATGCCTCCCAATCTTTATCTCTCTCTCTCTCCCCTGCATGCACACATAAGGTGTAAAGATTTTGAATAATAATTCTTCATTCATGACTCATTCTCATTTGTCTAAGCTTATTTTTATCTGATTTTTTATTTTCAATAACATAATAAGCTGTGGTGAATCCAACACCCAGCACATGTATGAGAACCTTGACAATAACTTTATAATAAATATATCTAAGTCCATTAGGCCATTCTTATTGTGTTATTTAAATCTATATCCTATCTCAATTCTCTATGAGGAATTAAGAGCCATATATTAAATATCCTAATACAATGGTTTGGTTTGTCATCTTCTACCTGTATGTTGTATTTTTTATTCTTATCTTGGAGGCTATTGTATTAGATGCACATATGCTTATAGTTGCTATGTTTTTCTTGATACAGTGAATGTTTATCATCCCATGAGTCCTTCTTTCCTACAATGCTTTTTTACTGAAACCTTTTCTTGAAGTAAGCTCTATGCCCAACATGGGGCTTGAACTCACTCCCATCACCTTAAGAGTTGCACGTTCTACCAACTGAGCCAGCCAGCTGCCCTTTCCTTAAAATTTATTTTTTGACTGTAATATATCCATAACCGATTTTATTTACTTAGTACTTGCATAATAGATGTTTTTCATTTTTTGCACTCAATCTCTGAAATAGCCTTTATGTTTTTAATCATAGTCTCATAAATAATATCACCCAAATTTATGTTTTTGTGATCAATCTGTCAATCTCTTTTAATCACAGGTTTAGTCCATTTGCACTTACTGAAATTAATGAGATATCCAGACCTTTTATACCACCTCATGTTTCTCATTTCATTTTCTGCATGATTTTAATGGCTTGTTTTCACTATTCACTCATGTCTGGAATCCATGCTAGCATGTGTAGCAAGTCCCAGGCTACTGTCTGGGGGGTGGTTCTTTTTTGGTCTCTGCCCTGAGACATGTTTTCAGAATCTGTTTAAGTTTACATCGCTCATTTCTAGCTTTTTGCTTCATGTAGGAATTATTATTCTATACCCAGCCTTTTACAGATATTAAGATTCTGTCCTGCTTTCATTATAGCTTGTCTCTGGGCCCTAAACCCCTTGTTTGCATGAAGACTGCATGTCCTTAGATACCACATATTAATAGAGATTCTCTGATTGCTTTTATTTTCTTTTAAGAAAACTTCTAAAAAAGCAATTATCAATGTCCTTGAAACATTAACTTGAAAAAAAAAAAAAAGAAACATTAACTTGATGTGTTGTTTTCAAATTAAGTAATCTACTGAAAACTATATGGGCTTTCCAAAATATACCTCCCTGATAATCCTGTTTGAGGAAAGTAAACTAGGTTATGGGAGAGGACTTAGCTCTTGCAGGAGGAAAGGAACTGTCTGACATTGGAAAAAGTTGAAAGACAAAATTTGTGGTGAAAAGAAAGGATGATGGTAAATAGCCTTTGCAGAAGCTCATTAATGATTCGGGAGAGCTTGGTTCTTGTCTCATGCAAAGAATGAATCTCACAGACAATGAACGGAGAGTGAGTAAAGTGATAGAAGTTTATTAAGCAAAGATAACAGAGAAAGCTCTCAGAAGTGAGAGGGGTCCCAACAGGGTTGCCACTGAGGGCTTGTAGAGGCAGTCTTTTATTGAGAACTGACTGGGAAGCTTGTGGCCTTGAGATTCTTGTGCTGTCTTGATTTGAGTAAGGACCAGTGATAACATCTTTAATGGCTTACTTCTTTGGGGTCTGGTTATTCTTTGTTGGTCACAGATAACTGTCATAAAAAGACACCCTCCCTGCCCACACCTAGGGCAGGGTGGTCTGGCTTGCTCCCTTACTTATCTCTGATTTCCTTATACTTCAGCATTTTGTGGATTTTTGTGGTCCTGCTTCTGTGACCCCCTACCTAGCAGTAACTAGCCCTGTTTGTCCCTAACTCATTAATACCACGAATACATTTTTCTCCAACCAGTGAAGAGCATAAGGGGAGGCAGCATCACTTGTCTCTGTCAGTCCAAGCTACTAATAACCACAAATAATTATAAAGTAGCAGTAGAGGGAGGCAGAGAGAAGGTGGAGTGAATTTCCATTCAAATTAGGAACAGAGGGGTGCCTGGCTGTCTTGGTCAGTTAAGCCTCTGCCTTCAGCTCAGATCATGATCCCAGGGTCCTGGAATTGACCCCCATGTTGGGCTCCCTGCTCAGTGAGGAGTCTGCTTCTCCCTCTCCTCCTCAGCTCATGCTCTCTCTCTCTGTCTCTCTCAAATGAATACATAAAATCTTTTTTAAAAAAGCAAAATAGGAACAGATATATAACATTGCAAGGCATTAATTTGACAAAGAAATATAAAAATTAAAATTTTTAATTACAAAAATTTACCCAGAAGCCTAAACCAAGAGTAATTGAAGACATATACCATATACACAAATGGGAATATGGTGTTGGATTTAATGTATTTTCAAACGAAAGGCTGGTTCAACACCCGTAAAACAATCAATGTGATTCATCATATCAGCAAGAGAAAAACCAAGAACCATATGATCCTCTCATTGGATGCAGAGAAAGCATTTGACAAAATACAGCATCCATTCCTGATCAAAACTCTTCAGAGTGTAGGGATAGAGGGAACATTCCTCGACATCTTAAAAGCCATCTATGAAAAGCCCACAGCAAATATCATTCTCAATGGGGAAGCACTGGGAGCCTTTCCCCTAAGATCAGGAACAAGACAGGGATGTCCACCTCACCACTGCTGTTCAACATAGTACTGGAAGTCCTAGCCTCAGCAATCAGACAACAAAAAGACATTAAAGGCATTCAAATTGGCAAAGAAGAAGTCAAACTCTCCCTCTTCGCGGATGACATGATACTCTACATAGAAAACCCAAAAGTCTCCACCCCAAGATTGCTAGAACTCATACAGCAATTCGGTAGCGTGGCAGGATACAAAATCAATGCCCAGAAGTCAGTGGCATTTCTATATACTAACAATGAGACTGAAGAAAGAGAAATTAAGGAGTCAATCCCATTTACAATTGCACCCAAAAGCATAAGATACCTAGGAATAAACCTAACCAAAGATGTAAAGGATCTATACCCTAAAAACTATAGAACACTTCTGAAAGAAATTGAGGAAGACACAAAGAGATGGAAAAATATTCCATGCTCATGGATTGGCAGAATTAATATTGTGAAAATGTCAATGTTACCCAGGGCAATATACACGTTTAATGCAATCCCTATCAAAATACCATGGACTTTCTTCAGAGAGTTAGAACAAATTATTTTAAGATTTGTGTGGAATCAGAAAAGACCCCGAATAGCCAGGGGAATTTTAAAAAAGAAAACCATATCTGGGGGCATCACAATGCCAGATTTCAGGTTGTACTTCAAAGCTGTGGTCATCAAGACAGTGTGGTACTGGCACAAAAACAGACACATAGATCAGTGGAACAGAATAGAGAATCCAGAAGTGGACCCTGAACTTTATGGGCAACTAATATTCGATAAAGGAGGAAAGACTATCCATTGGAAGAAAGACAGTCTCTTCAATAAATGGTGCTGGGAAAATTGGACATCCACATGCAGAAGAATGAAACTAGACCACTCTCTTTCACCATACACAAAGATAAACTCAAAATGGATGAAAGATCTAAATGTGAGACAAGATTCCATCAAAATCCTAGAGAAGAACATAGGCAACACCCTTTTTGAACTCGGCCATAGTAACTTCTTGCAAGATACATCCACGAAGGCAAAAGAAACAAAAGCAAAAATGAACTATTGGGACTTCATCAAGATAAGAAGCTTTTGCACAGCAAAGGATACAGTCAACAAAACTCAAAGACAACCTACAGAATGGGAGAAGATATTTGCAAATGACATATCAGATAAAGGGCTAGTTTCCAAGATCTATAAAGAACTTATCAAACTCAACACCAAAGAAACAAACAATCCAATCATGAAATGGGCAAAAGACATGAACAGAAATCTCACAGAGGAAGACATAGACATGGCCAACATGCACATGAGAAAATGCTCTGCATCACTGGCCATCAGGGAAATACAAATCAAAACCACAATGAGATACCACCTCACACCAGTGAGAATGGGGAAAATTAACAAGGCAGGAAACAACAAATGTTGGAGAGGATGCGGAGAAAAGGGAACCCTCATACACTGTTGGTGGGAATGTGAACTGGTGCAGCCACTCTGGAAAACTGTGTGGAGGTTCCTCAAACAGTTAAAAATATACCTGCCCTACGACCCAGCAATTGCACTGTTGGGGATTTACCCCAAAGATACAAATGCAATGAAACGCCGGGACACCTGCACCCCGATGTTTATAGCAGCAATGGCCACGATAGCCAAACTGTGGAGCCTCGGTGTCCATCGAAAGCTGAAGGGATAAAGAAGATGTGGTCTATGTATACAATGGAATATTACTCAGCTATTAGAAATGACAAATACCCACCATTTGCTTCAACGTGGATGGAACTGGAGGGTATTATGCTGAGTGAAGTAAGCCAGTCGGAGAAGGACAAACATTATATGTTCTCATTCATTTGGGGAATATAAATAATAGTGAAAGGGAATATAAGGGAAGGGGGAAGAAATGTGTGGGAAATATCAGAAGGGGAGACAGAACGTAAAGACTGCTAACTCTGGGAAACGAACTAGGGGTGGTAGAAGGGGAGGAGGGCGGGGGGTGGGAATGAATGGGTGACGGGCACTGGGGGTTATTCTGTATGTTAGTAAATTGAACACCAATAAAAAATAAATTAAAAAAAATGTATTTTCAAACGAAACCCATATGAGAATGAGAATACAAACAGTAGATTGGATAAAGTACTAAATTTAGTGAAATTGATAGCTATACTCTGGTACATATAAAAAAGTCATTTTTTAAGGAAATAAACAGTGCAGTGTTTAAAGGTAAAGGGCCATATGTATACATTTTCAAAAAAATATTGTGTATATATATATATACAGTACATATTTACTATTCTTATTCTTTCAGTTTTTCTGTTTTACATTTTTACAATAAAACAGAAAAAAATTGGGATCCCTGGGTGGCGCAGCGGTTTGGCGCCTGCCTTTGGCCCAGGGCGCGATCCTGGAGACCCGGGATCGAGTCCCACGTCGGGCTCCCGGTGCATGGAGCCTGCTTCTCCCTCTGCCTGTGTCTCAGCCTCTCTCCTCTCTCTGTGTGACTATCATAAATAAATAAAAATTTAAAAAAAAATTATATAAAACAGAAAAAAATTGCAAGGTTATAAAATATTACCCCTGTAAAATAAAAATAAAATTCTATGAAAAGAGGACAGAGAACTGAAAGATTCTAAAAGTCATTAAAAATGATGAATGGGCAAAACTAACCAAGTACAGAGACCCTTGGGTGGATCAGTTAGTTAAGCATTGGACTCTTGATTTCAGCTCTGATCATGATTTTGGGCTACACACTGAGCAAGGAGCCAGGATTCTCTCTCTCCCTCTCTGTCTGCCCCTCCCCCCAGCTCACACCTCTCCCTTAAAAGAAAAAATACTAACCAAGTACAGCAATTCCTCTTCTTACTCATTACTGCAACTTTACTTTTTCATTATCTCTCTTCTCTATACACTGTTATATTTTCTTTTTTTTACACTGTTATATTTTCTAAAAAACAATCTCATTCTCTGATTGCTTCTTTTTTCACAGCATTTCAAATCTCCCTAAGAATAATAATTATTTATTTAAGTTGTTTTTCTTGCCTGCCTCACCTCTAAGATCTTTTTTCCCTTTTTTTTCATTGATCTTTTCTTTATCATGTTGGATTTCCCAAAAATATCTTCTCTGCATTGGTTATTAGTTCACATTTTGAAATGAGGCACATAAATGTGGCTTAAGAGACTGTGGCAGTAAGAGGCTTATGAAAAGATGGGCTTTGGGCTTACATGGCTGACAATTCACTGGAAATATCATAATGTGAAATTTCTCTCTTTAGGTGACTCATATCCAAAAAGCAAACTTACAGTGTCTTAGTTGGGGGAGGCGGAGCAAGTGTACGGTAAATAAATGGCTGCCCATGTTCCATTGCAAGGGAAGGCCAGGGGTTCAATAAAGATGCTAAAAGTGCTTTCAATTAATTCCCAAAATGTACAAAATTTTAAAAGACTAAATAAATGAATTATGGTGCAAATATATACAGTCCTTCAAAACAATGTTTTAGAATGACACTTCGTGACAAAGAAAAATTGTTTATCATATGTTAAATTTAAAAGTAGTTAAAATTAGCCTATTCAATATGATCTCAAGCCTCTAAATATCTTTCTATTTATAACTATATCTACATTTATTGTCTTCAAAGCCTAGAAGGAAAAAAATTATCACTTGAGGATCTGAAATACAATAAAGGTGATCTTGTTTTCTCCTCTTCCTACTTCAAATATCGACTGACAAATCTGTTGTTTGGCTTTAAAAACACAGCAATTAAATGAAATCTGTGTGTGGAGCTATTAGTCACAATAATATACAGAACTCTTAAAGTTGAGTAACCAACTATTCTGTCCCTTTGTTCATCTCCACCAGGCTTGTGGTACCACCTACCATCAGGGCAACACAATTACACTTTTCAATTTCATTTGAACTGCTAAACCCACTTCTCAATCTTTTTATTTATTTATTCATTCATTCATTTTTATTTTATTTTAATTCCAGTATAGTTAACATACAGTGTTATATTAGTTTCAAGTTTACAATATAGTGATTCAGCAATTCTATACATTAGTCAGTGCTCATCACAGTAAATGTGTTTACTCTTAATCCTCTCATCTGTTTGACCCATCCCCCACCCACCTGCCCTCTGGCAACCATTAGTTTGCCAACTAATCTTTAGTTAAGAGTCTGTTTTAGGTTTGTCTCTTTTTTCCTTTGGTTTTTTTCTTAGATTCCACATATGAATGAAATAATATGATATTTGTCTTTCTCTGATTGACTTATTTCATCTAGCATTATGCTCTCTAGTTCTATCTATGTTGTTGCAAAGGCAAGATTTCATTCTTTTTATGGCTGAGTAATATATCTCATTGTATAAATATATACCACATCTTCTTTATCCATTCATATAGCAATGAGCACTTGTGCTGCTTCCATAATTTATCTATTGTAAATAATGCTGCAATAGGCACAAGAGCGCATGTATCTTTTCAAATTATTGTTTTCATACCTCGGTCTTTTTACATGTTCTTTGCCATCAACCTTTCTAGTTTCTCTCAAATATAATTTAATACTTTAAAAATTCATTTAAAAAATTAAAACAAATGGAAGGTTGCTGAAAGGGAGGTGGGGGGATGAAGTAACTGAATGACAGGAACACACATGATGTGATGAGCACTGGGTGTTATACTATATGTCGGCAAATTGAATTTAAATTTTAAATTTTCTTAATAAATGTTAAAACAATAAACTTATATTATATTTCACTTAAAAAGTGAGAAAAACAGAGACAATGAAAACTCTCACACTTTCCACATGATCTAAATCTTGAACCCATAAAGACTAGGGTATTCAGAAGTTGCGATGGGAACACTGATGAGGATAGGGCACTCTCTTCCATGGGAGAAGACAGTTGTCAGAAGTATCCACCTCATGCTGATGCACATACAAGCCCTTCCTCTCTCAGCTGGAAATGACAACGGTTAATTGTCTTGCTTTGAGAAGACAAGTTTTACTAGCCACAAAGGATGACAGTTCATAAAATATGTACATAAGATAAAGATAATTTCAGGTTTCTAGCCTATGCAGATTCTGTACAGTAAACATTCACATAGTCAAGCCTATGTGTGACTGTTTATTTATAAGGTATTTATTTTTATTTACTAGGCATCTACTTAATAGATTCCAGGCATTATAATAATAAGTATTGAGAATACAGAGATGTCTACCTAGACCTTGCCCATTAGTGATTGGCAGAAAAGAACTTAGCAACAGTGCAAATTTCCACCTCCTGGATGGGGGTGAAATGAAGGAAAATCTAGGCAGACCCATATTAATTTATCTCTTTTGAATAATGGAAGTGGTGATCATAAAGACTGGCCCAAGAGCTATAAAAGGCAGTGTCGCATGATGGCTAAGCATGTCCCTCTGGAACCAGACCGCCTGTGTTTGAGTTGTGGCATTCCCATTTACTAATGTTGCAACAGCACACAAGTGAACTCCCCTTCACCAGTTTCCTCATCTGTAACTGTGAACGATGATTATCATGTCTCCTCAAAAGACTGTTGTAAGGACTCGGTGAGCCAATATTCATAAAGTATATAAAAAGGTATTAGGCATACAGGAAGCCCTCAATAATAAAAATAGAATAATAGAGACAAAAAGAATAATAGCAGTCACTTTGTACTAGAGTTCTACCATTCCCTAGGGTCCCTGAGAAAATAAATTAGCCCCCAAACAATCTGGGAGACATCTGTACTCACTGCCCCTAACCCCAGTCCTATTTCCTTCTAATCTACTAGTACACCATGGAACCTTTGTCGACCTAGAAACTGTAAGAAACAGCTATTCATCAATGGGTCTGAAGTCATCACTCATTTTCATTGATTAGACCAGGGACATAGCTGGGTTTTAAATGATTTCATTTGACTCTGATGTTCATTTGACCCCTTGTGCAAGAACTTTGTCCTGGATTTCCCAACCAGAAAACACATTAAGCTCCTGATATTTATATTCATTTATTTCTTGCAAAATTTACTAGTACCAGGCCACCCCTAGTTTGAGATCCATGACCTGCTTGGTGACTTCAAGATCTGAAATGGTATCTGTCCCCTCATCCTACTGCTGATCCTATCATCTCCCTTTGAAATTAGGGCAATCATGTAGAAGAAGCAGGGCAGGAAAGATACACATTAACACAAAGGCGGTTCCTACAACTACTCCCTTCCCCAAAACTCTAAAACTTAAAGCTAACATTCAACTCTAACACCTAAGTAAAGACCATTGATAGCAAAGAGACTTTATGGGAGCTATTTTCAAAAATAATGGTTTCCTCTCCAACCAATGAGAGAAGTAGGTGTGGGGCAATATCATTTGTCTCTGGCAGTCGAATTACTAAGAAAATCAACAAGAAGCACAGAGCTGCAATTATGGGGAAACAGCTCATAAAATAAACATCAAAAATGTGTAGAATCATTAGAAATTATAGACATCTTTGAGGTCATATAGTAAAAAAGTTACTGAAAAGAGGTTCCATATTCTAAGATTTATAGTACAATCCAAATCCACTGAGCTTGAAAGAGTTGACTACATGAAATTAAAGAATTATCAACAAGTGTAGATGGACAGAAATAACCACTATACTTATTTTTTCTGTCACCACACTAATCTTTTCATTTTGTAATGAACTTTATAATAAATACTTTACTTTTTTCTCTGATTATTCCTTTTATCATAGAACATTGTCTTGTTATGTAGGTGTGGAGGCCGAGAAAAATTAAGACCATTGCCTTTGTCAACAAGGGCCCAGGACCCATGATTGGGTCCTGCAAAGGATCCTTGGAAAAAGTGGGGGAATGTGGGACCCAGGAAATCTAACAAAAATCCCCTACCCCTGGACAAGCAGAGCAGGACTAACTCCATTCTGTGCTACACCCGCCATCTCATATAAAACCCCCCACAGACCTGCCTATTGTTTAAGGCACTCCCTCACCCTAGTTTAGCTATTAAGCACACCCTTATCAGAAACCAGCACACTTAGGAATGCCTTACCTCTGACCTTTAACCAGCCAAGGAATTAAAATCCCTCTTTTGCCCGCCAAACCTGCGCGCCAATTCTAACCAGAATAATAGGCTAGTTCAAATGGTCACTATAGGGTGAATCGAAATTCAATTGGCCACCTGCGTGTGGACCAACATGACCGCGCAACTTTCTGCGTATGTTACAATCTCATTGGCCACTGGCCCCTATAACACTGCTGTGTTTCTTAGTCTCGCGGTCCAAGCCCCTGCTCTGCTGTATGGAGTATACTTGGACCCAAGCACGAGCTTGTAAATAAACCCTCATGTACTTGCATCGGTGTTGGCTCCTTGGTGGTTTCTCGGATTCGCAATCTTGGGCACAACAGAGGCAACTGTTACGTAAATGCTACTGAATATACAGTTTGGGAATATAACAGAGCTATTTTTTAGCACCAAGATTAGGGCAATGATGGCATAAAGGCCATTCAAATTCAGTGGAATGTACTAGCCCACAAACTTGACCTCTCTGATACACAGAGAACCTTAGAAGCCACAACAATGATGATAAAAAGTTCTTTTGCAGATGGGAGGTGGCATCACATGCCTCTGGAAGATTCAATCTCAAAGAAGGCAAATAAGAAAAATATATTTGTAGAAACAGGAGAGATGTTGTTTAAGGGTACAAACTTGCAACTAGTAGATAAATATGTCCTGAAGATATAATGCACAGTACCGTGAATATAGAAAATAATATTGGATTATAATCACCAAACATGAAAAAAATTGCAGAATTTTTCTAGTTTTAATAGAAATGAAAAAGTAAAATATTAAAAGATGAAATTAAATATATGGAGAGAATCATGAAAAAATTAGAAAATTCAGTGAAGTTCCATAGAAAATATAAATAAATGGAACAATATATCCTGTTCCTAGATAGGTTTCTAGATTATCTCTCTGTCTTTATAGCTTTAATTATATTGACATACAACCAACTGCTCGTATTTAAAGTGAATAATTCCGGATCATTTGGGTGATTCAGTCAGAGAATATTCCCTCTTGGTTTCAGCTTGGGTCATGATCTCCAGGTCCTGGGAAAGAGCCTCACCTCACATCAGGCTCTGAACTCAGAGAAGGGTCTGTCTGAGAAATCTCTGTCCCTCTCTCACTGCCCCTCCCCGTGCTCTCTCTCTCTCAAATAAATAAATCTTTAAAAAAATAAACAATAATTTCATGAGTTTTGACACATGCATGCACTCTTAAGGCCATCACTCACCATTTGGTATAAAGATGATCATTCTCCCTATTGAATTGCCTAGGCACCTTTGTCAAAAGTTAATTGTATATACATACAGAACTATTTCTGGAATCTCTATTCTGTTCCATTTGCCTAAATATCTATCTTTACACTCATACCACACTGTATGGACATAGCTATCTAAAAACATCTTAGGGGTGCCTAGGTGGCTCAGTCAGTTAAGCGTCTGCCTTTGGATCAAGTCACTATCTCAGGGTCCTGGGATCCAGCCCCACATTGGGCTCCCTGCTCAGTAGGGGTTCTGCTTCTCCCTCTTTCTCTGCCCGTCCCCCTCCTCATGTTTTCTCTCTCTCTAATGGATAAATAAAATCTTTTTTATTTTTTATTTAAATTCAATTAATTAACATATAATATATTGTTAGTTTCAGAGGTAAGGGTGAGTTAATTCATCAGTCTTATATAATACTCAGTGCTCATTACATCACGGGCCCTCCTTAATGTCCATCACCCAAAATCCTTTTTTAGAATATCTTATAACTAGGTAGTATAAACCCTCCAACTTTATTCTTTTTCAAAATTGCTTTTGCTATTCTATGTCCTTTGCATTTCCATGTAAATTTAAGAATAAGCTGCTTAATTTCTTCAATAAAGTCTCTATGGATCTGAACTGCAATTGTGTCGAAGTTACACATGAAGTAGAAAAGAATTTATATATAAACAATGCTGGGGATCCCTGGATGGCTCAGCAGTTTAGCTCCTGCCTTCAACTCAGGGCATGATCCTGGGGTCCCAGGATCGAGTCCCATGTCGGGCTCCCTGCATGGAGCCTACTTCTCCCTCTGCCTGTGTCTCTGCCTCTCTCTCTCTCTTTCTCTCTCTCTCTCTCTCTCTATATATATATATACATATATGCCTCTCTCTATATATATACACACATATATGTCTCTCATGAATAAATAAAATCTTTAAATAAATAAAAATAAACAATGCTGATTCTTACAGTTCTTGAGCATGGTATGTGTCTCCATTTGCTTAGGTATTTAATTTCTCTCAGCAGTGGTTTATAATTTTCAGTATGCAGGTTGTACTCATCTACTGTCATTTATTCCTGAGTGTTTATATTTTTGATGCTATTATAAATAAATATTATAAGTTTCAAATTTTTATTGTTCATTGCAAATGTATGGAAATAAAATTGATCACCTTTATTGGATGTGTATCCTGCAATCTGCCAGAATTTTTCCTTATACTGAATTTCTTTTATAGAGTCTGTAGATGTTCTATCATAGGAATTGAATTTAAACAAGAAGTTGAAAAGAAATAAAAAATAAATAACAAGAAGTTGAAATAAATAGAAACAAATGAGCAAAGGTTAAAGAAAAACAAAAGAGAGATGCAAACCTAGAAACTGACCTTCAAATATAGAGAACAAACACCAGGTGCTCAACACATAAGTGCACTCCTTAATCAGTTTGTTGTATGGACGTGTTGAACTGGAAAGTTGAATTCCTATATTGAGCAAATGAAACTAATATTATACTATATGATAACTGTATAAAAGTAAAATCTTTTAAAAAAGAAGAAATTAACAAACTATGGCCAGTAAACAAATCCAGGCAACTACTATTTTTTGTATTATCTATGGGCTACAATGTGTGTGCTAAAGATGACTTTTACCTTTTTAAGTGGTTATAGTTTGGATGATTGAGTATCAACATAATATCCTTGATTTTATCTCTTAGACCACAAACTCTACAATATTCACCATCTGGCCCTTTACAGAAAAAGTTAGTCAGTTCCTATTTATAGAGTCAATCATGTTACCTGTAATATAATTTTACTCTGTTTTTTCCAATTGGTATGACCCTTATTCCTTTTCTTGATTTTTGCACTAGATAGAAACTTCAATATTGACTAGAAATGGTGAGAGCAGAAATTTTGCTTTGGTTGCAATCTTAGGGGGAAAGCATTTATTCTTTCACCAGTAAGTTTCATGCTAGCAATAGGTTTTTCTTAGATAGGCTTGATCAGATTGAGAAAATCTCCTGTTATTCGTAGCTTACTAAAAATTTCTATCATGAATAGGTGTTGGATTTTGTCGAATATATTTTTTTGCATTAAATGAATGGATTTTTTTGTCGTTTTTGTCTGATAATATGGTGAATTGCATTGGTTGATTTTTGAATGCTATCTAGGTTATACTATTTTCTTGAGTGACTTTTGGTAGTTGTATTTTTCAAGGAGTTTTCCCATGTCATCTAAGTGGTCCAATTTTTAAGGATAAAGCTTTTGATATATTATTTTTATTATAATTTTAATTTTTTATAATCTATAGTGATGGCCTTTCTCTCATTCTTGATATTTGTAAATCGTGTTTCTCTCTTTCCATTCTGATCAGTCTCCCTAAAGGTTTATCAAGTTTACTGACCTTCCCAAAGAATTGTATTTTTGCTCCATTGATTTTCTCTATTATTTTTCTGATTTCCATGCCATTGATTTCTACTCTGATCTTTATGATCCTTTTGTCTGCTTAATTTGTGCTTCAGTTTATATCCAATTTTCCAGTTTTTTAAGGTAGAATTGTAGTCTATTGATTTTAGATTTTTCCTCATTTCTAATATAAGCATTTAATCCTGTAATTGTCCACTGTATTAAAATTATTTAGGTGCATTGCATAAATTGTGATTTATTATGTTTTATTTCATTCATCTCAAAATACTTTCTTAATCTTCTTCTGATTTCTCCTCTGACCTATGGTTTATTTAGAAGTGTGTTTTTTGCTTTACAAATATTTGGTAATACATTTTTGTATTTATTTCTAACTTAATTTCATTTTGGTCGATGAACAAACCTTGAATCATTTTAATTCTTAGGAATTCACTGATCCTTAGATTCTCCCTACAAAAAAAAAAAAAAAAACATTTGGCATAATTCAAAGTTCATTCATTTACAAAATCACCCAATAAAATAGAAATGTGTGTGTGTGTGTGTTCTCCTGAAGAAAAAGGGAGACAAGAAGGGCTCCTGTTTTATTAAAATACATTGCTATTGTTTAATTTTAAAATGTACTCTTCTGATAATTTTTAAATATAAATTTAAAATAAAAGATCACTCTTTATAAAGCATCAGGAATGAATGCATTAGATTACGCAGAAGATAATGAAAGCTCAATGTGAAAAAGAATAGCAGCTTGCCCTGGAGAGGTTTCTTTTTTTAAAGCATGCAATTTTATAGTAGTGATCTCTTACCTGTTAGAACGTGTAAAAGACTGAGCTCCTCAGTCTTCAGGCAAAAGCAAGCTTTAAGTTCCGCTCCATTTCATGCTTCCTTGTTTCTCAAATATCCAAAACCACATCTCAGGTTGCATCATATTTTGGAAACATAGAAGGAATGATCAGGGAAATAAGTGCTGGCTAGGCAGCCACCCTCTTGGAAAGAATGCATGGGCTTTCTGGGTCCAAATCTATGCAGCTGAGAGGGAGAAGGGAAAGCCACAGCTTGCCTTGGATTTCTTAAAGTGCAGAGTCTCCACCTGCTGGTATATGTGACCCAAATAATATACTTCTGGCTATCACTCTTCTAGGATGGTTTAGAGGGATCTTGAACTTCCAGTACAATCAATATGCTTCAGCATCTTTTTACATCAAAAGAAAAACAAGAGGGCACCTGGGTGGCTCAGTGGCTGAGCGTCTGCCTTCGGCTCAGGTCGTGATTCCGGGGTCCTGGGATCGAGTCCCGCATCGGGCTCCCCGCGGGGAGCCTGCTTCTCCCTCTGCCTCTCTCTGTGTGTCTCTCATGAATAAATAAAAATATTTTTAAAAAAGAAAAACAAGATATAAACCTCAACATTTTTGAAATGTTATTTAGTTCTCTGAGGGTATGGCAATGAGAGTTTCAAATCATGCCACAGAAGGCAAATTTTAAAGTAACACCCTTAATAGCAATCCCTTTCCCCAATATCCATTCCTCTTAGCTTCTGCTCAGATTTTCTTCTCTCTCCTTTGTGTCTCTTTCATCTCCCTATCCCAAACCAGCTCTCTTACACTGCCTTTTCTGCAGCACCCAGCTTCCTGCATAACCTCCTTTTCTCTTAATTGCTTTCTGCCTTCTGATATTTCAGGTAAGAAATTTGCTTCCTGCCTGGTTCCTCTTCTTTTATGTATAAACTATCTGTTAGTTAGCTTATTTATTTCTTTTCTAAAAGCTATGAGATCAATCTTTAATCATCATTGTTTTTCTTTCACTTCTGATCTTGTAATCAAACAATTTCATCTCTACATATGTAACTGTGTATTTTCATTATTCCTGCTTGATGCCTTTAAGTTGCACGAATCTTACCCATTCAAGACTTTACCTCAGGAAAAGGTTTTCTATTATTTCTTTAATTATATTCTCGTCTATATCTATTACACAGCGATTGGAGGTTGTTGTACTGAACTTCCTTAACATATTTTCTCAATTTTGTGTGACTCAAGGTAGCTGGGACTCAGGGGTCCAGTTTTGTCTTGTTCTCTCTCTCCCACCCATCTATATCTTATGACCATTACCTGAGCAGTCTAACTACTTAGTCCTTTTGCATCTGCCTTAAAGAATGCTCCCTCATTAACTTCAAGACTGAAAGCAGTTTAAAATGAGACCATTTGAATGTTATCTTATTCTTTCTTCTCTCCTTTAAGGATTCCGATATACATATTTCCTTTTTCTTGCCTGTCCTCTGTATCAATTGTTGTATCACTGTGGCAGATACACTTTGGAAAGATCAAATGGCTAAAGAATTCAGTCCCACAAAGGGCCCTCTCAGAGCTTCTAAGTGTGCCTTACTACTGCACTCAAGGTGTTGTCCCTCAAAATGCTCAGCAGGGGTCAACGCAGAGAGGTGATTGACTTGCAAAGATCAGTAGATATGACTTTTGTCTATGGAGTGAATTTCCATAAAATCCACAAAGACATACAAGTTTTGAAAAAGTACTGCTGTGTGGAGTAAAGGGAGAAAGTACAAACTGAAAAGAGGTTATGAGGCTCCCCTAATGCCACTGGCAGGAAGCAGTCTGATGAAGCTACTCACTCACAAACAGGTGCCACCGTCCATAAAAAAAGAAGGATGACTCAGAGGACAGAACCAAGAATCCAGAGAGAAAAACAAAGAGCCACAGAGGATCAGTCAGGGAAATAAGCACTGACAGACTGCCACTTTCTGGGAAGGAATGCTGGCCTTTTCCAGTCCACATCTGTGAAAGTGAGAAAATTGATTATTCTCAGTCCTTGAAATGTGATCAAGGAATTCTGACTAGGGTTTTCCCAACAGGAATTAAGAATTGTCATGGATTAGTGACACCTTTTTAACTTCCACTTTCCCTCTCTTCGAACAAGAATACTTATAGCAGCTATCCTACACCTGCCTCACCATTGTAAGATGGGTGTAGTGGAGGCAGATAACTTGTCTCTAGTTTCACAGGTCCACGAATGAAGAGGAATTGTACCCTGGGAGTTGTACCTAATGGATTACAGCCAGGGGCCTCATGTTCATCTGGACCTGATTTAGATGATGAGATTTGGGGATTTGAGCTGGTACTATAATGAAAGAAGATTTGTTATTCTGCATGTGGGAGGACATTGGACCATTAGAGTCATACTCTAAGGTGACCTTCTTGTACAACCTCCTCCCTTGAAAGTTAAAAGGAATTAGGACTTGCTTCTAACCAGTACAGTATGGCAAAGGTGAAGGATGTCATGTCTAAAGACAAAGTTAAAATTAGGTTATGTTATATGGCAAATGTGAAAGGTTGGCATTCCCTTGATTTGGATGTTACCAGGCAAAGGTAATGGGAGATCAATTTGTGATTGTGTTTTGTTGTATTAGACTTCATTTTAGCATGCTGGAGAAAGAGATTCCTCTTTACTGGCTTTGAAGTAAACTCCATGTTATCAGAGGCCCGCAAGAAGGAATATGGTAATGAACTGCATGCAGGTGATCTTTCTGAATGGAGAGTGGTCCCTAACCAACAGCCAGCAGTAGATTAATTCTGCCAAAAACCTAAATAAACTTGAAAGTAGATTTTTCCCCAGTCAAGCCTCCAGTTAGGAACACAGTCTCTGAGACCCTGAGCAGGGGAGCAGGTTAGTTGTGACTAGACTTCTGGCCACAGAAACTATAAGGGAAAACTTTGTGTCATTGTAAACTGCTGTTTGTGGTAATCTATTTGCAGTAGAAAAGCATTATCATCACTGATACCTGTTTATCTATCTTATTTCATTATCATTCTCTGGACTCTATGCCATTTTGCAATGTCCTTTGTTGTGTTTCAATTTGAATATATTATCCATTTGTAATTTAGTTTTTATTTCTAACATGATTTCATCTTTTTAAATTATTATTTCCTCTCCTGAGTTAACTCTCATTTCATGATTTCATGTTTCCCTTCCATTTAATTCCTGGGTCTCTAGTTTCTACTGTGAATTTTTTTTCAACTCACGAATGCCTGGTTCAGCTTGTGGCATAGCACTACAGTTGTCTTCTGCTTCACTGGTGGTGATGATATTCTCGTTCTGGTTGTCATTCTTGTTTTAGAGAAAATATGCATTATCTGACAGAAGCTTTAGTGGAGCATATGTGCAGCTACATGTTCACTCTGTATTGTCTATTTTCCTGGACCAGGAAAAACAGTTGTGTGTACGTGGGATAAGAATTCTTTTTTTTGGGGGGGGGGGGGGATAAGAATTCTTATGGCTTTCTAGGTTTCTTAATTCAAGATCACCCTGTGCTGTTAGCACAGTGAAGTACATTTTCATTAATACCAGGAATCTTTGGGAAAGAGAGGGGTTGACAGGTCTGACTTTGTGAGTCTCTTTTGTTCCTGAAAGTAACTTAATTTTCCCTACTTGCTTCTTTTTTTACCTTTACTACCATGAGTCTTGGGAGCCTCCAAGATTTAAATCACCACTTTATTCCCTATAATAACATCTTCCCAAGACTATCCCCCCTTTGACTCTCTTCACATTAAAGTCCTTTTCTGTAGGTTCCACAGTATGTATACTGTATCTATATGCTATGTCCCAGATTTGTTTTCAAAATTTCCCTGCTCAGAAGAAAATGTTATTTTTGCAATAATAACTTTCTCTCTGTCCATTCCCCTAATCCCCACTCCACTTTTTTTTCTTCCAGTCATTCTAACCATTCTTACATAGTCCCCAAACTTGACTTTGATAGATATGAGTATTTATTTCCCTGCTTTTATTAAGTCAAAGTTTATAGTATTTTCTGTGTTCTGGTTACAGTGTAACTATGGGTTACACATGATTTTCTTGTCTGCCTTAGAACATAAATTATGAGTACAATTGGATGATTGTTAACAAACTGAACACACTGCTTGGACCAATAGTCACATCAAGAAATGGAATATTTACCTCAAACTCAGAATTCCCCTCGTGCTTCCTTTCAGTGATTTCTTCCTCAAGGGTAGCGCTATCCTGATTTTTTAGCAGTATGGATTATTTTTGCCTGTTTTGAACTTTATGTGAATGAAATCAAGTGCTATAACTCACTTATCTCTGAGTTCTTTCACTAAAAAGTATGTGAGATTCATTCACGTTATTAGTTCATTTATTCTTATAAATAGCTATTGTATTTATATTCTTAAATTTATGTGTTTTACTCTTGAAATTTATTTTGATAGTCTCCAGTTTGTATTTATCACAACTAGTTCCATTATTATCATTCTTTTAGATGTTTTGTAGTGAGCATGCAAATACAATTCTTTTCGGTGTGTGCCTAGTATTGGCATCACTAGGTTTTAGGTTAGGTATATGTTCAGCTTTAGTAGATTTTGCAAAAGGGAATTTTTAAAGTATGCATACTGATTTATATATACTCACCAGTAATGTGTAACAATTCTAATCATTTCACATATGTGCCAAAACTTAACATTTCTCTTTTTATTTTCCTTATAGAAATTTTGGTAAACATAGAGAGAGATATCACATTGTGAATTTAAATATTGTTAACCAATGATTACTGTGGATGAGTCTCTGTTTATATGTTTATTGGCCATTTGAATATTCTGTTTTGTAAAGTAAACTTTAAGTTATTTAAACATTTTCCCATCATGTTTTCTGCCTTTTTGAGATGGATTCCTAGGAATTCCTTATGTATTCTGGATATGAACCCTCTTGTTGAATATATGCATTGCAAATATTTTTGCTCAAAAGAGAGATCAGTTTGTCATTCATCTTCTGGTTGTTTGGGGTTTAATTTGCTCTCTTGCTTTCCTAATTTCCAAAGGTGGAAGTCTATCTTATTGATGTGAGATTTGTTCTTTTCTGATAGTGATGTTTGCAGCTATAAAACTCTATTTAAGCATTGCTTTTGCTGCACCTGTTTGGTATGTTGTGTTTTTGTTTTCATCAGCTTTAATTTCCCTTGTGATTTTTTTCTTTGACCCATGCATTATTTTAAAGTATGCTGTCTAGTTACCAAATATTAAGAAAGTTTCTAATTTTGTTCTGTTGTTGATTTTTAACTTAATTCCACATACTTTGTATGATTTAAACCCATTTGTAAATTATGAAGACTTTTTTTATGGCTTAGCATATGATCCACTCTGAAGAATATTCCATGTGCACTTGAGAAAAAAATGTGTTCTGCTATTACTGAGTGGAGTTCTCTATAGATATCCATTAGATCAAGTCAATTGATAGCATTGTTCAAATTGTCTATATCCTTGCTAATTTTCTGACTATGTGTTCTATAAATTTTGAAATTTATCTCAGTAAAGATACTGAGATCTTTAACTATTAATGCTGAATTGTCTATTTCTCCCTCCAATTCGGTCAGATTTTGCTTCATGTATTTGGGGACTATGTTGTTAATTATATCTATGTTAATAATTTGTATATCTCCCTGAGAAATGACCCTTTTATCATTGTGAAGAGTCTCTCTTCATCTCTAGTAATATTTGTAACAAAGTCTATTTTTGGCTTATGTTAATGTAGCCACTCAGCTTTTCACGATTATTGTTTGTATGAACATCTTTTTCCAATCATTTACTTTCAAACTATGTGTATCTTTGGATCTAAAATGTGTTTCTTAAAAAAAAAAATAAATAAATAAAATAAAATGTGTTTCTTATAAATACCATATGGTTGGATCTTTTTTTAATCAGTCTGACAATATCTGCCTTTTGGTTAAAATATTTAATTTATTTAAATTTAATGTAACTACTTAAATGGTTGGATTTACATCTGCCATATCGCTATTTACTTTTTTATATCTCATGTCTTTTTTGTTGCTTTGTTTCTCTTTTACTACCCTTTTTTTCTATTAAATAGATTTTTATAATATTCCATTTTACTTTTGTGTTTAAAAATAACTTTTTTTAAAGCTATTTTCTTAGTGTTTTCTCCAAGAATTACAATATGCATCTTGATTTATTGCAATAGACTTCAGACTAATACTAACTGAATTTCAGCAAAATACTAAAGCTTTTGTACCAGTAAAGTTTTATATCCTCTCATTCTTGTGTGATCGTTGTCACATATATTACCAACATATGTTATAAGGCCAACAATTAAGTACTATAAGTATTGCATTATAAATCTTTTTTCTATTAAAGAAGTTAGAAGAGGAAAGGAAAAATGTATTTACAATTTCTTTTACATCAGCCTACATATTCACTAACTCTGGTATTCTTCATTTCTTCTTGTACATTCAACTAACCATCCATATTGGTCACTTCCTCTAATATCGTTCTATTCCTACCTCTACTCCTTTGTGCTATTGTTGTCTATATGTTACTTTATGTGTTAAAAACCTAGCAATAAAATTTTATAACTATTTTTGTTTGCCTTTAAATAAATTAAGAAAGGCTGCTAGATATTTACCCAAAGGATACAAAAATACTGATTTGAAGGGATACATACATACATGCACCTTGATGTTTATAGCAGCATTATCAACAATGGCCAAATTATGGAAAGAGCCCAAATTTGATTGCCTGATGAATGGATAAAGATGTGAGATAGAATATCAATAGAATACAATAGAATATTACTCAGCCATAAATAGGAATGAAACCTTGTCATTTGCAATAACATGGATGGAGGTGGAGAATATTACGTTATGCAAAATAAGTCCGTCAGAGAAGAGCAAATAACATATGATTTCACTCATATGTGGAATTTGAGAAAGAAAACAGAAGAACATAGAGTGGGGGAAAGAGAGAAGCAAACCAGAAAACAGACTCTTAACTGTAGAAAACAAACTGAGATTTACTGGAAGGGATGTGAGGAGATGGGTTAAATGGGTGAGGGGTATTAAGGAGGGCACTTATTGTGATAAGCACGGGATATTTTATGTAAGTGTTGAATCACTAAATTCTACACCTGAAACAAATGTCACACTGTATGTTAAATAACTGGAATTTATATAAAAACTTAAAAAAAAAAAAGGAAACAGGTATATGAAAAGATACTCAGTATCATTAATCAGCAGGGAAATGCAAATTAAAACCACAACAAGATATCACTTTACATCTATTAGGATGACTATTATCAAAAAAAAAAAGTTTTGATGAGGATGTGAAGAAAAGAAAACTCTTGTACATTGTTGGTGGGAATGCAAATTGGTGCACCCATTACCAAAAACAGTAAGGAGATTCCTCAAAAAATTAAAAGTAGAGCTACCATATGGTACAGCAATCCTCCTTCTGGGTATATATTCACAGGAGTTGAAATCAAGATCTTGAAATGATATCTGCCCCCCCCCCCCCCCACCACCACCACCACATTCACAACGACCAAGATATGAAAGCAACCTAAATGTCCATCAATGTGATACAGGAAAGCTAGGTTCTTGTCTCATGGAGTCAAAGAATGAATCTCACAGACAACGGAGAGTGAGTAAAGTGATAGAAGTTTATTAAGCAAAGATACAAAGAAAGCTCTCAAGTGAGAGGGGGGCAGCCCCGGTTGTGCAGTGGTTTAGCGCCACCTGCAGTCCAGGGTGTGATCCTGGAGACCCGGATGGAGTCCCACGCCAGGTTCCTGCATGAAGCCTGCTTCTCCTTCTGCCTGTGTCTCTGCCACTCTCTCTCTCTGTGTCTCAAATAAATAAACAAATAAATAAATAAATAAATAAATAAATCTTTAAAAAAAAGAAGTGAGAGGGGTCCCAACAGGGTTGCCACTGAGGGCTTGTAGAGGCAGTCTTTTATTGAGAACTGACTGGGAAGCTTGTGGCCTTGAGATTCTTGTGCTGTCTTGGTTTGAGTAAGGACCAGTGATAACATCTTTAATGGCTTACTTCTTCTATGGGGTCTGGTTATTCTTAGTTGGTCACAGATGACTGTCATAAAAAGACACCCTCCCTGCCCACACCTAGGGCAGGGTGGTCTGGCTTGCTCCCTTACTTATCTCTGATTTCATTACACTTCAGCATTTTGTGGATTTCTGTGAGCCTGGTTCTGTGGCCCCCTACCTATCTCTCCCTACCTAGCCTTGTTTGTCCCTAACTCAAATGGATAAACAGATGAAGGAAATACGGTAAATACATATAATGGAATACTATTCAGCCTATAAAATAGAAAGGATATCTTGAATTTCCGCAAACATGGATAAACCTAGAAGACATTATGCTAAGTGAAATAAACCAGACACAGAAGGACAAATACTACGACACCAATTATATGCATAATCTAAAATAGTCAAGTTTGTAAAAACAGAGTTGACTGGTAGTTTCCAGGGGTTAGAGAGAGGAAGAAATAAAGAGGTATAGCCTATAGAGGTATAGCCTATGACTATTAGTTAATAATACTATATTATATACTTTAAAAATGTGTTAACAAGATATTTCTTTTTTTTTAACCAGATATTTCTTATGGTAAAAATGTAACAGGATATTTTATGATAAGAACCATCAGAAATAATGACAATAATAATAATTATTAACCAATTAAAAGGGCAGAAGGAAACTTTTGGAGGAGATGAATATGTTTATGACATAGATTGTGTTGATGTTTTCACAAATATACACTTATCTCCAAACTCACCACGTTGTGTATATTAAATATACAGTCTTTGTATGTCAATCATACCTCAATAAAGTGTTTTTTGATTTTTTAATTTTTTTAAGATTTTATTTATTTATTCATGAAAGACACAGAGAAAGAAAGAGGCAGAGACACAGGCAGAGGGAAAAGCAGGCTCCATGCAGGGAGCCTGACTTGGGACTCAATCCTCATCTCCAGGATCATGCCCTGGGCTGAGGCAGCACTAAACCACTGAGCCACCCAGGCTGCCCATAAAGTGGTTTTTTTTTTTAAAGAAATCTATGTATGTATCTTTATAATTACCTTTACCAGTATTCTTGTTTCATCATGTGGATTAAATTTCCATCTGCTGTCACTTTGTTTTAATTTGAAGCTCTTTCTTTAGTAGTTCTCATAGGGTGGATTCACTAGCAAAAAAATTCAGTGTTTCTTGAGCTAGGAATATCTTCATTTCACCTTCATTTCTGAAGGATAGTTTCATTGGAAATAGAATTCTTGGTTGACAGGTTTTTTTTCTTTCAGCACTTGAAATATATCAACTCTTATTCTCTATTGGTCACTAATTACTGATGAAGAGTTAGTTGTTAATATTATTGGGATTCCTGTGCATATGTGGAGTCATCTTACTTTGTTCAAGATTTTCTTTACCTTTGACTTTCAAAGGTTTGAAACAGAGATCCCTCTGTTTATTTTACCTGGATATGTAGATATCTTTTATAAAATTTGGCAAGATTTCAACCATGATTTCTTCTCTTTTTTCTTTCTGTTTCATTACATGTATGTTGGTATGCTTGATGACACCCCACATGTCTCTAATGCTATTTTTCTTCATTCTTTTTAGTCTCTATTCTTCAAATTGGATAAGGTCTATTGATCTATCTTCATTACTGATTATTTCTTCCACCAGATCAGATCTGCTGTTGAATTTTTCATTCCAGTTACTTTTCAACTCTAGAATTTCCGTTTGGATCTTTTTTTATATAATATATATCTTTTTATTGATATTCTCTATTTAATGAGTAGTTTTCACGTTCTTTCCTTAACATTTTAAGTATGACTTTAGTCCTTTCAACATATTTATAATAACTTCTTTAAAGACTTCATTGAGCAGCATCTAGACTCGCTAAGAGTCTGTTGATTTTTTTCCTTGTATTCCTTGCATTTTGTATTTTTTTGTTGTTGAAAATCAAAATTTTAGATAATATGCTGTATTAATACAGAATATTAATTCTGCATTCTGATTCCCCACCCTCCAGGAGTGAGCGTTCTTGCTATTTGTTTATTTTCTGTTTTAGTGACATGCTTGGGCTAATTCTGTAGTCTATTTCCCCACAATGTACAGACTATCATCTCCCTGCTCAGTTTCTTTTATAATTCTTGTTTTTATTTTTATGCCCACCTTACTAGGATCACTTTTGGGTCATTATAACTTAATAGGAACAACAGTTTATCAGAGGTTCTGCTTAAATACCTTCAGCCAGTAAGGCATATACACTTTGATATTGGATCTGAGTGTGACTTGGGGAATGTTTTCAAAGTTCAAGGAGTTTACAAATATGTCCTAGTTTTTACTTTCTGCATTCCCAAGGCCTCATATTCAGTCAGGGTTGAGTTAGCTTCCTAGGACACTATCTGGTTCCTCCTTAGCATGCATAACCTAGCTTATGTGCAGACTTTCAGATCATCAGGCATAAGTGGGATTTTAGCAAGATTCTCTTTGGCTATCTTTGGAACCCCCTGTAAAATTTCTTTTTTTTTTTTTTAAGATTTTATTTATTTACTCATGAGAGACACAGAGAGAGAGAGAGAGAGAGAGAGAGGCAGAGACATAGGCAGAGGGAGAAGCAGACTCCTTGCAGGGAGCCCAATGTGGGAGTCAATCCCAGGACCCCAGGATCACGTCCTGAGCTGAAGGCAGACACTCAACCACTGAACCACCCTGGTGTCCCACCCTGTTACATTTCTGACTGCTCTGCCATTTTATTGCTTGTTCCAACCAGTATTGTGACTAGTTGATATGTTCATCTTCCCTAATTATTTGCTCCTAAGGTCTTGGCTGTTATTCTACAACATCCCAAGACATTGATTTTTCTTCATGCTCTTTCCCAAATAATGTCAGCTCCCTCCAGTGAAGCAGAGGAGTTGCCACATTCCATGGCCTAGCTGCCTCCCTAGTAGAAATTCTGCACCATCAATTGGAGTTGGGAGGAGGTGCTGTTTAAAGAAGCCTCTAGCTAAAATACTACAGACTTCTACTGTTGTTAGGATTCAGTTTAAATTCCCTTGTTAAGTGTTTCCCAATTTTTTGTCCTTTGGTAAATTTCCAGAGTCTGATAACTTTGTTCAGTTTTATCATTGTTTTTTAAATTTATTTAAAGTTATTGAAGTGTTTTCAGTGTCAATATATGTGATATATTTTGGTGTGTTTTCCATGTGAAATTGGAAACAATGTGTAAATACCAGTTGTTGGGATCCCTGGGTGGCGCAGCGGTTTGGCACCTGCCTTTGGCCCAGTGCACGATACTGGAGACCCAGGATCGAATCCCACGTCAGGCTCCCGGTGCATGGAGCCTGCTTCTCCCTCTGCCTGTGTCTCTGCCTCTCTCTCTCTCTCTCTCTCTGTGTGACTATCATAAATAAATAAAACTTTAAAAAATAAATAAATAAATAAATAAATAAATAAATAAATAAATAAATACCAGTTGTTGGTCTATATACACTTGAATTATATGTCTTTTGATGTATTGGCTCTTTCATTACGAAGTATCTCTCTTTATCTCTGGTAATATCCTTATAAAGTTTTCTTTGACTAATATTAATGTAACCATTCCATTTTCTTATTAGTAGATGCGCAATATTTTTCCATCCTTTACTTTTAGTCTGTCTTTATACTTAAAATCCCTTTTTTGTGGGCAACATATATTTAAATGTTCTTCTTGTGAGAAGCCTTGCTTTTTAATCCAATATAGCAATCTCTGCCTCTTGATTAGAGTACTTGATGATATTTGTTTGATGTAATTAATGATATGGTTGGATTTCAGTCTACCACTGTGCTGCATGTTTTATTTTTTCCCATTTCTACTCTTTTTCTTTTATTCTTTTTTGTCTGCCTTTGTTGACATATTCATTTTATCTCTTTTAATAGCAGTTGAATAGAAATGTCAGAGCTTGAGTCTTTAACATTTGTGAAACTTAACTGGAAAATCCCAGAAAGGAGAAATACAACAAATTCAACAAGTTCAAATTCTGCTTTGAAAGGAATGTGGCTTCCTCTTTGAGTCTTCGTCCATTTTGAAATTCTCTTCTGAGTTTCAATCAACTTTTCAGCACCAAACTCTGACCTATGTCTTCTCATTCTGATAAGACTGTATGTTTTTGTTTAAGCTATATTCCCCCAGCTTCTCTTTCAAACCAAGAAGCATCCTCCAGAGAAGATCTGAGTAAATGTTGAGCTCACCTAACTTTATCTTATGTCCCTTTGCTGAAAAATTATCTCCTCATTTATTCCACCTACATTGAATGATCTTCAGTTCTTTCAAGTAGCTTTTAAGAATCATTCTTTTAGTTAGACTTTATAATTTTTATACGTAAAACAGCTAGATGTAGATGTATGGTTTTCAATATAAGTAGGTAACTGTTAAAATAAGAGTAGATATATTTCTGTGTATGTCTACAAATAGAGTCTGAGATTTTTGACATCTCAATAGCAATGAGTACACCTAACACAGAAATATTGCTTTCTAGATACCATTCTCTCCAAAATGAACCAGAGTTCCTTGGAAATATAACTGATTCTAGTGCTGAGGAAAGGAAAATGCAAATGTTACACACTGTAAATCTATCAACCCTCATAAAACCTTAAGGGGTAAGTTAGTACTATTTTTCCCCTTTGTAGATGAGACAACTAAGGCACAGGAGAATTTAAAAACTCTCCCAGGCTCAACCAGTAAGAGTCAGAGCTTGGATTTAAACCCAGGCAGCTTAGCTCCAGAAGGGACACTTTCAGTTAATATCTCTTATGTCAGACAAAGATTTGTAAACACTTCAACAATGAATAAGTGTTTCGCACTCTGAAAAAAACAAACAAACTGACAAACTTCCACAACATCTCTCAAATCTAATGGACCCATGCTGTCAGGATTAAATTTAAGACTCCTGGTACTGGCTCTTTTTGGGCCACATGGCCAACTTTGAGGGAAGCCTTCTTGAGATGCAGTCTGGGGCCAGAGACTAGAGGTAGCAAGGCAGCCAAACAGGGACACTTACTCTGTCTTCCTCACTGAGTCCCTTGACCAATTCTCTTCTAGTTGAGTTTACAGTGTATCCTGTGAAGACCCAACCCCTGCAGCACCACAACCTCCTGGTCTGCTCTGTGAATGGTTTCTATCCAGGCCACATCGAAGTCAAGTGCTTCCAGAATGGCCAGGAAGAGGAAGCTGGGGTCGTGTTCACAGGCCTGATCTGTAATGGAGACTAGACCTTCCAGACTCTGGTGATGCTGGAGACAGTTCCTCAGAGTAGAGAGGTCTACAACTGCCAAGTGGAGCACCCAAGTTCGATAAGCCCTGTCACCATGGAATGGAGTGAGAAGCTTTCTGACCTCATAAGTTCCTCACCAAGGAGGGAATTTTGCTTATTCCTGAGTGTCAGGGTTCTCTCTCATTACACTATATTTTCATTTGTTCCATGCTCTCTTCTCTTCAGAACAGGTCATTGGAGATAGCCTAGTAATTGTTTCCATAAACACTTAACTTCCTGGAAGGTAAGATGCTTGGAAGACAGAAAGAGGTCATCCCTGTTTTGAACCCACCTGTGATATCACAGGTCATGGTTCCCCCATGACCCTGGGCACCAGTGCCGGCCTCAAGATGGGCTTCTTTTCTGGCACTGTTGCTCTGAGTCGTTCATTGTGATCTAAAAACAGGTACATCATCTATAATGTAGGGACCTTCCTGACATAAGGGAAGTCTGAGGTAAACAAGCATGGAGTTTGTGGGTAAAGATCCTGAGGCAAATGCAGGAAGAGCCTCTAAATGAAACTACACTGAATTTGTGTGACAGAAACTTCATGGGTCACATTCCTCACTTCCTACTCTCCTCTCCACCCTGGCATCATGTGATGTGGGTTGTAGTGTTAGAGAAGTCTAAGCAGGGGCTCTGTGGCTGGGGATATTGTATCTGGGAACAGACTTGCTTCCACACTTTTAAGCATATATGTTTTCCCTTTCTTTTCAGGCCACTCTGGACTTCAGCCAATGGGTAATGCTCTTTAGTCCTTTTTAGAGATAGCCTTGGTCCCTAGAACTGATGGTAGAGACAGCAAGCCAGGTGACAGAAATAACAGGAGGACTGGAATGTGATCAGGTGGTTTGCAGTAAAGCTTCTTTTCACCACTAAATAAATGGTCTCTAAGATAGCACTGGCTCGGGGAGACCTAAGAATGTTCTTCTTACTGCAGGGCTTTGACATGAGGCCCTGAGAGAGGGGAGAAGCTGCTTGCAGAGGTGGGTCTGGAACAATACTCTGCTCTGTCTTCTGCAGGACTCCTGAGCTGAAGTGGAGATGGTGACCCTCAAGAAAAAACCTTCCTTTCCAGCTTCTTCTCAGAGTCCAAAGGTTTCCAGCTTGGCTCTTATTCTTCCACAAATACAGCACTTTCTCAGGATCTGGTTTGCCCTGGCTTCAGTGACCCTGCACAGCCTGTGTTCCCCGATGGCTCCCTCTTCCTCGTCCTTGACCTGGAACCCCCAGTGCTGACTGCAGTACCTTATCTGCATTCTCTCCTTCCTCTTCCTATGCAGCCCTTATGTTTCCCTTGCATGGGAACTCACGTTCTGCTCACATTTCGTTATGAGCTTTTCTCAAATAAACATGGGGTTGAGTGCTTGCCTTTAGCTCCGAGCGTGATCCTGGAGTCCTGGGATTGAGTCCCACATCGGTCTCCCTGCATGGAGCCTGCTTCTCCCTCTGCCTGTGTCTCTGCCTCTCTCTCTCTGTGTCTCTCATGGATAAATAAATAAAATCTTTAAAAAAGAAGAAGAAAGAAAGAAAGAAAGAAAGAAAGAAAGAAAGAAAGAAAGAAAGAAAGAAAGAAGGAAGGAAAGAAAGAAGAAAGAAAGAAAAAGAAAGGAAAGAAAGAAAGAGAAAGAAAGAAAGAAAGAAAGAAAGAAAGAAAGAAAGAAAGAAAGAAAGAAAGAAAGAAAAGAAGAAAAGAAATGCAGGTTCCACTTCAAAATGGTGACATATGAAGATCCTGAACTTACCTCTTCCCACAGACACACTGGATCTGTAGCTACAGGTAGAGTCTTTTCCTCTGAAAAGAAAAAAGTAGGTAAATAAGACTGGCAGACCCCTTTACACAGGGCAAATGAAAGGGAAGCCACATGGAAGCAGGTAGGAGAGGTTAAGGCATATTCTCACCATAAACCCCACTACCAAGCAGGCAGCCACAGTAGAAGAGAACTCAAAATCCAAAGTTTCTCCCTGAGGAGTGAAGGGATTCATACCCCATATCAGACACTCCAACTTTTAAGACCAGAGCTTGAGAGACAAACCCCCAAAGCATCTGGTTTTGAAGACTGATGGGACTAAAGCTCATGAGACCCAAGGAGCTGTAGTAAACGGAGTGTTTGAAGGTAGAAGTGAGACAGTAAATTTCCCTCCAAACTGAGGAGGCACTTTGAGACCAGGAAAATGAGGCAGGTGACTCCATACAATTTATGCAATTTATTCAGATAACTTACTGATGAGGGATCAGGCAGGCAATGATCCAGGTGCTATGCAGCTCTTCTCTGCAATGTCTGGATCTTAGCCCACAGGTTTTATAGAGCAAGAGGATGTTCAAAGGAGGGCCAAAGAAGTGGTCAAGTATTATCAGCACTCCTACAGAAGGAACAACTTTTAAAGGGCCCATGCAGACTCACCTGCCCCAGGGCCCCGCACAGAAATAGCCCTTTGAAACATGCCCAGACTTTATGTGAAAGAGACTCATTTTTAATTTTAAGCATTAGTCTGAGGGACAGGTATGTGCTGGAACACTCTCTGAGTACAGATGCTTATGAACACCATCTTCCTACACTACCTCTGCCTTGCGAAAAAGCTGGCAGGTACAATATTTTTTTATTTCCTCTTTCCTTTTTTATTTGCCTTTTTTTTTCTTTTTATGTTTTCTTATCATTTTCTTTTTTTTCTTATCATTTTTCCTTCTTTTCTTATGACAGTTCCTATCCTTGCACCCCCCTCTGCTTTGCTTTTACCAATGGACATCATCTTTGTGCTCTCCTTCTGCCATGTTCTACAGCACTAATATCTCCCCAAGGGGAGCTTCTACATACGTCTAGTGCCCTAGTTTTTATGCCTGGTGACCTGGTTTTTGCAGCTACCACCCAAAGAGGTGCCCCTTAATTACCTGCTTCTAAGAGCAGTGGGACTTGTATCTCAGGTTTGCACAGGACCAAGAGACAGTTCTTAACAGACTGATACTTCCAGGGCACTGCATAGATAGCATATTGAAACACACCCTGTCTTTCAGACAAAGGGATCTATTTTTCTTGGCTTGTAAATTTGGCCTGAGGGGCAGGCTTCTGGTTTGGCACTCATATACAGTACTACAGAGGTGCTCTCAGGAAACAGAGACCAGTTGATGCAATCTTTGTGCTCTACCTCATTTCATTATAGCTCACCAGTATCTTACAGAAAGGAGCTTATACCCTTCTTTGGTGCCCTATTTTTTGCTGCTGCCACCAGTGGATACCTCTACTTTATCTGGCTCTGGTGACTAACTGGTCTTAAGCTTGCAGGTACCACAGAACTGTAACAGAGAAAGAGTTCTCAAGTAGCTCCTACCCTCAGGGCACAACAAGAGGCAGGAACCCAAGAGCTCAATTTTTCTTCAAAACAGGTGTATTAGTTTATCACCATAGCTGTAGCCTAAGGAGCAGATTTCTAATTAAACACACATCTAAGGGTTGACTTCAACCTTCCCTGAGACCTAAAAGGGCAGGCATTATCCTTGTGCTCTCCTTCTCACCTCCAAATAGCCTAAGGGTTTTGGGGCCAATGAGGCTTACACTTGCATGTACAGGCCTGTATACATTTGCATTCTATAAAAGCTACTATCTGAGGAGCTGGCTTCCAATCATCCTGAATCTAGATGCTGACTGAGATCCTCCCTTTAGGGACATGGGTTGGTCTTGGCACACCCTCAACTACTAGGAGCTATTAAAAATAAAATAGTCTGCTTGTACAATCACAAAAATTTGCAAGACAACCTAGAGCTGGGGAAGAGTTGAACAATGAGGTTTACTGCTACATAAGGCCAACCCCTCAAGACTAGGGGAGAAGGCTTTTTCATCTAATGCACGGAAACCAACACAGAGAGTCAAGCAAAATGAAGAAGTATGTTACAAACAAAAGAAAAAGATAATAACTCAGAAAAAAAACCTTATTGAAATGAAAATAAGTAATTTACCTGAAAAAACAATGCAAAGTAACAGTTATAATAATCCTCATTGAACTTGAGAGAATGGCTGAACACAGTGAGAAAATCAACAAAGAAATAGAAAATATAAAGAAGTTCCAAACAGAAGTTATAGAACTGAAGAATATAATAACTGAATGAAAAAAAAAAAAAAAAAAACACTAAAGAGGTCCAACAACAGACTAGATGAAGCAGAGGAAAGGATCAATGAGCTAAAAGACAGGACAGAGAAACTCGCCTGATGAGAGGAGGAGGAAGAGGAGAAGAAAGAGGAAGAAAAAAAGAAATAAAGAAGAAGAAAAGAAAGGAAGGAAGGAGAGATGGAAGATAGCTTAAAGGATATGTGGCACAACAAGGATGCTAACTTTCACATTATGGGGGTCCCAGAAGGAGAAGAAAAAGAAGGAGGCAGAAAACTTATTTGTAGAAATAATTGAAAATTTCTCTAATCTGGGGAGAGAAACAGACATCCAGATCCAGAATGTTCAGACAGTTCCTAGTAAGATAAATCCAAACAGCCCTACACCAAGCATGTTATAATTAAATACCAAAAGTTAAAGACAAGAAGAGAATCTTAAATGCAATAAAAAATAAATAAAATAAAAATTAAAAGCTTATTACCTTCCAGGAAACCTTCATAAAACTATCAGCAGATTTTTCAGCAAGAACTTTAAGGAGGGAAGGGAGCAATATATTCAAAGTGTCATAAGAAAAAAGATTTCCAACCAAGAGTTTCCACTCAGCAAAGTTATCATTCAGAATTAAAAGAAAAAAGGAGCCCTATTAGTAACAAAACAAACATGAAAGTATAAATCTCACTGGTAAAAGTACATAAATAGCAAAAGCACTGGATTAATACATAATTTATGAACCTAGTGTAGAGGTTAAAAGACAAAAGAAGTAAAAGAAAAAACCTATAATTACAATAATTAGTTAAGGGATTCATGAGATAAAAGATATAAAATATAACATCAGAAACATGAAACGTGGGAGAAGTATAAAATTGAGACCTTTAGAGTGTCCAAACTGTTATAAACTTAAAATAGACTGTCATTATATATACAAGGAGTAGTGGAAGGGGAGGTGGGCAGGGGGGTTGGGGTGACTGGGTCACAGGCATTGAGGGGGACACTTGAGGGGATGAGCACTGGGTGATATGCTATATGTTGCCAAATTGAACTCCAATTAAAAAAAAAAGAAGAAGAAGCAAATGAGCAAAGGAAAAAAGAGACGGAAAGAAACCAAGAAATATATTCATTAACTACAGAGAACAAACCAGTGGTTCTTAGAGGGGAAGTATGTGGGGGCGGGGGGGGGGGGGATGAAACAGATGAATGAGATTAAGAGTACAGTTATTGTGATGAGCACTGAGTAATGTATAGAACCGTTCAACCACTATATTGCACTCATGAAACTAACATAACACTGTATTTTAACTATACTAGAGTTAAAATTTAAAAATAAAATAAAATCATAAAAAAGATTGTTAAATTTCTTAACTTTTCCAAATGGTTTTTTTATTTTATGGTTAATCTAGAATCATGATGGTGTGTCTCATTTTGACAGGAAAACTCAGGTTTTTTTTCAGGTCATCCCTCATTTATTGAGAATTCTATAGACAAGAAGGCCTGTGATTGCCTCTCCTGCCTTATCTTCCCCCTCCCACAGCACACTCTGGAGCCCAACCCTAAGAGATCACCACAATTCACTGGAACTTGATGAAAACAAAGAAGTCTTCCTGAAGGAACTAGTGGGCACAAGTGCAGTATCAAGCCAAATTCTGTTAGGAACAGATCATGGAATCTTACTCTCTTAGAAATCACATATGCACAATTGACCAATAATGAATTGCAGAAAATGTGCTTTTCTATGGACACCAGAGGGAGACCATGAAAGTCTTTCACTGACAATCTGTCAAAAATTATGCCTCCAAAATAAGGGCAAAACACTTAACAGTAGAGGCAAAGTAAGACTGATGTGATCTACACTGCTGCTTACCTCCTAAATCAGAATATAAAAGATACTGGAGACTCCTGTAACCAAACTAATGTAACTGGGGCCCAGGGGTGCATGTGTTGCGGCCCAGAAAAATCAAGGCCATTCCACCTCAGGTTTAGCGTTAGCACAAGTACAGCCACCCCAGGCCCCTGTGAATAAGAGCTGAAATTTACATTACTAGAGTTACAGGAAGAAAACAGCTTACAGCTTAACGTCCTAGAAAGCCCCTATTAGAATAAGAACAGAGCCCAAGCCAAGGGCAGGAAGCCACTATTAGAATAAGAACAGAGCTCAATGCCCTTGAAAGCCCCATATCAAAATGTAAACAGAACTTAAGAAATTCCTCCACCCCTTCTGAAAAAAACCTAGACCAGCCTATAAAAAACCCAGCTGTAACCCACTTTGGGGTCCAAGTCCCTGCTCCACTGTGTATACTTGGACCCAAGCTCGAGCTTGTAAATAAACCCTTGTGTGTTTGCATCAGTGTTGGCTCCTTGGTGGTTTCTCAGATTCGCAATCTTGGGCACAATACACGAACACTTGGCTCCAGGGGGTCCCAAATAGACCAGGTTCAGCCAATTGCCACTGACAAAATCCACCTGGAGAGAGACTAGTGGTGGTGAAACAAGAAAGGAGTTTATTTCAATGAAGCCAACATGGGAAGACAGTGGACTGGCCTCTCAAAGACATCTCCAAAGTGCTGAAAAATACTTCCAGGTTTATGAGAGAAGTGTGGGGCAAAGGTTGGTAGGTACAAACAGGTGGGCAGCAGAGGTCAGGTCAATCATCGTACTGGGGGCAGTCACTGCAGTCTTGCTGGCTCAGGCTGGCCCTTAGTGGTTGAAGAGGTAGTTTTGGCTCTCATTACATGATGCTTTGCCCACAGGGTCTTTTGCCTGAATTAAGAGATAAACCAGAAGGAAGTACTTAATCAGAAAATTTGAGGTCAAAATGGAGGAGGTTGAAGTCCTCTTTCACTAATGTTGAGTTCACTCCTTGGTCTGTTACAAATACAGACTACATCAGGTGGAGTTGTCACACAAAGGAAATTTTATTTGCAGCAAACCAGGAGCTTGTGGGGGATAACTTCAAAGTCAAGACTCTTCCAAGAACACTGAGAGGTTGTTGTTTTTTTAAGGTTTAGGATGAATATTCAGAAAAGAATCCTCATCATCACATGTAAAGGCAGGCTTGAGATGCTCTGGCATACTTAAAAAATGTGTCCATACCTGCATCCTATGTTATGTTAATGAGATTTGTGCCCCTCCTAGGGACAATAAGCAGAGGTAACTCAGACAAGGGGAGGCAGAGAGTCCAAGGAGATGTGATGACAAGCAGAAGTCAGAATGAAGCAATTGCTGGAGAAGCAACAAGTGAAGAACTCAAGGTGGCCTCTAGAAGCTTCAAGAGACAAGAAAGATTCTCCTCTAGAGCCTCCAGAAGGAATGCAGACTTGCTGTACCTTGACTAGTCCCATATGACCTATTTCAGGCTTATAACCTCCAGGACTGCCAGACAATGAGTTTACATTGTTCTAACTCACTTAATTTGTAGTCATTTTGTTACAACAGAAATAGGAAACAGTTACATCTTGTAATTGAGAAGCAATAGGGCTCAGAGCTCAAGTTCTAGAGTCAAAGAGATTTGAGTTTTTATCATAACTACATCACTTCCTATTCATATGAACTTGGGTGTCTGTAAACCTCTCTAAGCCTTTATTTTCTCACCAGTAAAATGGGACTGCCCAATAAAGTCTCTGTCTGGAAAGAGAAAATAGAGAGGCAGTGAGGTCTGCTGTTCTTCATAACAAGCCTGATACCTGACATTTTAAACCATGTCTATTTATAACTTTGTTTAAAAGGTTAAATGATTTCTGGGGCCCCAGGGTGGCTCAGGCAGTTAAGCATCCAACTCTTGATTTCAGCTCCAGTCATGATCTCAAGGTCCTAGAATCGAGACCTTGTGTTGAGCTCTGAACCATGCTGAGTGTGATGCCTATTCAGGATTCTCTCTACCTCTCTCTCTGTGCTCCTTCTCCCCTTGTGTTCACAAACTCTGTCTTTCCCTCAAAAGAAAAAAAAAAAAGATTAAATGAGCCCAAAATATTAAAACACTTAGGGAAATATAGGGGGGGGGGGGACTTTCATTTCTATTTTCTTTCTTTTTAAGATTTTATTTATTTGAGAGAGAGAGAGAGACAAAGATAGCAAGAGAAAGCATGAGCAGAGAGAAGCAAGCTCTCCACTGAGCAGGGAGCCAAATGTGGGGCTCGATTTAGGATCCTGGGATCAGAGCCTGAGCTAAAGGCAGACACTTCACCCAACTGAACCACCCAGGCGCCCATTATTTCTATTTCCTAAGGTGAAAACTCTGACGCATTTCATTTTTAAACCCCTTTTTAAAAAAGTAAATACCGTACTTGTGAGATTCATAGAAAGTTGCATATAATTAATATTAAATATACCTGCATATATGTTCTATATCAGAATTTGTCTGCTACACATTTAATTATGATATTACATTAAATGTAAAACACATCCTGCTAAATTATCGCTGCAGCTGTGTAACTTAAGAAAGTTTAGGAAATTGTCAGCAAAGGAAATCGAACCTGACTTCTCCTTTTCTGTGCAACAAAAAAGCAGGTGAAATATACAAGATTCTGAGTGTTCATCATACAATTAACTCAAAACAATTCTAATGTCATTCTAATATACTAAGAAACTGGCAAATGTCAATCACTCTACTGGACAGTAAGCTATACAAGCTAAGAAAATCACAAGTTCTGACAGCAGAAGAAAGCAAAAATTAAAAAAAAAACTTGTCAAGGATAGAAATAAGTGCAAATGGATCATTTGAGTTATAGAACATTTGGATAATAAATCAGATCCTTTTTTTTTTTTTGAATCATTCCTAAAGTTAAACCCCATTATGACTTTTGAGTGCTTCATATTTTTTTGTATATTTTTATTGGAGTTCAATTTGCCAACATACAGAATAACACCCAGTGCTCATCCCCTCAAGTGCCCCCTCAGTGCCTGTCACCCAGTCACCCCAATGGCCTGCCCACCTCCATTTCCACCACCCCCTGTTCCTTCTCCAGAGCCAGGACTCTCATTTTCTGTCACCCTCATTGATATTTCCCACTCATTTTCTCTCCTTTCCCCTTTATTCCCTTTCACTATTTTTTATATTCCCCAATAAATGACACCATATAATATTTGTCCTTCTCCAACTGACTTACTTCCCTCAGCATAATACCCTCCAGTTCCATCCACGTTGAAGCAAATGGTGGGTATTTGTCGTTTCTGCAGCTGAGTAATATTCCATCATGTATATAGACCACATCTTCTTAATCCATTCATCTTTCGATGACACTGAGCCTCCTACCAGTTTGGCTATTGTGGACATTGCTGCTATAAACATTGGGGTGCAGGTGTCCTGGCGTTGCACTGCATCTGTATCATTGGGGTAAATCCCCAACAGTGCAATTGCTGGGTCGTAGGGCAGGTCTATTTTTAACTCTTTGAGGAACCTCCACACAGTTTTCCAGAGTGGCTGCACCAGTTCACATTCCCACCAACAGTGCAAGAGGGTTCCCCTTTCTCCACATCCTCTCCAACATTTGTGGTTTCCTGCCTTGTTAATTTTCCCCATTCTCACTGGTGTGAGGTGGTATCTCATTGTGGTTTTGATTTGTATTTCCCTGATGGCAAGTGATGCGGAGCATTTTCTCATGTGCTTGTTGGCCATGTCTATGTCTTCCTCTGTGAAATTGCTGTTCATGTCTCTTGCCCATTTCATGATTGGATTGTTTGTTTCTTTGCTGTTGAGTTTAATAAGTTCTTTATAGATCTTGGATACTAGTCCTTTATCTGATACGTCATTTGCAAATACCTTCTCCCATTCTGTAGGTTGTCTTTTAGTTTTGTGGACTGTTTCTTTGGCTGTGCAGAAGCTTTTTATCTTGATGAAGTCCCAATAATTCATTTTTGCTTTTGTTTCCCTTTCCTTCATAGATGTATCTTGCAAGAAGTTGCTGTGGCCAAGTTCAAAAAGGGTGTTGCCTGTGTTCTCCTCTAGGACTTTGATGGATTCTTGTCTCACAATTAGATCTTTCATCCATTTTGAGTTTATCTTTGTGTATGGTGTAAGAGAATGGTCCAGTTTCATTCTTCTGAACGTGGCTGTCCAATTATCCCAGCACCATTTATTGAAGAGACTGTCCTTTTTCCAGTGGATAGTCTTTCCTGTTTTGTGGAATAGTAGTTGACCATAGAGTTGAGGGCCCATTTCTGGGTTCTCTATTTTGTTCCATTGATCTGTGTGTCTGTTTTTGTGTCAGTACCACACTGTCTTGATGATCACCGCTTTGTAGTACAACCTGAAATCTGGCATTGTGATGCCCCTGGCTCTGGGGCATCTTTTTCAATATTCCCCTGGCTATTCAGGGTCTTTTCTGATTCCACATAAACCTTAAGATGATTTGTTCCAACTCTCTGAAGAAAGTCTATGGTATTTTGATAGGGATTGCATTAAATGTGTAAATTTCCCTGGGTAGCATTGACATTTTCACAATATTAATTCTGCCAATCCATGAGCATGCAATATTTGTCCATCTCTTTGTGTCTTCCTCAATTCTTTTCAGAAGTGTTCTGCAGTTTTTAGGGTATAGATCCTTTCCCTCTTTGGTTAGGTTTATTCCTAGGTATCTTATGCTTTTGGGTGCAATTGTAAATTGGATTGACTCCTTAATTTCTCTTTCTTCAGACTCATTTTTAGTGTATAGAAATGCCACTGATTCCTGGGCGTTGATTTTGTATCCTGCCACACTGCCGAATTGCTGTATGAGTTCTAGCAATCTTGGGGTGGAGTCTTTTGGGTTTTCTATGTACAGTATCATCTCATCTGTGAAGGGAGAGTTTGTCTTCTTCTTTGCCAATTTGAATGTCTTTTATTTATTTTTGTTGCCTGATTGCTGATGCCAGGACTTCCAGTACTATGTTGAATAGCAGTGGTGAGAGTGGACATCCCCGTCTTGTTCCTGATCTTAAGGGAAAGGCTCCCAGTGCTTCCCCATTGAGAATGATATTTGCTGTGAGCTTTTTGTAGATGGCTTTAAGATGCTGAGGAATGTTCCCTCTATCTCTACACTCTGAAGAGTGTTGATCAGGAATGAATGCTGTATTTTGTCAAATGTTTTCTCTGCATCTATTGAGAGGATCATATGGTTCTTGTTTTTTCTCTTGTTGATATGATCCATCACATTGATTGCTTTATGAGTATTGAACCAGCCTTGGATGGATGGTAAAATCCAATCCTTGGATGGATAAATCCTACTTGGTCAAGGTGCATAATCTTCTTAATGTATTGTTGGATCCTATTGGCTAGTATCTTGTTGAGATTGAGTGCTTTATTAATGGAAATTATATCCACTTGAATAACCTTAAATGTAGGCTTGACCCTCAAAAAACATGGAGGGTTTGTCTTAAAGAAAGCTCAACCCAATGGAACACTTCAGGAATAGATGGTACAATACATGACAAGACATACCCCAGATAATAAAGAACAAAAATACTGTGTATCCAAGTACACATACCACATACTTAAGAAAAAAAGGCTTTAGGAATATAAAAGGGAATCAAATGTGTGCACTCATCACAAAACTAAATTGTATGAAGGAAAAAAAAAAAAAACTAAATTGTATGAGCCATAGACCACAAGAAGTGCTTATGTACCTGAAATAGTACCAATTTGTATTGAAAACCTGAAAGGAAGTAAATATATGACCGAGTCCATGTTCAAAGCTGTATATAGGCATTAAATGGAAAGACTATAGCCCAACTGATAATCAGTAGAAAAGGTAGCTGTAAGAAAAGTATAATCCAAGTTAATGAAGTACATATCTAGAGTACTAAGTTACATAGTTCAGCATCCATTTAGGACAAAATGCTCAGAAAAGTAAATAGAAAGGAACTTCGTCAACTTGATAAATAGAATCTACAAAAAATTTTACAGCTAACATACTCAGTGGTGAAAGACTAGATGCTTTCCCCCCTAAGACTGGGAACAAGGCAAGGATTTCTTTCTTTTTTTTTTTTTTTTTTTTTTTTTCGGCAAGGATTTCTACTCTCCACTCTCATTCAACGGTACTGGGACTTCTAGCCAGTGCAATAGCAAGAAATGGAAATAAAAAGCATGCAGATTGTAAAGGAAGAAAAAATATTGTTTTTCTTTTCAGACGACATGATTGGCTATGTACAAATTCCAATGAATATACATATAAACTACTAGAATTAAAAATTGAATTCAGCAAGTTGTATGATATAAGATAAACATAAAAAAAATCAATTGTATCTCCATATACTAGCAAAGAACACACAAATACCAAAATTAAAAATATAATACCATTTTAAATCACTTAAGCCTTTCTGGAGATGGCCCATAAGAGCATGCTTCTTGCAGAAGATCTCCAAAAGAAAAGAGGAAACACAAAAGAAGCACTTGGCAAAGAGCCCCAATTCTTACTTTATGGGTGTGAAGTGCCCAGGATACTATAAAATTACTACAGTCTTTAGCCACGCACAAACAGTAGTTTTGTCTGTTGAATGTTCCACAGTCCTCTGCCAGCCTACCGGAGAGAAAGTAAATTTATAGAAGATAATCCTTCAGATAAATGAAGCACTAACTCACCCTGAATCAAGGTGAGTGGGAAATCATTCCAATAAACACATTATAGATTTGAAAATCACTCAGAAATGAAATGTGTAGGTATAATTCTAACAAACATACAAAATTTATATGCTGAAGACTACATAATACTGTTAAAGAATATCTAAATAAACAGAGAGACATTAGATATGGACAAGATTATGCTAAAGTTTATATACAAAGGCAAGAGAATTAGAGCAGATAAAAACAATTTTGAAAAAAAGAATGATAATGGGAAGAATCTCTCTGCCTAATTTCAAGACTGATTTTATAGTTAGAGTAATCAGGACTGTGTGATATTGGCAGAGGCACTCACACATAGATTGATGGAACAGAATAAGAGCCCAGAAACAGACCCATGCAATATGCTCAACAGATTTTTAAAATTAAAAAAAAAAAAAAAAGGATCACAGACTAATGTGTAAAGTGTAAAGCCATAACACTTTTAGAAAAAAAAACTTCAAGATCTAGGACTAAGCAAAAAGTTCTCAGACTAGACACCAGAACCATGATTCATACATGAAAAAAATACAAATTGGATTTCATCAAAATTAAAACTTTGTTCTCTGCAAAAGACCCTCTTAAGAGAATGAAAAGACAAGATACAAACTGGGAAAAAGGGATCCCTGGTTGGCGCAGCGGTTTGGCGCCTGTCTTTGGCCCAGGGCGTGATCCTGGAGACCCGGGATCGAATCCCACATCGGGCTCCTGGTGCATGGAGCCTGCTTCTCCCTCTGCCTGTGTCTCTGCGCCTCTCTCTCTCTCTCTCTGTGACTATCATAAAAAAAAAAAAAAAAAAAAAACTGGGAAAAAATATTTGCAAATCACAAAATATTTGCAAATCACATAACTGACTAAGGACTAGTCCTAGATATGTATGAAGAATTCTCAAATTCAACAATAAAGGGATGCCTGTACAGCTAAGTGGTTGAGCGTCTGCCTTGGCTTTGGTCTTGATCCCCAGGCAGTGGAGTTTCACATAGGGCTCCCCACAGGGAGCCTGCTTCTCCCTCTGCCTATGTCTCTGCTTCTCTCTGTCTCTCATGAATAAATAAAATCTTTTTTAATAAATAAATAAATAAATAAATAAATAAATAAATAAATAAATAAAATTGAAGGAGATTAATTTCATATATAAAAAGAGCAACAGAAAACGACTGAAGCTGTATCTTTTACAAAGTGAGTATAAATATGAAGAGAATATGGAATGGAATAAGATCCTTGCAGACAGAGCACACCAGAAAAATCATGCCACCAAAAACACTAAACTATAACCTATTTCAAAACAACCTAAATGTCATTAGGAAAGTGTTAGAAGATGTGAAATAGCAACATAGATCAGAATTAGAAGATCTCAATACAGACAATAATATTGTATTATAAGATGTACTATAATGATGTACTAAGTATTGCTTCAGTGACAATCATACCACAATATATAGGTATATCAAAATAACACAATGTACATTTGAAGTTTACGAATGTAGCATATCAAATTTATGAAATAAGAAAATAATATTTTTTGGGATCCCTGGGTGGCGCAGCGGTTTGACGCCTGCCTTTGGCCCAGGGCACGATCCTGGAGACCCGGGATCGAACCCCACGTCGGGCTCCCAGTGCATGGAGCCTGCTTCTCCCTCTGCCTATGTCTCTGCCTCTCTCTCTCTCTGTGTGTGACTATCATAAATAAATAAATAAATTTATAAAAAAAAAAAGAAAATAATTTTTTTTTCTGATTTTTTTTTATTGGTGTTCAATTTACTAACATACAGAATAACACCCAGTGCCCGTCACCCATTCACTCCCACCCCCCGCCCTCCTCCCCTTCTACCACCCCTAGTTCGTTTCCCAGAGTTAGCAGTCTTTACGTTCTGTCTCCCTTTCTGATATTTCCCACACATTTCTTCTCCCTTCCCTTATTTTCCCTTTCACTATTATTTATATTCCCCAAATGAATGAGAACATATAATGTTTGTCCTTCTCCGACTGACTTACTTCACTCAGCATAATACCCTCCAGTTCCATCCACGTTGAAGCAAATGGTGGGTATTTGTCATTTCTAATAATATTAGAGTAATATTCCATTGTATACATAAACCACATCTTCTTTATCCATTCATCTTTCGTTGGACACCGAGGCTCCTGCCACAGTTTGGCTATAGTGGCCATTGCTGCTAGAAACATCGGGGTGCAGGTGTCCCGGCGTTTCATTGCATTTGTATCTTTGGGGTAAATCCCCAACAGTGCAATTGCTGGGTCGTAGGGCAGGTATATTTTTAACTGTTTGAGGAACCTCCACACAGTTTTCCAGAGTGGCTGCACCAGTTCACATTCCCACCAACAGTGTAAGAGGGTTCCCTTTTCTCCGCATCCTCTCCAACATTTGTGGTTTCCTGCCTTGTTAATTTTCCCCATTCTCACTGGTGTGAGGTGGTATCTCATTGTAGTTTTGATTTGTATTTCCCTGATGGCAAGTGATGCAGAGCATTTTCTCATATGCATGTTGGCCATGTCTATGTCTTCCTCTGTGAGATTTCTGTTCATGTCTTTTGCCCATTTCATGATTGGATTGTTTGTTTCTTTGGTGTTGAGTTTAATAAGTTCTTTATAGATCTTGGAAACTAGCCCTTTATCTGATATGTCATTTGCAAATATCTTCTCCCATTCTGTAGGTTGTCTTTGAGTTTTGTTGACTGTATCCTTTGCTGTGCAAAAGCTTCTTATCTTGATGAAGTCCCAATAGTTCATTTTTGCTTTTGTTTCTTTTGCCTTTGTGGATGTATCTTGCAAGAAGTTACTATGGCCGAGTTCAAAAAGGGTGTTGCCTGTGTTCTTCTCTAGGATTTTGATGGAATCTTGTCTCACATTTAGATCTTTCATCCATTTTGAGTTTATCTTTGTGTATGGTGAAAGAGAGTGGTCTAGTTTCATTCTTCTGCATGTGGATGTCCAATTTTCCCAGCACCATTTATTGAAGAGACTGTCTTTCTTCCAATGGATAGTCTTTCCTCCTTTATCAAATATTAGTTGCCCATAAAGTTCAGGGTCCACTTCTGGATTCTCTATTCTGTTCCACTGATCTATGTGTCTGTTTTTGTGCCAGTACCACACTGTCTTGATGACCACAGCTTTGTAGTACAACCTGAAATCTGGCATTGTGATGCCCCCAGATATGGTTTTCTTTTTTAAAATTCCCCTGGCTATTCGGGGTCTTTTCTGATTCCACACAAATCTTAAAATAATTTGTTCTAACTCTCTGAAGAAAGTCCATGGTATTTTGATAGGGATTGCATTAAACGTGTATATTGCCCTGGGTAACATTGACATTTTCACAATATTAATTCTGCCAATCCATGAGCATGGAATATTTTTCCATCTCTTTGTGTCTTCCTCAATTTCTTTCAGAAGTGTTCTATAGTTTTGAGGGTATAGATCCTTTACATCTTTGGTGAGGTTTATTCCTAGGTATCTTATGCTTTTGGGTGCAATTGTAAATGGGATTGACTCCTTAATTTCTCTTTCTTCAGTCTCATTGTTAGTGTATAGAAATGCCACTGACTTCTGGGCATTGATTTTGTATCCTGCCACGCTACCGAATTGCTGTATGAGTTCTAGCAATCTTGGGGTGGAGGCTTTTGGGTTTTCTATGTAGAGTATCATGTCATCGGCGAAGAGAGAGAGTTTGACTTCTTCTTTGCCAATTTGAATGCCTTTAATGTCTTTTTGTTGTCTGATTGCTGAGGCTAGGACTTCCAGTACTATGTTGAATAGCAGTGGTGAGAGTGGACATCCCTGTCTTGTTCCTGATCTTAGGGGAAAGGCTCCCAGTGCTTCCCCATTGAGAATGATATTTGCTGTGGGTTTTTCATAGATGGCTTTTAAGATGTCGAGGAATGTTCCCTCTATCCCTACACTCTGAAGAGTTTTAATCAGGAATGGATGCTGTATTTTGTCAAATGCTTTCTCTGCATCCAATGAGAGGATCATATGGTTCTTGGTTTTTCTCTTGCTGATATGATGAATCACATTGATTGTTTTACGGGTGTTGAACCAGCCTTGTGTCCCAGGGATAAATCCTACTTGGTCATGGTGAATAATTTTCTTAATGTACTGTTGGATCCTATTGGCCAGTATCTTGTTGAGAATTTTTGCATCCATGTTCATCAGGGATATTGGTCTGTAATTCTCCTTTTTGGCGGGGTCTTTGTCTGGCTTTGGAATTAAGGTGATGCTGGCTTCATAGAACGAATTTGGAAGTACTCCATCTCTTTCTATCTTTCCAAACAGCTTTAGGAGAATAGGTATGATTTCTTCTTTAAACGTTTGATAAAATTCTCCTGGGAAGCCATCTGGCCCTGGACTCTTGTGTCTTGGGAGGTTTTTGATGACTGCTTCAATTTCCTCCCTGGTTATTGGCCTGTTCAGGTTTTCTATTTCTTCCTGTTCCAGTTTTGGTAGTTTGTGGCTTTCCAGGAATGCGTCCATTTCTTCTAGATTGCCTAATTTATTGGCGTATAGCTGTTCATAATATGTTTTTAAAATCGTTTGTATTTCCTTGGTGTTGGTAGTGATCTCTCCTTTCTCATTCATGATTTTATTAATTTGAGTCTTCTCTCTCTTCTTTTTAATAAGGCTGGCTAATGGTTTATCTATCTTATTAATTCTTTCAAAGAACCAACTCCTGGTTCTGTTGATCTGTTCCACAGTTCTTCTGGTCTCGATTTCGTTGAGTTCTGCTCGAATCTTTATTAACTCCCTTCTTCTCTTGGGTGTAGGATCTATTTGCTGTTTTTTCTCTAGCTCCTTTATGTGTAAGGTTAGCTTTTGTATTTGAGTTCTTTCCAGTTTTTGAATGGATGCTTGTATTGCGATGTATTTCCCCCTTAGGACTGCTTTTGCTGCATCCCAAAGATTTTGAACGGTTGTATCTTCATTCTCATTAGTTTCCATGAATCTTTTTAATTCTTCCTTAATTTCCTGGTTGACCCTTTTATCTTTTAGCAGGATGGTCCTTAACCTCCATGTGTTTGAGGTCCTTCCAAACTTCTTGTTGTGATTTAGTTCTAATTTCAAGGCATTATGGTCCGAGAATATGCAGGGGACAATCCCAATCTTTTGGTATTGGTTCAGACCCGATTTGTGAACCAATATGTGGTCTATTCTGGAGAAAGTTCCATGTGCGCTTGAGAAGAATGTGTATTCAGTTGAGTTTGGATGTAAAGTTCTGTAGATATCTGTGAAATCCATCTGGTCCAGTGTATCATTTAAAGCTCTCGTTTCTTTGGAGATGTTTTGCTTAGAAGACCTATCGAGTATAGAAAGAGCTAGATTGAAGTCACCAAGTATAAGTGTATTATTATCTAAGTATTTCTTCACTTTGGTTAATAATTGATTTATATATTTGGCAGCTCCCACATTCGGAGCATATATATTGAGGATTGTTAAGTCCTCTTGTTGAATAGATCCTTTAAGTATGATATAGTGTCCCTCTTCATCTCTCACTACAGTCTTTGGGGTAAATTTTAGTTTATCTGATATAAGGATGGCTACCCCTGCTTTCTTTTGAGGACCATTCGAATGGTAAATGGTTCTCCAACCTTTTATTTTCAGGCTGTAGGTGTCCTTCTGTCTAAAATGAGTCTCTTGTAGACAGCAAATAGATGGGTCCTGCTTTTTTATCCAGTCTGAAACCCTGCGCCTTTTGATGGGGTCATTAAGCCCGTTCACGTTCAGAGTTACTATTGAGAGATATGAGTTTAGTGTCATCATGATATCTATTCAGTCTTTGTTTTTGTGGACTGTTCCACTGAACTTCTTCTTAAAGGGGAATTTTAAGAGGCCCCCTTAAAATTTCTTGCAGAGCTGGTTTGGAGGTCACATATTCTTTTAGTTGCTGCCTGTCTTGGAAGCTCTTTATCTCTCCTTCCATTTTGAATGAGAGCCTTGCTGGATAAAGTATTCTTGGTTGCATGTTCTTCTCATTTAGGACCCTGAATATATCCTGCCAGCCCTTTCTGGCCTGCCAGGTCTCTGTGGAGAGGTCTGCTGTTACCCTAATACTCCTCCCCATAAAAGTCAGGGATTTCTTGTCTCTTGCTGCTTTAAGGATCTTCTCCTTATCTTTGGAATTTGCAAGCTTCACAATTAAATGTCGAGGTGTTGAACGGTTTTTATTGATTTTAGGGGGGGATCTCTCTATTTCCTGGATCTGAATGCCTGTTTCCCTTCCCAGATTAGGAAAGTTTTCAGCTAGAATTTGTTCAAATACATATTCTGGCCCTCTGTCCCTTTCGGCGCCCTCGGGAACCCCAATTAAACGTAGATTTTTCTTCCTCAGGCTGTCGTTTATTTCCCTTAATCTATCTTCATGGTCTTTTAATTGTTTGTCTCTTTTTTCCTCAGTTTCCCTCTTTGCTATCAACTTGTCTTCTAGGTCACTCACTCGTTCTTCCACCTCGTTAACCCTCGTCGTTAGGACTTCTAGTTTGGATTGCATCTCATTCAATTGATTTTTAATTTCTGCCTGATTAGCTCTAAATTCTGCAGTCATGAAGTCTCTTGAGTCCTTTATACTTTTTTCTAGAGCCACCAGTAGCTGTATAATAGTGCTTCTGAATTGGCTTTCTGACATTGAATTGTAATCCAGATTTTGTAACTCTGTGGGAGAGAGGACTGTTTCTGATTCTTTCTTTTGAGGTGAGGTTTTCCTTCTAGTCATTTTGCTCAGTGCAGAGTGGCCAAAAGCAAGTTGTATTGGGAAAAAGAAAAAGAGAGGAGAGAAAGAAGGAAAGAAAAGAGAAAGAGAAAAAAAAGGGAAGAAAAAGAAAAAAAAAAAACGAAAAAAAAAAAAAAGAAAAAAAAGAGAAAGAAAAAGAAAGGAGAAAAAAAAGGGGGTGGGGGAAGGAAACAAATCAAAAAGCAAAACAAAACAAAAACAAAAACAAACAAACAAAAAAAGAACCACCGGGGAGTATCTTCTGATTCTGTGTTCTTTAAGTCCCTTGGCTTCTCCTGGAAGTTGTCCGTCTAGCTGGTGTTCTGGGGGAGGGGCCTGTTGTGCTGATTTTCAGGTGTTAGCAGTTGGGGGAGCTGCTGTGCCCCTGCCTGGTGCAGGGCTCGGTGGGGGTTGTTTACCCCGTGAGGCCGCAGGAGGAACAGCCCCAGTGGCGGGGCAGCTCTGGAAACCTGGATTCAGCTCCGGCAGGAACTCCGTCTGCAGGGCCTGGAGGCTCCGGGGCGGGGCCGCTGATCTGCTCAGCTGGGGCAGGAGCGTCCTTGCTGTCCTGGGCCCTCCCGGCCTCTGCCTGTCCCGGGGGAGGCGGGATCCTGGGCTGTGTCCCGGCGCCCTGTGCTCCGGAGCCTGCGCTGTTGGATTCGCGCTCCCGGGCCGCGCAGCCCCCTCCGCGGAGCCGCCGCCCGAGCCCCTCCGAGCTGCTCCTGGAACCGCGCAGGCCCCTCCGCACGGAGCCTCTTCCTCTGCCCGAGCCCCTCCGAGCTGCTCCCGGGGCCGCGCAGCCCCCTCCGCGGAGCCGCCGCCCGAGCCCCCCGAGCTGCTCCGGGTCCCGCCGGGTCCCGCCGTGCGCGCTGCAGCCCTTAGGGAGCTCGGCGCACTCTCCTGGGTGCGCAGTTGCTGTTAGTGTCCCCGGGAGCCCGAGGGCATCCCCGCCCTCCTGGGTCCTGCTCCAACTCCCCACGAGCCCCTTTCCGCCCGGGAAGGTCGGTGCAGCTCCTGCGTCTCCGGGACGGGGCTCTCCTCGAAAATAATATTTTTTAATTTCAGAAATATGATGACAGTACTCAGGAGATAATTAGAAATAAAATCCACTTCAGAAATGAAGAAAAAAAACCCAGAAAAACAAATAGACATAATGGAGAAGGCCTCAACAGAAAGAAGGCAAAAAGAAAGAGAATATGGTGGGATGCCTGGATGACTCTTGATTTAAGCTCAGGATTGTGGTATACAGCCCTGAGTCTCTTTTTCTTTCTTTCTTCTTTAAAGATTTTATGTATGTATGTATGTGTGTATGTATGTATGAATTTGGGGTGTGAATAGGGGGAGGGGCATAGGGCAAGGGAGAGAATCTCAAGCAGCTCCCTGCTATGCACAGAGCCCAACACAGGGCTTAATCTCACGACCCTGAGATCATGACCTGAGCTGAAATCAAGATTCTGACACTTAACCGACTAAGCCACCCCAGGTGCCCCTGAAAAATCTGTTTAATGTCTCATTTAGTAATGACTCACTTGGTCATAAATTCTTCTACACTCGGTCTGCACCAATATGTTGTTCGGTTAAAACACATACAGAAAATGTGGCCTCACTCAGATGGAAAGAAGGGAAAAATTTTAATAGCCTTTCAGCTATTGTGTATATTCTTTGATAAGATGGTAAAACTCAACAAATGGTAGATTTTTACAAATTAGTTGCAGTGTGGAATCTGAAATCTTATCAATGGTCTTTTCATGTTCTGTTATGTTAAAATTCATTGATCTACCTTGCACTTTGAATGGACCCTTTATGCTTGGTAATTTAGCAGTACCATGAATTGATCATTTGGAAAGGGGTTCACAGGATTATGCAGATCTCCAAAACGTTGACACAGTTCACTAAATATGAAAAAAGCATATTTGGTAATATCACCATCAATCTCATCCAAAAAAATATTTATTATTAGGAAGCTGGGGCAAACACAAGTTTTCAAAAATTTTAATTTTTCTCTGGAAAATATGACTTTCACTGTCAATATCATTTTCTTTGAAGTGACCGACTTCTTTTGCTTATTTTTGAGAAAATGTCTACCAAAAATATTAAATAACCACAGTGTGTCTGTAAGTCACTCTTTGAAAAATTGCAGTCCATTAGAAAAAGAAGAGGTGACTAGTTTTATCTAGACGTCAAGCAATTACACAGTAATTTTCCACAATATAAATGTGTTTCCATCACTTTGGAGAAGAAATACTAATTTTGCCACACTGTGTATTAAAAAGATGCCTACTTGAGATTCAATATTTAGTAAAACTAATGATTTTTATTGCTTCACCAAAGCTCTCTTTAGGTAAAACTGACATTCTTGAAGATTTTTCACTGCAAGTACATGGCAGCCAAGAACACCATGACTACTTGCAGAATTTAGTGTCACTGCCTGGATTCGTGCTACAGCACCAGGAGTTTTACCCACTGTAGATTTTGCATCATCAGTACAAATACAGTGAAAAGGGCAAGTAAGAGCTTATTTTTTTTTTTAAGAGCTTATTATTATTACAAAAATAGTTTTGACCTTGCAGATCCCCCAAAAGTGTCTCAGTGACCTCCAAGGAGTCCACAGACCACAACTTGAAAACCACTGCACTGGAGAGACACTGACACAATGGAATAGTAGTTAGCATTAAACACATTATTCACAGAACTAAGACTAAAAAGGGAGCAAGTATCCTCTGTAATGGTATCTGATCCATTAATTTAGATATAGGACAACTATAAAAAGGGGAATGATGAGGAGAACAAAGCAAAGGAATATTAACTATTTTCAGTCATCATTTTGGTGGTTACAGTATGGGTATCACTATCCTCAGACTGCCATGTGCGTTCATTTGGTAAAAGCAAATGAGTATGGGTGGATATTCTAATTGTATGTATTCCCGAGTCTTTGAAAACCAGAATTGTTGATGTGGAAGAAAGGAAGGAGACACAAATGTAATACAGAAGAGATTGATTTTTTATTTATACATATATAAACTTTATACTTCTATAAATATGAATATTGTACATAAACATTTACATTTCCACCAGAAAGACTTGATATAGTGATGTCTTTATGGTTTTAGTGACATTTCCTATTAAAATAAGCCAGGGCTTTTTAAAACAATGGCTGATTGTAGTTCTGGGCAGGAAACATACAGAATAAACCTGGAACATCTTGTCATATAACAGAAAACAAAGAAACTACCAAAGATTTGTGTCAAAAGGACTTGGGAGCCACTTGAAGAAGTTTCCGTGCACCTAAGATGATACTATTAAACTCATTGCTAAAAACTACCCTGAGCTAAAAGCCATCAAATACATTCAAATCTTTGAATTTATAATGATACAAAAAATAAAAATAAAAAGTAAAACCTAGCTGCTCGCCTTAGGATAACAGTAGGAACCAAATTCATTAACTTGAAAATGAATAAAGGGAAAAAGTTAAACACTGATCTTTTCTTTCCACTGTATCACTGGGCAACCCACCAGTAAATGAAGGGAAGTGTCTCCTTACAGAAGCAATAAAGCATACAAATGAAGAAGGAATGACAGAATGAGGATATCCTCATTCTGCAGACCCAGTGAAGGAAAGGGTCTAGGCAAGGAGCACTAACAGTGATGGTAGCATTAAAAAAGACACAACTGGACAGTGTGTACCTCATGATGAAAAAACACACTGCCACCTGCAGACTTGCCAAAGAGATTAAATCTAACTGTATCCAGCCTCTGCATCCAGTTGCCAACTTGCAGAAAATGCAGAGAATGGAAGGACATGCTAAACTGCACCAGGTGCGTGCAATTGGTAAAATCCAGACTGTGGGAAACTCTGCAGGTCAAATGCTCCAGGCTTTTCAAAATATTAATCATCCCAGGCGGAAAGGGATGCAGGAGAAACCTGTAAAGTATGAAACATAAAAGACAACTAAGCTATGCTATCATGAATTCATACCTGAGTGAATAGGGAATAAAAAAATACAAGTGGTTAGTCTGACAGTCAGAATAGGATTGCTTTTGAGAGGAGGGTGAGGGGTTTGATGGGTCTGAGGCACATGCAGACTCTTGCAGGGCTGGTAAGTTCTATTTCTTGATCTGAGTGGTGATTTCAGGGTTTTTCCCTTCAATAATTCATTAAATTCTACATTTTGTGTGGTTATCTTCATTTCCGTTTTATTAACAATAAAAAAATTCATTAAAAAAAACAGTCAAGGGATCCCTGGGTGGCACAGCGGTTTGGCGCCTGCCTTTGGCCCAGGGCGCGATCCTGGAGACCCGGGATCGAATCCCACATCGGGCTCCCGGTGCATGGAGCCTGCTTCTCCCTCTGCCTGTGTCTCTGCCTCTCTCTCTTTCTCTCTGTGTGACTATCATAAATAAATAAAAATTAAAAAAAAAATTTAACAAAAAAAAAAAAAAAAAAAAAAAAAAAAAAAAAACAGTCAATAGGAAACAGTGCCTCTGAGCATTTGTCTTCTAGAGTGGAAAGAGGAAGATGTGAAGATAACTCACAGGGTTAGGGTTGGACCACAGGAACTATGCAGTTTGGGGCTCTCAGGAGCCAGCTCTGGGGGGAATTTCTGCATGCTGTCCTTGGAAACAGAGATTAATGACACAAGTAAGAGGAAGAAGGACAGAAGAGTGAGAGAAGAGAGAAGCATAATCTCAGAACACAGAACTCCAGAATCTGGTCAGGACTCTCCAAGGCCTCGTGCAAGCTGCTCCAGAACCTTGACCTCATGAGTGCCCCTTATGTAGTCCAGGGCTTAAGCCTCTCAGTACTACTTCAGGCTCCGGGGCAGGAAGCTTTGGTTGGGAACCTAGCATGGCTATGGTGAAGGAACTGCTCTTGAGATCTGCAGGGACAGTGATCAGAGTCTCAGGAGGGCCCGCACTCTCCCATTCCAGAGACTCAGCACCCAGTGACACCCAGCCACGGCCGCCCTCACATCCTACCCCCAAGACATCTCCCTCTGGCTAAAGCACTGGGAGAACAATCAGCCATCCAAAGAGAAGGAAAAAGACATTACCTCATCACCAGAAAACTGAGTCTCCACATATCCTAGAATGAGAGGAAAGAAACAGAATGCCCTTGTTAGAACCAAATGTTGTGATTATCCTGAAGGGAGGGTGATGACCTGAAATATCAGAATGCCATTTCTGCAGACCCCCTGAAATATCTCTGGCTTCAGAAAAGACTATCCTGGTGATCCCTGAGAAGTACAATCAGCTTTCCCTGTCTCATATCTTTGAAGTTAGGGGAAGTGGGAGTGGGAGAAGCCACAGGGCAAGGGGCAGGATACTCCTGAGAGGCTCAGGTACCTTTCTGAGCCCTGAGGCAGATGACAGTCCCCACCAGAAGGAAGATCAACCCAAGCAGGAAGGCTGCAATTCCACTGAGCATCTTTCTCCAAGAATATGTGGACTGAGCTCCTGTGGGAAACAGGTCTTAAAATTAGTAAAAAAGCTCCCAATATTTGATGTGCCTTCCTGGAATCCCAGAGCCTGTACTGGACACAAAATCAAATGCTATCTAGAGAAGAAATACATTTAGAAATGGTTCTTTGAAGCCAAGGTTTGCCCCCATGGAATTTCTGTTACTGAATCTTGCAGCCCACAAGAATGGCCCCTAACATACTAAGACAAAGTATTAGAGGATACTACTTCTCACAGCTGGAAATAAGTGATGAGGTGGTTAGATCTCCTTCTTTCTTGGAAGATACAAGGATAGCTATCCACCATGTCTTCTCCTCCCCTAACCCAAAGACCCCAATTTCCATGACTCCCTCAAATCAGGGGAAAGAAGCAAAAGTGTTGGGACCAAGATGAATGCAGAGGTCACACAAGGCCCTGTGCTAAGTCATCATTACTCTGAGTCAAACCCAGAGAGTACAAGAATCTGATTCTCACTCCACTCCACAGAAACAGGGCTCAGCAAGCTGGGATGATTAACAAGGCAGGTGTAGACATCTCCAAGTTCAGGAGTCATTTCCAGCATCACCATTGTCTGAAAGGTCCAGTCTCCATTCCTGATAAGGCCAGTGGACATGACCCCAACTCTCTCCTCCTGCCCATTCCGGAACCACTTGATCTTGATGTCTCCTGGATAGAAACCTGTCACAGAGCAGAGCAGCAGATTGTGGTGCTGCATGGATGGGGTCCTCTCTGGATACACTGTCACCTCTGGTTGTACTGGGAAAGGAGAAAAAAAATGAGACACTGTGAAGGAAAACCACCATGCCAGGACAGGAGTTCTTTGAGAGACTACCTCTGCCCCTAATCTCCTTCTCACACCACCCAAGTAGAAACTGGAAAAGGTAAGGAAATGTCTGCCCCCAAGAGTCAGAAACTGGGTATGTCAGGACCTCAAGGAGGAGTTAGGCCTTATCAGATACTCCCACAATTACCCCTTCTATCTGAGACCCCACTGGTCCTTAACATTCTTGAGAACTTTGGGGGTCTGGGACCAAGACCAAAGTAACCTGACTTGTGAGGATAATGAGTGAATCGCAACTGGGGACAGAACATATGCCCAGAATCCCCTGCTCATAAGTCATTTATTCTGAAGCTGGAAATTGCCTATCACAGGAAGTAAAGCCCATGATCAGGTTCATGTGTGGGAGATTCCTGAACCCCACCAGACTTCACCTTCCACCTCACCTTTTCTCCCCACAGTGAAGGGTGCACCGAGCTCGTAGTTATGCCTGCAGAGTAAATCCACAGAAGCTCTACTCCTCTCCAATATACCCGGCTGACTGTTCCAGAGCTCAGCATCAGGCTTCCCCAGCTCTGTCAATGCCACAAACATTCCCACGTGGCTGTCAAAACGTGCATACTCCTCCAGGTTAAAAATGAATCTCACTACAAACTGCACCTTCTCTGTTCCATTGATGAAGTAACAGTCAGCCTTTGCCTGAATCACAAAATCTTCTGGAAAACAACAGCAAAAAAAACTATAAACCAACCTCCACCTTTAAGAAACCCATACATAGTAAATTATGCCAGATCACATGGATTTGAGAGGAGGCCTTTTGACCTCAGTAAATAGTTCAAAGTATCCTCTTCTCTCCTGAGCCCCACTCCAGTTCCATTTAGCAAAGGCACACCCATTGTGGAAAGAAGCCTGACATCCATCCTACCAGGCCAGCCAAACAGAAGACATGTAACCCAAAAAAGGCAAGCCAAAGAGGGAGTTCCAAGAGACATAAATATTCATTCCACAAAGATTTCTTGACCATTGTTTTGCTGACACTGTGCTGGTTTCTCCAAGCCAAGTTTTCAGAAACCCAAGGTTTTTACTTCCCTTTGTTATCAAGTCAGAACCATCCATCCCAAAATGAAATAATTCAACGGTACTCTTGTCCTTAGCAAGTTCATTCTATACATTCCATCTGGAGTGAAGTGAAGGAGTGATGGGGGGAGGGGGTTGAAAAGAAATACAGACTAGGTATACATTTGATGTGAAATTAACTCCCATCCTACTTTTCACTCACTATGGGTTTTCTCCAAGAATTCCTTTATTTTTGGACCTTTCCCTTTGCACTTTTACTTAAAGAGCTCACCCCTCTGTTGGCTAAGGTAATGATTTCATTAGTTTTGTTGGTGTGAAGTAAAATAATACTAACCCATGGCTCAAAGATTAATATTATCATCAGCATCATTGGCACTATATCTACCATTCCAGTAGCTACAACAACATGGTGACTGGGAATACCTGGTTAGCTTAAACCTTCTTTGGGGGTTTTTACATGAAACATGGCCACTACATTGTCCATTATGATTTTCTACTTTCGGAGCACCTTACTAATGTTGATAGGGATTAGTTTGAGCTATATATTTCTTCATAGTGTCTACTCTGCTTATGTTCTTCAATGTAATTTAACACTCAAAAATTATGTAATCTGTCCTCATTGGTAAGAAAAAGTATAATTCTTATTCACTGAGTACACAGTCTGAGTGTTTGGGCCCCTCCCCGCAAATTCATGTGTTGAAATCCTGACCCCTAAAGGTGATATTATCAGCAGGAGGTGCTTTTAAGAAGTGCTTGGGTCAGCGGGTTGGAGCCCTCTCTCATGAATGGGGTTAGCTCTTATAAAGGAGGCTCCATAGAGACCCCAAGCCCCTCCTACCACATGAGGACACAGGAAGAAGGTACCACCTTCTCCAGGAAGACAGTCTTCACCAGAACACAGCCATGCTGATGCCTTCATCTTGGACTTCCTAGCCTCCAGAACTGTGAGAGATAAATTTCTGTTGTTTATAAGCCATCCAGTCTGTGGTATTTTGCTACAGCAGCCAGAATGGACAGAGACACAATGATATCTGTCATAGATTTGAAGATTTGAAAAATTCTAAGTGACAAATTGGTAAATGGTCCTGGGTTAAGTTTCCATTGATCTTAGTTCTAGTTTTATATCTAGCAGTTTTACACAGAGCCACTTACCCTCCCTGACCTGCTTTCCCTTGCAAACAACACTGAAGCTGAGCTCGAAAGCATAGTGTTAAGTGACAAAAGAAGCAGAATTTGGTTCAATGTACAATGACATTTATTAAAATTTTAAAATACACATGAAAAACAATTCTGAATATCCTTACAGGCCAGCCTCATAGTTAAAGTTACATCAGACACATTAGAATGGAATTGTAAGGAAAGGAGGGAGTGGAAATACAGACCAGGAAAGAGGAGAGAGTCCTTTCTTGGACCAACAAATGATTGCAAAGTGCTGTGAACCCACTGGGTAAGACTGACGCAATTCTCTGTATGCACTCGAGAACAACAATACTAAAAGGAAACTCAAATGGGTTGATAATGTAGGTTGGTCAGAAAAGATCTCCCTGAAGAAGTGGTATGAGGATAATCGTTAACGACCCCGAGTTGTAAATTTGCTTTCATTTCTAAATTCAGAGGTCTCCTCCAGGAACTAATGAGCTGAGCGTTAAGGACTACTACAGCATCCTTCCTGGATCAGCACTTAGCAGCTAAAGTCAGCTGTAACCTCCAATGTTCTTCCTTCTAACAGTTTAAATCAGAAAAAGAAAATTATCTGGGTGTCAGATCTGTGTCTGTGTTAAGACCTGTTCTTTAACGGACATTGTAAGCTCAGAGAGGTTTCTATTCTAGGAGAATAACCATCGTCTCCTACCCACCCTGCCCTCCCAGGTTTGTTCCTCTTTTGTGTTTAATGAGACCTTGACATTCAAACAGCCTCTGTTTTTAATGCATTATATCCTGTTTTCTACTGATAAGTATGTTTTCAGGGTGTAATACTGTCTCATATTCGTGCAGCCCATCTCCTTGGCTAGAAAAATAACAGCAATAAATACACATATCCAGGAACCTAAGGAAGGCATAATGCATTGAACTTCTCTTATTACTCAAAGCTGGGGTTAATAAATGCCAAAAGAATAAATCTTTGTATCCAATTTCTTTGGTCCACATGTATCTCAGTTGGATAGACATAAAAAGAGTTGCAATCATCAGAGCAACTCCTATTGGAAGAATTATGACTATTCTCAGACTGCCCCCAGTTTATACAGTTCTTGAGACTGACACTGATATTATAAGGACCCTAAGCAAGACAAAATGTTTCCCTTCTTCCTGCTACCCTACTCCTTGAAGCTGAGGCTCTGCTGCAGGATGTTCCCTTTTTCCAGCAGTCCATTGTGTGTGGTAAAGAGGGAAGGCATATCTGAATTTCAAAAGGAATAACACTTTGAAACCAGAAGCCAGTTCCAGTCTGGGCTGCAGCCTGGACCTACAGGGAAAAGCATCCATCCTCCATGCCAATTCTTGCATACATACCTGGGAAAAAATTGCTCTGCTCTTACCTGGAGAGTCTCTGCCTTGAGTCATGGAAGAATCCAATCCAGTTACATTCACTAACAGAGCCAGCATCCATGGAACCCACCCAGAACCCATTCTGGAAGGAAAAACAAAAAATTAAACAGTAAAGTCATCAACTTCTTCAAAATGGGGCTTACCCCCTCAAAACTCAGTCAAAAATATTTATTAAGAGTATGAATACCTTTCTGGCTTCCCCAGGATTGGAAACTCTTCACACTGATAACCAATCATGATAGAAGAGTTTTGCATCATTAGGTGCTGGGTAGACTACTCTCATAAAGTCATGTATACCACTCAAGAATTGTTTACCTGCAGAATTACTGATGGTAGTTTAATGTGTGTGTGGAAAATGGGCTGTGAGACAAAAATGTTTTAAATAGTGTACATAGTATGTGGTCCTAGAAGAACCATGTAGATTGTTTACTATGCATTCTATTTTTTAACCAACAAGCCTCTTCTATGGTTGACATTGCCAACAGAGTGTGCAAATAAAGAAGAAGGTAGACATGATTCTGAAGCATTTGCCTCAAGGGGATTTAATGAAGGGATTATCAGAGAAGATATAGAAGAGATTGAGAACCACCTGGAGAGTATGATTTCCTATAAACCAAGAGAGGGCCACAAAAAAGAAAATAAAGAGAAGATTCTCAACAGAATAAAATGCTGCAAAAATGTTCAAGAACATTGAACTCAATGTGGTTCAGTCAGTTAAGCATCTGCCTTTGGCTCAGGTCATGATCGCAAGGTTCTGGGATCGAGCCCTGAGTTGGGCTTCTCACTCAGCATGGAGTCTGCTTAGATTCCCTTTCTCCCTCTACCCCTCTCACTTGTGCAGTCTCTCTCTCTCTCTCTCAAGTAAATAAATAAAATCATTTTTTAAAAGAGTTCATTTACTTATTCATGAGAGACACGGAGAGAGGTAGAGACAGGCAGAGGGAGAAGTAGGCTCACTGAAGGAAGCCTGATGAGGGACTCCATCCTAGAACCCCGGGATCAGGACCTGAGCCAAAGGCAGATGCTCAAGTACTGAGCCATCCAAGTACCCCAAATAAAGTCTCTTTAAAAATGTTCAAGAGGAAAAAAAAAATGTTCAAGAGGATAAAATATAAGAAGCATTATTGTGTTTTATAATTAGTGGAGCACCAACAACCTTCAGTAGGACATTGAGTATTTGAAATGAAGGCAGCAGATATAAACAGCCCTTCAAGAATGTGAAGTGAAGCAGCACCTGGGTGGCTCAGTGGTTGAGCATCTGCCCTTGGCTCAGGTTGTGATCCTGGGGTCCTGGGATCCAGTCCCACATCCGGTTCCCCTAAAGGAGCCTGTTTCTCCTCTTTCTCCTTCTGCCTGTGTCTCTGCCTCTCTCTGTGTGTCTCTCAAGACTAAATAAATAAATAAAATCTTTTTAAAAAAGAATATAAAGTGAAAACAAGGGAAAAGATGGTATTTACCTTGAATGAAAAGCCACACAAAAGTAAAGTTACCTTTAAGAAAAACCTTAACAGGGATCCCTGGGTGGCGCAGCGGTTTGGCGCCTGCCTTTGGCCCAGGGCGTGGTCCTGGAGACCCGGATCGAATCCCACGTCGGGCTCCCAGTGCATGGAGCCTCCTTCTCCCTCTGCCTATGTCTCTGCCTCTCTCTCTCTCTGTGTGTGACTATCATAAATAAATAAATAAATAAATAAATAAATAAATAAATAAAAAAGAAAAACCTCAACAGCGAAATGGGGGATGGGTATTAAGGAGGGCACTTGTGATGAGCACTGAGTGGTATATGTAATTAATCACTAAATTCTGCTCCTGAAACCAATATTATACTATATGTTAACCAGCTAGAATTATTTTTTAAAGATTTATTTATTTATTCATGAGAGACACAGAGAGACAGGCAAAGACACAGGCAGAGGGAGAAGCAGGCTCCATGTAGGGATCCAGAGGCGGGACTCGATCACAGTATTCCAGGATCACGACCTGAGCCGAAGGCAGATGTTCAACCACTGAGCCACTCAGGCACCCCACTAACTAGAATTTAAATAAAACCTTGAAATAGAAAGAAAAAAAAAAAGGAAGGACCTTAATGAGTTTCTCAGTCAAGTAGAAGGCATCTGTACATGGGAGAAATTGAAGATAAAAAAGAGAAGAAAAGAGAAATTACCTCCAGAATTCCTAATGGAATCCAAAGAGATTGTCAGACCTGGTTATAAAAAGGAGCACTTGTTCAGCAACTAGACTGAAGACAGGGGGATTGGAAGCAAGAAAGAGGGGAGTGAGGAAGTTCTAGTTGTATGACTTCAATGGACTCCAGTTAGGACAAGGCAAAACCTTCTGCTAGAAAGGAGTTGGAAGAAAATCTTTTTAACCAAAGTAGTCTATAAGTACATTTTTATTTATTTAGCACACAGTCATCTATGACCAATATTATGGGTTATGCAGTAATGACACAGACATGTTCCTTGTTCTCAAGAAATATATAGCCTAAGCAAAGTGACAAGGAAACAATCCACTGTGATGTCAGAAGGAATGAGATGAATTTGGCAATGTCTGGGTACATAAAAAGAGTACATTTTAGCTTAATATAGAGTTCATGATAAAGTTGATAGTTGATACAAGTGACATAACAAGCAGAGATTTTTAGAATTTGGAATACCCAGTACATGTGGACAAATAGAAAGCAGATAAACAGTGAAACAAAAAGTTTATCTGGATTCTTTCAAATTCCTAATTGTCTGCAATAAGTAAATACATGCATACTACTTCATTGAATAGGAACAGATAGGGATGCCTGGGGGGCTCAGCAGTTGAGTGCCTGCCTTCAGCTCAGGCTGTGATCCTGGAGTCCGGGGATAGATCAAGTCCCACATCAGGCTTCCTGCATGGAGCCTGCTTCTCCCTCTGCCTATGTCTCTGCCTCTGTCTCTTTCTGTCACTCTCTCTCTCTCTGTGTCTCTCATGAATAAATAAATAAAATATTTTTTTAAATGGGAAAATATATGGGTTTTTTTTTTTTCATTTCCTTAAGAGAACACACATGCTTTGATGGGTATGTAAGGTAGGATTATGATGGTAGTTGACCAGAACACCCAGGAATACTTGAGTTATGCTTTGCCAAATATGCTTGGATGCCCTCAGGAAATCTCTACCCATAAGTAGTAATACCAACTTGTAAATTAAAGACTGACTCTATTGTTAATTGGTCAACTCTCTAATACCCCAATAGAAGGTTTTATGGTAAACTTCTCTAAAGCATGAGGCCCAAGTAAGTTCTCTGTTCCCTCTTAAATCCCACTTGTACCACTAGCCAGCTATAAATCCTGAAGGACTAAGAACTCCCCAACATAAGAGTAATAGTTTGGGTCACAAAGGAGCTCTGTTCAAGATGGCAAAAATAGGATTCAGAAAAAAAGTGAAATGTAACTACATACATTTAAGTACTGTGGCCCTTGCACTTTGAGTAAATATGCCCTGTCCTGGAATCTGACCAATCAAAATAATAATTCCTTCTCCTGGAAAAAGATGAGGAGGTGTGGAAGACATCACTAGTGTTCACCAATATCTTCTACTTCCTGGGCACATGGAAAATTGTATTTCCTAGTTTCCCAGAACTATGTGACTAGTTCTAGACAATAGTTAGTGAATAAAAAGGTTCTTAGACAAAGATTTTAGCTACCCTTGCATGACTTTTCTCTTTTTCCCTTGCCAAGTCAACCAAAACAACCTTGTATTGAAATAGTAGAATCAGAATATAAAAGCAATGAGCTAATTAGCAGAGTTATCATAAAGAGGAGAAGCCCTAGAGAATCACCCAAACCCACAATGGATGTTATATGAATGAGAAAAAAGTTTTGCTTGTTTAAGGCTCTAAGGGCTGTTACCACAGCTTGGCCTAACTTATCCTAACTAATATAGGACGAGAATAAGATTGTTGACCTGCCCCTCCACATCCCTCAGGTATACTTGAATATTCATGAGTTAGAGGCCTGAGCACAGGCAAAACTGGGAGACTCTGTCCACAGAGTATAGGACCCATGACTGTGGGTACATCTTCTAGAGGTGAATGGTTGTGTTGCTCCCATTTGTGAGGGCACATGTAGAGCTGATTGAAAAGGTGACAATCAGAGGAAGCTCAAGCCACAGAGCTTTAACTTCTTCTCTTCTTCTTACTCACACCGGCCTTAGTCTTTCCCATGTTATTTTATCTCACCTGGAAGTGGAGAAAAATATTTTACTTGAAGCTAAGTGAATGAGACTCTGACATGGAGATTATCAGAAGCAGCAAAGGCATGAGACGGCATGCTGCCACTGAGGCAAGAATGCTCCTCCCAGGGCATGAGAAAAGAGACGGTAGTGTCCATATAGGGTTGCCAACCTAATTTTCTAAGCTTTTGAAAGAGGGACACCTGGGCTTGTATTTTGGAATACTTTTGAAAGCTCTTTTAAGGTATAATTTGTGTAATTGACATGCAACAAAGTGCACTTATCTAATGTTAACAATTTGATAAGTTTTTACATGTATAAAGTCATGAAACTACATTGTGAAAATCAATTTATCTGTCACACACATTTACTTTGTGCTCATATAATCTCTGCCTTCTCCAGCCTTCCAGGCAATCATTAATTTTCTTTCCTTTACATTGGGTTAGTTTGTATTTTCTATAAGGCATTATTAAGTATATGGTTGTTGTTGTTTTTTTTTCTGTACTTGTTTTGCTTCATTCTGCATGCTTATTGAGATTCAACGATGAGCTTATTATCTTATCTGCAGGCAATACTGTAGTTGGTCTTCAGCCCTTTCTCTCAAGGATGAGAGAGAGATCTTGAGGAGAGAAGAAAGAGTGAGGCCTAGAAAACACAGATAAAAGGTGTGCTTGTCTGTGGATTTAGAGGAAGAGAAAGAGTTGATAGATGGCAAGAGATGCTGAGGGGACACTGGAGGATGTGAATGCTGAACCAAAAAGTTAGGAAGGTTGTTCTTTTCTACTTCTGGTGTGAACGTGTCTAAGGCTCATAAACTCTAAAATCTGACTTAACTACATCATGATCATAATAGCTAATATTTATTGATCATACATTGTGAGTCAGGTTTTTTTAATTTTAGAAGATATTTATTTATTTATTTATTTGAGAGAGAGAGAGAGAGAGAGTACAAGCAAAGGGAGAAGCAGAGGGAGAAGCAGACATCCGCTAAGCAGGGAGCCCAACACAGGGCTCTATGCCAGGACCCCAGGACCATGGCCAGAGCCAAAGGCAGACACCTAGCCAACTGAGCCACCCAGGCACCCCATGAGTCAGTTTTCTAAGCCCTGTGAATGTCTGTGTCAGTGCATGGTGATGGCGAGGTGGGTAGAGAGAAAGAGAAAAAAGGGAAGAATAGAGAGAGAATCATAATAATAACCCTTGACAGAGATAGTGAAGGCTCCTTGCATGGAGCTTGCTTCTCCCTCTGCCTGTGTCTGCCTCTCTCTCTCATGAATAAATAAATAAAATATTTTTTTAAAAAAATATAACCATCTTAAAAAATTTTTATTGATATATTGATAATAATACAATAATATTAGAGGACTTTAACACCCCGTTCACTGCACTGGACAGATCATCTAAGCAAAAAATCAACCAGGAAACAAGGACTTTGAATGACACACTAGACCAGACAGACTTCACGTATTTTATCCTACAGTAAAAGAATACACATTTTTGGGCAGCCCCGGTGGCGCAGTGGTTTAGTGCCACTTGCAGCCTAGGGCGTGATCCTGGAGACCCGGGATCGAGTCCCACGTCGGGCTCCCTGCATGGAGCCTGCTTCTCCCTCTGCCTGTGTCTCTGCCTCTCTGTGTGTGTGTGTGTGTCTCTATGAATAAATATATATATACACACATATATATTTAATATATGTATATATATTATATATATACACATTCTTCTATATTCTATATATAGAATATATATATTCTATATATAATTATATATATATATATATATATATATATATATATATATACACATTCTTCCAGAGTGTGCATGGAACATTCTGCAGAATAGATCATATATTGGGTAATGAATCAGGTCTCAACTGATACCAAAAGATTATTCCCTGCATATTTTCAGACCACAATGCTTTGAAACTGGAACTCAATCACAAAAGGAAATTTGAAAGGAACACAAACACTTGGAGGTTATAGAGCATTCTACTAAAGAATGAATGGGTCAACCAGGAAATTAAAGAAGAGTCTTAAAAATTAATGGAAATGGATGAAAATGAAATCACAACTGTTCAAAGCCTTGAGATACAGCAAAGGCAGTCCTAAGAGGAAAGTATATTGCAATACAAGCCTTTCTCAAAAATTAGAAAAATCTCAAATACTCAAGCTAACCATACATTTAATCTAAAGGAGCTGGAGAGGGAACAGCAAATAAAACTTAAACCCAGCAGAAGAGAAATAATAAAAATTAGAGTGGAAATCAATGAAGTAGAAACAAGAAGAACAGTAATACAGATCAACGAAACTAGAAGCTGGTTCTTGGAAAGAATTAATAAAATCAATAAATCCCTAGCCAGACTTATTACAAAGAAAAGAGGAAGGACCTAAATTATTTATTTATTTATTTATTTATTTATTTTTTTTATTTATTTATGATAGTCACACAGAGAGAGAGAGAGAGAGAGGCAGAGACATAGGCAGAAGGAGAAGCAGGCTCCATGCACCGGGAGCCCGACGTGGGATTCGATTCCGGGTCTCCAGGATCGCGCCCCGGGCCAAAGGCAGGCGCCAAACCGCTGCGCCACCCAGGGATCCCTTGGAAGGACCTAAATTAAAACCATGAATGAAAGAGGAGAGATTGCGACCAACACCAAAGAAATACAAACAATTTTAAGAACATATTATGAGCTGTAGGAGGGGCACGATGGCGGAAGAGGAGGGTCCCCAAGTCACCCGTCCCCACCAAATTACCTAGAAAATCTTCAAATCATCCTGAAAATCTAAAAATTCAGCCTGAGATTTAAAGAGAGACCAGCTGGAACGCTACAGTGAGAAGAGTTCGCGCTTCTATCAAGGTAGGAAGACGGGGAAAAAGAAATAAAGAAACAAAAGGCCTCCGAGGGGGAGGGGCCCCGCGAGGAGCCGGGCTGAGGCCGGGGCGAGTGTCCCCAGGACAGGAGAGCCCCGTCCCGGAGGAGCAGGAGCTGCACCGACCTTCCCGGGCGGAAAGGGGCCCACGGGGAGGTGGAGCAGGACCCAGGAGGGCGGGGATGCCCTCGGGCTCCCGGGGACACTAACAGGCACCTGCGCCCCGAGAGAGTGCGCCGAGCTCCCTAAGGGCTGCAGCGCGCACGGCAGGACCCGGAGCAGCTCGGGGGGCTCGGGGGCGGCTCCGCGGAGGGGGCTGCGGGGCGGGAGCAGCTCGGGGGGCTCGGGGGCGGCTCCGCGGAGGGGGTTGCGCGGCCCGGGAGCACGAATCCAACAGCGCTGGCCCCGGAGCACAGGACGCCAGGACACAGCCCAGGATCCGGCCTCCCCCGGGACAGGCAGAGTCCGGGAGGGCCCAGGACAGCGAGGACGCTCCTGCCCCAAGCTGAGCAGATCAGCGGCCCCGCCCCGGAGCCTCCAGGCCCTGCAGATGGAGAGCTCCGGAGTTACTGGGGGAGCTGAATCCAGGGCTCCAGAACTGGGCGCCGCCACTGGGGTTGTTCTTCCTGGGGCCTCACGGGGTAAACAAACCCCACTGAGCCCTGCACGAGGCAGGGGGCAGAGCAGCTCCCCCAAGTGCTAACACCTGAAAATCAGCACAATAGGCCCCTCCCCCAGAAGACCAGCTAGACCGACAACTTCCAGGGGAAGTCAAGGGACTTAAAGTACACAGAATCAGAAGATACTCCCCCATGTGTTTTTTTTTTTTCTTTTTGATTTCTGCTTCCCCCACCATTTTTTCCTTTCTTTCTTTTTCTTTCTCTTTTTCTTCTCTCTTTTCCTTTTTTTCTTCCTTTTTTCTTTTTTCTTTTTCTCTTTTCTTTCCTTCTCTCTCTCTTTTTCTCCTTTTCCCAATACAACTTGTTTTTGGCCACTCTGCACTGAGGAAAATGACTAGAAGGAAAACCTCACCTCAAAAGAAAGAATCAGAAACAGTCCTCTCTCCCACAGAGTTACAAAATCTGGATTACAATTCAATGTCAGAAAGCCAATTCAGAAGCACTATTATACAGCTACTGGTGGCTCTAGAAAAAAGCATAAAGGACTCAAGAGACTTCATGACTGCAGAATTTAGATCCAATCAGGCAGAAATTAAAAATCAATTGAATGAGATGCAATCCAAACTAGAAGTCCTAACGACGAGGGTTAACAAGGTGGAAGAACGAGTGAGTGACATAGAAGACAAGTTGATGGCAAAGAAGGAAACTGAGGAAAAAAGAGACAGACAATTAAAAGACGATGAAGACAGATTAAGGGAAATAAACGACAGCCTGAGGAAGAAAAACCTACGTGTAATTGGGGTTCCCGAGGGTGCCGAAAGCAACAGAGGGCCAGAATATGTATTTGAACAAATCCTAGCTGAAAACTTTCCTAATCTGAGAAGGGAAACAGGCATTCAGATCCAGGAAATAGAGAGATCCCCCCTAAAATCAATAAAAACCGTTCAACACCTCGACATTTAATAGTGAAGCTTGCAAATTCCAAAGATAAAGAGAAGATCCTTAAAGCAGCAAGAGACAAGAAATCCCTGACTTTTATGGGGAGGAATATTAGGGTAACAGCAGACCTCTCCACAGAGACCTGGCAGGCCAGAAAGGGCTGGCAGGATATATTCAGGGTCCTAAATGAGAAGAACATGCAACCAAGAATACTTTATCCAGCAAGGCTCTCATTCAAAATGGAAGGAAAGATAAAGAGCTTCCAAGACAGGCAGAAACTGAAAGAATATGTGACCTCCAAACCAGCTCTGCAAGAAATTTTAAGGGGGACTCTTAAAATCCCCCTTTAAGAAGAACTTCAGTGGAACAATCCACAAAAACAAGGACTGAATAGATATCATGGTGACACTAAACTCATATCTGTCAATAGTAACTCTGAACATGAACGGGCTTAATGACCCCATCAAAAGGCACAGGGTTTCAGACTGGATAAAAAAGCAGAACCCATCTATTTGCTGTCTACAAGAGACTCATTTTAGACAGAAGGACACCTACAGCCTGAAAATAAAAGGTTGAAGAACCATTTACCATTCAAATGGTCCTCAAAAGAAAGCAGGGGTAGCCATCCTTATATGAGATAAACTAAAATTTACCCCGAAGACTGTAGTGAGAGATGAAGAGGGACACTATCTCATACTTAAAGGATCTATCCAACAAGAGGACTTAACAATCCTCAATATATATGCCCCGAATGTGGGAGCTGCCAAATATTTAAGCCAATTAATAACCAAAAGTGAAGAAATACTTAGATAATAATGCACTTATACTTGGTGACTTCAATCTAGCTCTTTCTACCCTCGATAGGTCTTCTAAGCACAACATCTCCAAAGAAACGACAGCTTTAAATGATACACTGGACCAGATAGATTTCACAGATATCTACAGAACTTTACATCCAAACTCAACTGAATACACATTCTTCTCAAGTGCACATGGAACTTTCTCCAGAATAGACCACATACTGGGTCACAAATCGGGTCTGAACCAATACCAAAAGATTGGGATCGTCCCCTGCATATTCTCAGACCATAATGCCTTGAAACTAGAACTAAATCACAACAAGAAGTTTGGAAGGACCTCAAACACGTGGAGGTGAAGGACCATCCTGCTAAAAGATGAAAGGGTCAACCAGGAAATTAAGGAAGAATTAAAAAGATTCATGGAAACTAATGAGAATGAAGATACAACCGTTCAAAATCTTTGGGATGCAGCAAAAGCAGTCCTAAGGGGGAAATACAGCGCAATACAAGCATCCATACAGAAACTGGAAAGAACTCAAATACAAAAGCTAACCTTACACATAAAGGAGCTAGAGAAAAAACAGCAAATAGATCATACACCCAGCAGAAGAAGAGAGTTCATTAAAATTCGAGCAGAACTCAGTGAAATCGAGACCAGAAGAACTGTGGAACAGATCAACAGAACCAGGAGTTGGTTCTTTGAAAGAATTAATAAGATAGATAAACCATTAGCCAACCTGATTAAAAAGAAGAGAGAGAAGACTCAAATTAATAAAATCATGAATGAGAAAGGAGAGATCACTACCGACACCAAGAAATTCAAAAGATTTTAAAAACATATTATGAACAGCTATACGCCAATAAATTAGGCAATCTAGAAGAAATGGACGCATTCCTGGAAAGCCACAAACTACCAAAACTGGAACAGGAAGAAATAGAAAACCTGAACAGGCCTATAACCAGAGAGGAAATTGAAGCAGTCATCAAAAACCTCCCAAGACACAAGAGTCCAGGGCCAGATGGCTTCCCAGGGGAATTCTATCAAACGTTTAAAGAAGAAATCATACCTATTCTACTAAAACTGTTTGGAAAGATAGAAAGAGATGGAATACTTCCAAATTCGTTCTATGAGGCCAGCATCACCTTAATTCCAAAACCAAAGACCCCACCAAAAAGGAGAATTACAGACCAATATCACTGAAGAACATGGATGCAAAAATTCTCAACAAGATACTAGCCAATAGGACCAACAGCACATTAAGAAAATTATTCACCATGACCAAGTAGGATTTATCCCCGGGACACAAGGCTGGTTCAACACTCGTAAAACAATCAATGTGATTCATCATATCAGCAAGAGAAAAACCAAGAACCATATGATCCCCTCATTAGATGCAGAGAAAGCATTTGACAAAATACAGCATCCATTCCTGATCAAAACTCTTCAGAGTGTAGGGATAGAGGGAACTTTCCTCAACATCTTAAAAGCCATCTATGAAAAGCCCACAGCAAATATCATTCTCAATGGGGAAGCACTGGGAGCCTTTCCCCTAAGATCAGGAACAAGACGGGGATGTCCACTCTCACCACTGCTGTTCAACATAGTATTGGAAGTCCTAGCCTCAGCAATCAGACAACAAAAAGACATTAAAGGCATTCAAATTGGCAAAGAAGAAGTCAAACTCTCCCTCTTCGCCGATGACATGATACTCTACATAGAAAACCCAAAAGCCTCCATGCCAAGATTGCTAGTACTCATACAGCAATTTGGTAGCGTAGCAGGATACAAAATCAATGCCCAGGAATCAGTGGCATTTCTATACACTAACAATGAGACCGAAGAAAGAGAAATTAAGGAGTCAATCCCATTTACAATTGCACCCAAAAGCATAAGATACCTAGGAATAAACCTAACCAAAGAGGGAAAGGATCTATACCCTAAAAACTATAGAACGCTTCTGAAAGAAATTGAGGAAGACACAAAGAGATGGAAAAATATTCCATGCTCATGGATTGGCAGAATTAATATTGTGAAAATGTCAATGTTACCCAGGCAATGTACACGTTTAATGCAATCCCTATCAAAATACCATGGACTTTCTTCAGAGAGTTAGAACAAATTATTTTAAGATTTGTGTGGAATCAGAAAAGACCCCGAATAGCCAGGGGAATTTTAAAAAAGGAAACCATAGCTGGGGGCATCACAATGCCAGATTTCAGGTTGTACTTCAAAGCTGTGGTCATCAAGACAGTGTGGTACTGGCACAAAAACAGACACGTAGATCAATGGAACAGAATAGAGAGCCCAGAAGTGGACCCTGAACTTTATGGTCAACTAATATTTGATAAAGGAGGAAAGACTATCCATTGGAAGAAAGACAGTCTCTTCAATAAATGGTGCTGGGAAAATTGGACATCCACATGCAGAAGAATGAAACTAGACCACTCCCTTTCACCATACACAAAGATAAACTCAAAATGGATGAAAGATCTAAATGTGAGACAAGATTCCATCAAAATCCTAGAGGAGAACACAGGCAACACCCTTTTTGAACTCGGCCATAGTAACTTCTTGCAAGATACATCCACGAAGGCAAAAGAAACAAAAGCAAAAATGAACTATTGGGACTTCATCAAGATAAGAAGCTTTTGCACAGCAAAGGATACAGTCAACAAAACTAAAAGACAACCTACAGAATGGGAGAAGGTATTTGCAAATGACGTATCAGATAAAGGGCTAGTTTCCAAGATCTATAAAGAACTTATTAAACTCAACACCAAAGAAACAATCCAATCATGAAATGGGCAAAAGACATGAAGAGACTTCTCACAGAGGAAGACATAGACATGGCCAACACGCACATGAGAAAATGCTCTGCATCACTTGCCATCAGGGAAATACAAATCAAAACCACAATAGATACCACCTCACACCAGTGAGAATGGGGAAAATTAACAAGGCAGGAAACCACAAATGTTGGAGAGGATGCGGAGAAAAGGGAACCCTCTTACACTGTTGGTGGGAATGTGAACTGGTGCAGCCACTCTGGAAAACTGTGTGGAGGTTCCTCAAAGAGTTAAAAGTAGACCTGCCCTACGACCCAGCAATTGCACTGTTGGGGATTTACCCCAAAGATACAGATGCAGTGAAACGCCGGGACACCTGCACCCCGATGTTTATAGCAGCAATGTCCACAATAGCCAAACTGTGGAAGGAGCCTCGGTGTCCATCGAAAGATGAATGGATAAAGAAGATGTGGTTTATGTATACAATGGAATATTACTCCGCCATTAGAAATGACAAATACCCACCATTTGCTTCAACATGGATGGAACTGGAGGGTATTATGCTGAGTTAAGTAAGTCAATCGGAGAAGGACAAACATTATATGTTCTCATTCATTTGGGGAATATAAATAATAGTGAAAGGGAATATAAGGGAAGGGAGAAGAAATGTGTGGGAAATATCAGAAAGGGAGACAGAACATAAAGACTCCTAACTCTGGGAAATGAACTAGGGGTGGTGGAAGGGGAGGAGGGCTGGGGGTGGGGGTGAATGGGTGACAGGCACTGAGGGGGACACTTGACGGGATGAGCACTGGGTGTTATTCTGTATGTTGGTAAATTGAACACCAATAAAAAATTAATTTATTAAAAGAAAGAAAATTAAAAAAAAGAAAAAAACATATTATGAGCAAATAAATGCCAACAAATTAGGCACTCTGAAAGAAATGGATGCATTCCTGGAAACCACCAAAATTGAAACAGGAAGAAATAGAAAATCTGAAGAGACATATAACCAGCAAGGAAATTGAAGGAGCAATGAGAAACCTCCCAAAAAGCAAGAGTCCAGGGCCAGATGGCTTCCCCAGGGAATTCTAACAAACATTTAAAGAAATAATACGTATTGTTAAGATGCTATTTCCAAAAATAGAAATGGAAGGAAAACATCCAAACTCATTCTATGAGGCCAGCATTACCTTGATCCCATAACCAGACAAAGATCTCATGTTCCTGATGACATGGTTGCCAAAACACTCAACAAGATACTAGCCAATAGGATCCAATAGTACATTAAAATGATTATTCACCAAGAGCGAGTGAAATTTATTCCTGGGCTTCAAGGGTGGTTCAACATTCACAAATCAATGTATGATATACCACATTAATAAAAGGACAAGAATCATATGATCCTCTCAGCTGATGTAGAAAAAGCATTTGACAAAGTACAGCATCCTTTCTTGATTAAAACTCTTCAAAGTGTAGGGATAGAGGGAACATAGTATCATAAAAGCCATCACTAAAAGCCCACAGTGAATATCATTCTCAATGGGGGAAAACAGAGTTTTTCCCCTAAGGTCAGGACCATGACAGGGATGCCCATTCTCACTAGTGTTATTCAACATAGTACTAGAAGTACTAGCCTCAGCAATCAGACAACAAAAAGAAATAAAAATTCAAATCAGCAGAGAAGTCAAACTCTCACTCTTTGTAGATAACATGATACTTTACAAGGAAAATCCAAAAGACTCTATCCCAAAATTGCTAGAATTCATACAGTAATTCAGCAATGTGGCAGGATATAAAATCAATGCACAGGAATAAGTTGCATTCCTATACACTGAGACTGAAGAAAGAGAAATTAAGGAATCAATCCTATTTACAATTGCACTGAAAATTCATAATATACCTAGGAATATGCCTAACCAAAGAGGTAAAGGATCTGTACACTAAAAACTATAGAACACCTATGGAAGAAATTGAGGAAGATACAAAGAAATGGAAAAACATTCCATGCTCATGGATTGGAAGAATAAATATTATTTAAATGTCTAAGCTACCAAGATCAATCTATACATTTAATGCAACCCCTATTAAAATACCATCAACATTTTTCACAGAGCTGGAACAAATATTCCTAAAATTTGTATGGAACCAAAAAAAAAACCCCAAATAGCCAGAGGAAGGTTAAAAAGAAAACCAAAACTGGTGGCATCGCAATGCCAGACTTCAAGCTCTATTACAAAGCTGTGATCATCAAGACTGCATGGTACTAGTGCACAAAAAGACACAGAGATCAATGGATCAGAATTAGAGAACCCAGAAATGGACCCTCAACTCTATGGTCAACTAATCTTTAATAAAGCAGTAAAAAGTATCCAGTGGGAAAAAGACAGTCTCTTCAATAAATGGTGCTGGGAAAATTGGACAGCCACATGTAGAAGAATGAAACTGGACCACTTTCTTACACCATACAAAAATAAACTCAAAATGGATGAAAGACCTAAATGTGAGACAGGAATTTTTCAGAATCCTAGAGGAGAATGCAGGCAGTAACCTCTTTGCTCTCAGTTGCAGTAACTTCCTGTTAGACACGTCTCCAAAAGCAAGGGAAACGAAGGCAAAAATGAGCTCTTGGGACTTGATCAAAAAAGCTTCTGCACAGCAAAGGAAACGGTCAACAAAACTTAGAGGCAACCTACGGAATGGGAGAAGATATTTGCAAATGACATATCAGAGAAATGACTAGTATCCAAAATCCACAAAGAATTTATCAAAGTCAACACCCAAAAAACAAATAATCTAGTAAAGAAATGGGCAGAGGACATGAACATATATTTCTCCAAAGAAGACATACAATGGGCAACAGACACATGAAAAAATGTTCCACATCACTTGTCATCAGGGAAATACAAATCAAAACCAGAATGAGATACCACTTTACACCAGTCAGAATGGTTAATAGGACAGGAAACAACAAATGTTGGTCAAGTTGTAGAGAAAAGGGGACCTTCTTACTACTGCTGGTGGGAATGCAAGCTGGTGCAGCCACTCTGGAAAACAGCATGAAGGTTCCTCAAGAAGTTAAAAATAGAGCTACCCTATGACCCAGCAATTACACTACTAGGGATTTACCCCAAAGATACAAATGTAGTGATCCAATGGGCACCTGCATCCCAATGTTCATAGCAGCAATGTCCACAATAGCCAAACTGTGGAAAGAGCTGAGAGGTTCATCAACATATGAATGGATAAAAGAGATGTGGTGTATACACATGATGGAATATTACTCAGCCATCACAAAGGATAAATACTTACCATTTTACATCGACATGGATGGAACCGGAGCGAAATAAGTCAATCAGAGAAAGACAATCATCATATGGTTTCACTCATATGTGGAATATAAGAAACAGCACAGGAGTCACAGGGGAAGGGAAGGGAATCTACCATTCAGGGAAAACCGAATGGGTAGTCATTAGAGAGGGAGAAAAATCATGAGAGACTCCCAACTATAGGAGACACACTGAGGGTTGCTGAATGGGAGGTAGCTGGGGAATGGGGTAATTGGCTGAGAAGGAGGATAGGTGATGTAATGAGCACTGAGTATTATACAGAACTGATAAATTCTTGAACACTATATATGAAACTAATGATGTACTCTATGTTGGCTAATTGAATTTAAATTTAAAAAAAAGAATTTGGGGTGCCAGAAGCAAATTTGTGATCTTAGTGAGTAAGAATACATTTGGGAATGAGGAACCAAAAGTCTGGGTCTAATCAGCTTCTTCTTTGATATGACTGCTGACGGGGTGGATCCACCCAATGTATTAATTTGTGCTTTAGTGTCAGTATTTCTCCTAGGATGGTTTTGTCTATCACATTATGCTGGAAAAGTGAATGTTGGTGGCATTTTGTTTTGCTTATTTGTTTATTTGAACTCATTATTCTTAGGAAATATCCACTAAATTATAATATTATGAACTTTAAAAAGGCTCTGTGAAACAAACTCAACCCTATTTTGAGGTGTTTTTTTTCCAACTTGTGCTAGATTCTGTTGTAAACAGAATATTGTAAATATTTTTAAGAATTTTTGTATCAATATTAATAAGTAAATTCATTTAGGTTTTTTGTTCTCTCGGTTTTTTTTTTTTTTAAGATTTTATCTATTTATTTGAGAGAGGGAGAGTGCACAAGAGAGCATGAGCTGGGGGAGAGGCAGACGGAGAGAGAGAGAGAGGCAGACTCTGCTGAACAGGGAGCTCAATCTCAGGACCCAGGGACCATGACCCTAGCTGATGACAGCTGTTTAGCCAACTGAGCCACCCAGGTGTCTCTCATTTATAGTTTTTATTTTTGTGCACTGTCATAGTTTAACATTGATATTATACTTACTTCACTAAAAGAATACTGTTGGAATTACTGCTCTTGAACCATTTATTTAGGATTAGAATTCTCTCTCTTTTTTTCCTTTAAAGTCTTTATTGCATTGCCCTAAATATCTGTACCTGGAGCTTTTACTGGGGTAGCTCTTTTACAATTTTTCCTGTTTCTTCGTTGGAAATATTCTATACAAATAGTCCACCTCTTTTTTTTTTAAAGATTTTATTGATTTATTCATGAGAGACACAGAGAGAGAGGCAGAGACATAGGTAGTGAGAAAGAAGCAGGCTCCCCACAGGGAGCCCAATGTGGGACTTGATCCCATATCCCAGGATCATGCCTTGAGCCATAGGCAGACACTCAACCACTGAGCCACCCAGGCGTCCCACAAATAGTCTACCTCTACAGGGATTGGTTTTGGTAAACTTTTCAAGACAATTCATTTAATCCAAATTTTCAAGTGTATTTTTATAAAATTGAACAAAGTAATCTATAATTTTCCCCTGTTCATGTATTAATTTTGTCCTTGTCATTTTTTATTTTCTCTACTTTTTCTTGATTAGGTTTGTCAGTGGTTTATTTTACTGAAATTTCTTAAAGCTTTTGAATTTATTCTATTTTTTCATTTTCTAACTCTTTAATTTCTGCTTTTATTTTTATGACCTGTGATTCATTGTATTGTTCTTTTCACTTAATCTTGGTTTCATTCTTTCCTTTAATCAATTTAAGCAATTAAGTCCATGAATTCTCTGCTGAGTACTGCCTTAGCTATATCCCATGACTTTTGATATATGATTTTTAATTATAATTCTTCTAGAAATTTTTCATGTTTGTTTTTCTCTCTGATCAAGAAAGACACAGTTTCTTTAAGTTTCTATGTGGAGAAGTATTTCTCTTTCCTGATTTTTTTTTATTGTTATCTGGCTTGTTCCATTATGGTCAGAGAATAGTATTTATATCATTTCTACTTTTAGGAACTTATTGGGGCTCTTTGTACCATAGTATGTAGTCCATTTTCATTAATGTTTTGCTGGAATTTGAAAAGATGTATTCTCTACTTTTAATGAAGAAGTCTTTTTTTTTTTTTTTTTTGTTCATGATAGTCACACAGAGAGAGAGAGGCAGAGACACAGGCAGAGGGAGAAGCAGGCTCCATGCACCGGGAGCCCGACGTGGGATTCGATTCCGGGTCTCCAGGATCGCGCCCTGGGCTAAAGGCAGGCGCCAAACCGCTGCGCCACCCAGGGATCCTGAAGAAGTCTTAATATAGATCCATGAGATCTAATTTTATACTGTTGGAATATCTTCTGTGATCATACTTATTTTTGTTCACTGAGAAAAGCAAATTAAAGTCACCTAATATTAGTACATTTCTGAATGTTTTCCTTGTATCTCCCTTAATTTCAGGTTAATGAGAGTTACTTATGTGCTGTCTGAACTTAAATGCACATCTCTTATGCTCTTATATACTCATTATGAATTTTACATTTTACATTAAAAAGTGCCTTCTTGTCTCACTCAATTTTTTCCGTTTGAATTTCACCTGTTATAACAATGGTATTGTTACCTCTGTTTCTTTCTTGTTTGCATTCTTTTGTTATGCCTTTCCCATGATTTTATTTTTTGAATAAACAAATGAAACTTTCTGAGTCACTCTTAGGTGTGTTTTTTGTATATTACAAACAGTAGTTTTTCTTTCAATCTAATCTAAAATGATTTTTATTTTATATATCAGTTAAGCCCATTTGCAATTTTAGCAAAGAAATTCAGTGTAATTTGTGATTTGTAAGTGATACTATTTTCTGTTAAATATACCATTTATATGAGTTTTTTTTTTTTAGAAAATCTTTCATTGTGCCTCGTGTTTTCTAAATTGCAGTTTTTCAGATATTTTAAAAGGTGTATATTTTGGGATTGTCCTGATAATTTTATTCTTCATTTAGTTTCCTCTTTCTTTAGTTTCTGTTAGTTATGAACATCATAAAATTGACAGCTTAAATCCTCTCCTTTTCCATTTTTTTGTGTTTACCTTTGTACTCTTAATGTGTTCTAAATGCTAATACTTGGCTTATCCATTTTGTGAGATAATTTTAGACTCCCGGATAATTATAGACAAAGTCACCAATAGGTTTATCCTACATCCTTACTCATTTTTCCATTTAATCTGTAATTATTGAGAAATAAGTTTCTGCTTGTCAATTTCTTCTTATAATTCCATCTATATTTTCCTACCTATTTTGTATGTATATTTTGTGCTATTTTTTGCTACGTGTAAACTGATCTGTTTTAATATAATGTTCTAGTAACTTCTTAACATTATTCAATGATCATCTTTCTACTAATTCTTTTGATGTTAGACTACATTTCTAGGTATCAAAGTAACTACAAACATTGTCTTCTGTTGGTGTTGATTGTTTATATCTTATTGCATGTTTTGATTTTAACCTTTTCCTGTCTTTAGGTTTTCTTTGTGATTAATGGGAAGTGTGTAACTGGACTTTGTGATCCCCTTACTGACTGCTTCACCTTCAGTGATACATGGTTATTGCCACCCACAAGTCAATGATCCTCCTCCTGACATCAGAAGGTCAGAAGGTCAGTAGTCTAATGCTAGGTCACCATGCTCACATCATTTGCCTCACTTCATCTCATCACATAGTCATTTTATCATCTCACATCATCATAAGAAGGGTGAGCACAGTAGATGAGATATTTTGAGAGACAGAAGCAATATATAACCTTTATTACAGTATATTGTTATATTTGTTCTCTTTTATTTTTAGTTACTGTTGTTAATCTCTTATTGTGCCTAATTTTTAAATTAAACATTATCATAGGTGTGTCCATAAAGGGGAAAGCAAAGTATACATAGGGTTCAGTTACTATCTGTGGTTTCAGGCATCCATTGGGAGGTCTTGGAACATATTCCCCACAGATAAGAGCAGGACAACTGTATTGGTAATCCAATCTGAAAACCTCTTTTAACTTCAAATTTAATCTATTTATTGGGATTACTAAATTTTCTGGATTTGCTTCTACTAATACTGTGTTTTCTATTTTGTTATGCTCTTTCTTTGCTTCCTTTTTTTCTCCATCACATATTAAATTGATTACATTTTTAAGTATTCTCTATTTTCCTCTTACAGGCATAGTAATTTTAAATTTTAATTATATTATTTAAGAGTTACCCCTACATTTAAAACTTTTTTAAATTTAAATTCCATTTAATTAACATATACTGCATTATTAGTTTCAGAGGTAGAATTTAGTGATTCACCAGTTGCATATAACACTCAGCACTCATCATATCAAGTGGCCTCCTTACTACCCATCACCCAATTACCTCATCCCCCCACCCATCTCCCTCCAGTGACCCTCAGTTAAGACTCCTCAGTTAAGACCTATAGTTAAGACTCTTATGACTTGCCTCCCTCTCTGTTTTCATTCTATTTTATTTTTCCCTTCTTTCTCCTATGATCCTGTTTTGTTTCTTAAATTCCACATGAGTGAAATCCTGTTGTATCTGTCTTTCTCTGACTGACTTATTTCGCTTAGCATAATACCATCTAGTTGCATCCATGTCGTTGCAGATGGCAAGATTTTGTTCTTTTGATGGCTGAGTAGTATTCCATTATATATATGCCACCTCTTCTTTATCCATTCATCTGTCAATGGATATCTGGGCTCTTTGCATAGTTTGGCTGTTGTGTACATTGCTGCTATAAACATTCAGGTGCAAGTACCCCTTTGGATCACTATGTTTGTGTCCTTTGGGTAAATCCCTAGTAATGCAAAAAAAAAAAAAAAAAATCCCTAGTAATGCAATTGCTGGGTCATAGGGTAGCTTTATTTTTACTCCTGCATTTTTAACGTCACTGCCTAAATTAGCAATATCCGAAGTTAAACTCTACCCTCCTTCCAAATAAGGCAAAGACTTAATTTTTTTTTAAGATTTTATTTATTTACTCATGAGAGAGAGAGAGAGAGGCAGAGACACAGGCAGAGGGAGAAGCAGGCTCCATGCAGGGAGCCCAACATGGGACTCGATCCCGGGTCTCCAGGATCATATCCCTGGGCTGAAGGCGGCACTTAAACCGCTGAGCCACCTGGGCTGCCCAAGACAAAGACTTTAGAATGTTTTACTTTATCTGCCTCATTCTCATGCTGTGATCATTCCATCATGTCCTTAAATTTAATAGTCATAATTGTTGGTGATTTTTATAGACATTTTTCATTCCTCATGCATATTTTAGGCAGATGAGTTGTTGTTGCTGTTGCTTTGTATACGTGTGTGTTTCTCATCTTTGCTTCCTGTGTCCCAATTTTTCTTGCTGAATTTAGTATCCTTATGTATGTGGTAATAAAAGAAAAACAAATGACAACTATCATATGATGTCACTTTCTTTCCGTAAGATTGACAAAATCTAAAAAGTTAACACTCTGTGTTGGTGAGAATATGGGGAAACAGATAAACTTATATTGCTGGTGGAACTGTGCATGAATATAACCTCAGTAAAAGCAATTTTTCAACATATATCAATATTAGTAATGTATATACACTTGGACTCAGCAACTCCCCCTTTAAAATTTGATCCTATGGATATTCTTGCACATGTGTATTATAATGTCTATAGAAGGCATTGCTTATATTAGCTAAGGACATCCAACCGCCCAACTACCCATCAATAGGAGAAGACAAGCTAAATGAAATATGATACTTCCATAAAATAGAATACTATATAGCCATATATTTCTGAGTGTAAAAAATAAAGTTCAGAACAGTGGATCTAAGGACTTGCTCTTTGTAAAAATAGGGAACAAGAGCATATATACATATTTGCTTAAATATACATGAAATTTCCCTAGAAGGATAAACACAAGGCTTACGCATGAGTTGTGTATACAAGGGGTCTTGGTAAACCACGAGAAGGATGGGAGTGAGGGTTTCCTCTGCATACCTTTTTGTGGCTTTTGGATTTTAAATCGCATTAGTGTATTGCTTATTTGCATAAATGATATCTTTTAAAAAGAGAATAGTAGGAGAGTAAGCAGATAGAGGGAGTATAGGTAACTCTTTTGAGGAGTTTTGTAGTAAAGCTGGGCAGAGTCCATCTTTTCCAAGCTTTGTGACCCAGGCAAGTTAGTAAAAGTGCCTAAATCTCCATTTTCTCATTCTCAGAACTAATACAGTAATATCTGCCACTTAGGATTATCTTAAAGTAGGAAGATATATGTCAGGCACTTAGCATAGTACCTGAATGATTATTGTCATTAAAGTTATTACAATTCATAAGTACATAAAACTCTAGTTTCAAAACCTACTATTTGCTAGGATCATTAGATGGACACCAGACTCAATCAGATGGGTGCTTTTATTGCTCACTTGGCACCAAAAACTGGGAAGATCTTTGTTTTCCTCACTCCCTACTTCTCCAAGATTCTGACAACTTTACTCTTCCTCCTCTTGAATCACAACTACCATGTGGACTACAAGTGGCTATCCGACTCAGCTAGGGCATAACGGACTTGGAATTCAACACTATTTCCACATGGGGCAAAGTAGATGGGGTGGGAGGTCATCTGGGAGTTCCAAAGAAATCCATGAGACTTTCCTAAGGTTTCCCCTCTCCATTCATATCTTCCTTTGGAATGAATAAAATATGACCTAATGGGAAAGATGACAAAGGTACATAAGGAGGAGAAGTTAAGTGGTGGACAGATGAAATGGTGTTAGATGGTAGGCAGGGTGATTACTATTATCTGTGGTTACAGGACCAGAGCACACTTGTTGGTATTTGCCTAAGTTCCACACTTTGACCTCCAGGGAACATTTTTCAGAATGTATCCCTGATATAGGACATACTTAGGAATTTCCCTGAGGTAACCAACTTTCCAGACCTTAAGGTCCTGAGATTTGCCACATCTTTCTGAACTGCCCCACTGGATGTCTGGGTTTTCTTCCCAGCTCGATCACTGAGTAGCCATGTGATTTCAGTCCAGTTTCTCTTTTTGTAAAGTAAGATTTGACTGCTATGTTACTTTTAAGATGCCTTCTGGGCTTAAAGTATTAGGAGTCTATGGGTGTCATTATACTGAGGATATCAAAGAATTTTAACAGACCATCTTCCATGAGGGCAACAGTTTCCATTAGGTTGGGAGATACAGGAATTATTATTCCCATCATATACATAGAGGAAGGACGTTTGGTTGAGGGGGGAAGGAATTAGGCCAGATTTCTCTCTCTCCAAATGGGTGAGGGGATGGGATAAGTAGGTGATAGACATGAAGGAGGGCACATGATGGGATGAGCACTGAGTGCTATATAAGATTAATGAATCACTGACCTCTACCTCTGAACCTAATAATATATTATATGTTAATTAATTGAATTTAAAGTAAAAAAAAAAATGAAGGAAAAGAAAAAAGTGGGTATTTCACGGTAGGTGATATTCAAGACACAAAAAGCAGACTGAAGCAAAGGTTGATCTGCATAAGAAGCTCCCTACTCTGACCCCACCCTATTCCCAAGGGTTGCCAAGCAGGAAAAAAAAAAAAAAGCAAAACAGCAGAAGTTCTGGCTAGTTCGTTTGAGAACTGGAAAGTACCTGCTGTCTCTGGGAATGTGAAACTTTCTCTTTCCTAGAATAGGAACCTTCAAAGGTAAGTCCCTCCCAAAAGGCAGTAATGAACACAGCCTTGAATCTTCAGTGGTTGGCATGTGAAGGGAGGACTGAAAAGCTTTACTAATTTGTGTGGTCTACTATGAATCGAGCCCTGTGCCAGGTAGTTGATATAAAGCTTAATAAGATATATGGCCTTCCTCCCAGGAGCTCATGGTCTAGTGAAAGAACAGAGGGGTGGGAAGACAAAGAGTTTAATCCTTGAAAGAGGTAAACCCCGGAGTGATAGAAGAGCCTGGAGAGGACACTTTCTCCAGACTGAGATCAGGAAAGGCTTCCTTGAAGACCTGACCCCCTGAGTTCAGTCTTGAAGGACTTGGGGTAAATCGGAAAGGGTGGTTCAAGAAATGGCAAGCGCACACCATAGACAAAGGCACAAAGACATGAGGAGGGCAGGGAATTTACCACAGCTGGAGCTTAATGCAACAGAAAGGGTGCTGCAAGTGAGCTGCACAACCTCGTATGCTCTGAGGAAGATGTGAGCAGAAAGGAATGAAGAACACTTGAAGGATGTTACAGAAGTGACGTTGCCCTATGTGTCTGCTAGAAAGAAAAATGACTTCACAAAGAATGGCCAGAAGAGGTGAACCAATGGAGGGGAAGGCTCTTTGGAGATGAGATTGTCTAAGACTAAATGAAAGTTATAATAACAACAGAACTAGAGAGAAAGCAGTGATTTCAGAGCTATTTGCCTGATCTGATTATGGATTCGAGACTATGAACACATGATACAACATAATTTATTGGTTAAGATTGTGGACTCAGGGGTCAGGCCTAGATTCAACTCCAACTCCACCACTGTGTAACCTTGGGAAGTTATTTAATCTCTTTGAGACTCAGTTTCCTTGTCTGTAAGATGAGATAACCAATCTCACAGGGTTGAGGAAAAGGACTAAAATGTCTGAAAAGCATTCAGCATAGTTCCTATTCACATGAAAACTCTATAGACAGATGTTATTAATGTTTTATTAACACTATTAATTAGGAACCTGCTCTACCCCTCCATACCTTAGCCTCCTCCAAAATATCAGACATCAGTGTGAATGGGGAAAGACACAGAAAGGCAACCTCACAAATATTTATGTCACAATGGCTAATATCTATCTCAAAGAACACATAAGACACAAGATAGCTGGCAAAATAGTAGCTATAGCGACCTCTGGGAAATGAAACAAGGGTTAGTTTTACTTTTCTTGATGAATACGTGCTATTTACATAATAAGGAAAATATTTTTAAATAGATGTATCATGCCACAATACACTATGCAGCACCAGGGAAATGAGGCTCTTGGACACAGAAAGCACCACCACCTCTCCCCACCTCGACTGCCAGCCGTGGTAGGAGCACACGTGGTCCAAACTTCCATCATGCCCCAAGCTCCAGGAGCAACTATCCAGGGGCACAAGCCCAGAGAAACTCGGAGCACAAGCTCCTCTGGATCATGCAGATGGCCAGGAGAAGGGCCCTAGAGCCCTGGGGCCTCAGTCCTCCAGTAGCTGCTGCACCAGGCGGGAATAGAGGTCTTGCCCCTCCAAGATCTGTGCATGCTCTAGCAGCTCTCCCTCCCTGAGCACCAGGATCTGGTCAGCACTCTGCACAGTCTCCAGCCTGTGAGTGATCACCAGCACCGTTCGGTCCCCATGAGATTTCCAATCCTGCAGCTGAAGAGGGAGGATCATAATACCTCAGAGAGATAGGAACAGGGGCACCTGGGTGGCTCAGTTGGGTAAGCATCTGCCTTTGGCTCAGGTCATGATCCCGGAGTCCTGGGATCAAGCCCCAGCTCCCTGCTCAGCAGGGAATCTGCTTCTCCCTCTCCCTCTGTGCTCACCCTGCTTATGTTCTCCCTCTCACTCTTGCTCTCTCAAGTAAATAAATAAAATCTTAAAAAAAAAGAAAGAAAAGAAAGGTAAGAACAGGATGGGCACCATATCCCAATTGGGCACCATCTCTTGTAGCATCAGGTAAAGGAGGTGTGAAAGATGAAAGTCAGGAAGAGTAGATGATAGAGTCTACCCTGCACTTCTCTATCAGCTGTCCAACTGCAGGAGGCAGGTAGTAAAAGAAGCTGTGGAAGAAGGGTGTTTCCACACCCCATGTCCTCCATTCCACTCCCTGCCCCCCGGGGAAGCACAGATACCCCTCCACCAGTGATTACCCTCCACCAGTGAGCCGTTCATCTTCTCTCTGCCCAGTTCTGTGTAGGCTGATCCTTCAGGGGTGCTCCTCAGGCGCCCACTGCCCCCACCCTCCCACACCAGTACTCACGGCGGGCTCACACTGGACATCCAGGGCACTGGTGGCTTCATCCAGGATGAGGACACGTGGGTCCCGCACGAGGGCCCGGGCAATGGCCAGGCATTGTTTCTGTCCCACAGCCAACTGGTTCCCTTTCTCCCCTACATCTGAGAAAACCGAGAAATACCTTTCCTCAGACACAAGTGGCCTCGACAGCATCCTCCCCAGGAGCAGGGACAAGTGCACACCAGCAGTTCCACTAGCACCCATCAGGAGTGCTCACAAGAGAGCAGGGGCAGGGAGGACAGGGCCTGCTAGGCTGCCCTCAGAGAGGGAACACTACTACCAATGGCTGTGAGGCTGTCAGGAACAAACCAGATGGGCAACTTGAGAACTTCTGGTGCTGGAGAAGGTGGGGAAGTCGGAGCCAAACATCGGGCAAGGAAACAGCAGATAGAGTCACAGGGACACAACCCGCGCCCCCACGAAGCAGCTCCAGGTCCTCCACTGACTGAAGTTACCTGTATATAGTCCATGTTCCATCTCCTGTATGAAGCTGGATGCGTTGGCAGCCTGGGCAGCTGCCAGCACCTTCTCGTCACTGCAGCTCTGCAGCCCGTAGGCAATGTTGTCTCTCACAGAACCTGAGAACAGCACAGGCTCCTGCCCGACTGAAGCCACCTGTGCAGAGGAGATGGGAGCATGGGACTGCGCATCAACCCCCGTGGCAGGGATCCCCTTCTCCTCTTGGCCTACCTCTCTCAGAGTGGACTCCTTGGGTTTCTTCCCACTGACCCCCCCTTCCCATGCTCTCTGCACACGCTTCTTCCCTCCTTTCTTCTATCCCTCCTCCTCCTCTATGACCACCCACCTGTCGGTGCAGGTAGCCATGCTCATACTGCCAGAGGGGCTTCCCATCCAGCAGCAGCTGCCCCTTGGTGGGCTGGTACAGATTCTGCAGCAGGGCAGCCACGGTGCTCTTCCCAGACCCATTGGGCCCCACCAGCACCGTCATCTGGCCAGGACGAAGGGTGAAGGTCAGCCCCTGGAAAGGCCAGGAAAGGGTTAGAGGCTTACCTCAGTTCCCTACCCTTCTCTCTCTGTCAAAGGTAAGATCAACTTCTCAGAGGCCTTGCTGCCTGAGAGCCACGGGTCCACATTCCCTCCTTGTAGCCCCTTTCAGGCACCTTGAGGACAGACTGGTCAGGGCAGTTGGGATATGCAAAGGAGACATCCTGAAATTCCACCAGGCCCTGCAGAGTGGGAGGGGCCAGCGTCCCCGGAGGATGCAGGTTTGGCTTTCGTTCCAAGTACTGAAACACCTTCTCAGCAGCCCCTATGTTGCTGAGCATATCCCCACACATGTACACCAGGGTCTGGAAAAGAGAATTGAAGGAGTCAGCTAATCAAATGTTGCTTCACCAGAAACCAACTCCCCAGCTTTCACACACTCCCAGGCCACACTCTGCCCAAGCCAGGCTTCTCCTTCCCTCATCCAAAAAGGATTGCCTACTTTAAATGTGCAATTGGTTTTTTTTTTTTGTTTTTTATGATAGTCACAGAGAGAGAGAGAGAGAGGCAGAGACATAGGCAGAGGGAGAAGCAGGCTCCATGCACCGGGAGCCCGACGTGGGATTCGATCCCGGGTCTCCAGGATCGCGCCCTGGGCCAAAGGCAGGCGCCAAACCCCTGCACCACCCAGGGATCCCTTAAATGTGCAATTTGGATGGAATATAAAGGCAACTCAATACCCCAGTATGCCAATTTGCAACACAAAGGATAGAGAGGTCCATACTCCTGTTCAGCGCTCCTTCTATCCCCAGACCTTCCAATTACTGTTCTGTATTACTTGTGCACAGTAAGTTCTGTTTTGCCTAACTAGACAGGGAGCTCCTTAAAACCAGGCACTGTGGGCAGCCCCGGTGGTTTAGCGGTTTAGCGCTGCCTTCTGCTCCAGGGGTGATCCTGGACACCAGGGATCGAGTCCCACATCGGGCTCTCTGCATGGAGCCTGCTTCTCCCTCTGCCTGTGTCTCTACCTCTCTCTCTCTGTTTCTGTGTCTCTAATAAATAAATAAAATCTTAAAAAAAACAAAAACAAAAACAGGCACTGTGCCCACCTCATCTTTGCAGCCAACAGAGTACCTAGCACAGTTCTCCATACATAAAAGACATCTCACAAATATCTAGGAAAATTATAAAATAAAGACCAAGATGAAGTAACTATTTTTGAAATCTGGTAAATATAGGGAAAAAACTAAATGCTATTCCACCTTTCCTACTCAGACTGTACCACTGGTTTACCAAAGAGTGGATGAAGAGAAGTCTCCTTTCCTGGATAGATATATTCCAGCGAATAAATGGAGGAATGGTAAAGTGTCACTGTCTTGCAACCCCTAATAATGGATCTAGGCAATGAACATTGATGGCTGATGCTACCACAGACATACATGAGAGAGATAAAGTGTAATATATGCAGTGCATAAATGTATACATATGTTACATGTATCAGACAAGTGGAAATATAAACACTATATTTGATAAATTTTAGGAATTACTGTTTTGAACTTTTTTGGTGTGATAAGGGCTTCATGGCTATATTTTTTAAATGTTTATGTTTTAGAGACATGTATGTACCAAGGCTTTTATAGATAAAACTGTATCTTGAATTTGCTTCAAAATAATATGGGTAGGGGTACAGTTGAAATAGATTGGCCATGAGTTGATAATTTTAAAGCAGGTGATGGGTACATGCAGGCTCATTATAGGTTTTCTGGTCTTTTTGCATATGTTTGAAGTTCTCCATAACACAATCAGTTGGGATTTTGTTTCATCTGTATTATATTTTTAAGGGGAGCAAATAAAGCTCAAGGCTCACCAGAGAGAAAAATGGGGGAAAAAAGAGTATGCCCAGGCTCCTGACTCACCTGCACATAATGGCCCAAGTCCTCCTGGTAGAGCAGAAAGGAGAGCAGCCCACCTTGGGTGAGGTCCCCAGCCTGGATCTGCTGCCGTCCACAATTCAGCATCAACACGTGCATGCCCAAGTGCAGCATCTGGAGGGCAAAAAGAAAGGCACTGAAAGAGTCTGCATTCTTTGCCTTCTCCACTCCTACCACACTGAGCAGCAGGGTCCCCAGGACGCCCTGAAGTTTCCCATCACTCCCCCTGCCCCACACTGGGTCCTCCTGCCAGCCACCAGCCTCTCACCCTCTGAAAGAGTAAGTAGAGGGCATGTTCCAGGTCTCGTTGCCACCGCAGCTGCCGGCATCGCTCCACCGCCTTCTTATACAGACAGACCTCGTGCTCTTCGGCCCCAAAACTGCGCACAGTCTGCAGCCCTCCAACTGCCTCCTGCACCACCTGTCCTGCTTTTGCCACAGCATTCTGGATCTCCCGAAGCACTGCCTGCAAAAGCAGGCCAGGGGATGCAAGGGGCTGATGTAGCAGAAGACAGGAGACCACCATGTCTCATCCCTGCCCTGGGGATGCTCCACTCATTGACCTAAAAATATCAAACTGTCCTCTTTCCTCCTTCCTCACATTTCTTTCCAGAAAGACTAATGAGAAGAGAGGGAGGAAAGAAAATATGATGAGTTCTCAGTGCTGGATAGGGCAGGGGATACAGGCTTTTTCTGCTCCTTCATTTAAGGTAATTCACACCACCCTCACTGTCTGAACGAAGAAAGAAGGGATAATTTTCCTAAGGAGCCACAGCTAGCTAACTGGGACAGGGACAAGGTGGGAATGACACTCAAAATGGATCAAAAACCTAAACCAGAGCTAAGACTCTTAGAGGAAAACATCAGGGCAAAGCTTCATGACACTAGATTTGGTGATGATTTCTTGGATATGAACCCAAAGCACAAGCAACAAAGAGGGAAAAAAAAACAGATAAATTGGTCTTCGTTAAGATTAAAGAAGATTTGTGTATCAAAGGACTCTATCAACAGAAAAGGAAACCCACAGAATAGGAGACAAAATTTCCAAATCAGGTATCTAATAAGGAGCTAATATCCAGAATACTGAAAGAAGTCCTACAACTCAACAAATAAAACACAACCCAATTTTTAAAAAATGAGCAAAGAACTTAAACAGACATTTCTCCAAAAAAGATACAAAAGTGGCCAACAAGCACAGGAAAAGATGTTGAACGTTAGGGAAATGCAAATCAAAACCATGGTGGAAATAAAAATCACCTCAAAAATATAAGAATCGCTATTATTCTTTAAAAAGCAGTGCATAAATGTATACAACAGAATTTCACTCAGCCATAAAAAAGAAGGAAATCCTGCCACTTACAACTACACGGATAGACTCTGAGGGCATTACACTAAGTGAAATAAGCCAGACAGAAAGACAAATACTGTATGATCTCATTTATATGTGCCATCTGAAGAAAAAAAAATCATAGAAAAAGAGATCAGATTTGTAGTTACCAGAGACCATAGGCAGGGGTAGGGGATTGATTGGAGGAAGGTGGTCAAAAAGTACAAACCTCCAGTCTTAAGTAATTACAGGGGAATGTAAGAAAGAAGAAACAAACAGAAGATAACAAGTATTGGAGAAGGATGTGAAGAAACTGAAACCCTTGTGTATTGCCAGTGGGAATGGAAAATGGTGCAGGCACTGTGAAAACTAGTACACTGGCGGCTCTTCAAAATATTAAAAATAGAATTACAGTCAGATCCAGCAATTCTACTTCTGGGTATCTATCCAAAAGAACTGAAAGCAGAGACTCAAGCAGATATTTGTACACCACGTTCACGGTAGAATTATTCACAAGAGCCAAAAGGTGGCAGCAACCCAAGCGTCCAGCAACAGAAGAATGGATAAACAAAATGTGGTCTATACCTCCATGGAATATTAGCCTTAAAAACGAAGAAAATTCTGATACATGCTACAACATGGATGAACCTGGAGGACATTATACCAAAGTAATAAGCCAATCGCAAAAAGACAAATACTATACAGGGATCCCCGAACATCCCCACATACCTGATGGCGGACATTGTACACCTTTTCAGCAGTTATTGCCAGAGGCACCTTGAGCAGAGAGAGGAGGGCAAGTCGAGGTGACAGGCTCAGCATGAAGCCATACAACCCCACCACTTTGACCAGACTTCTCAAGAGCACATTGGCATTAAGAGGAAGCCAGCAGCTCATCAATTTGGTATCTGAGCTCAGTCTTGAATTCAGCTCCCCTGTAGAGGACAGTGCCAGTGAGGAAACCAGGTATAATGCAGAACCCCAGGGACTCCCCGTCACAACCTTCCCCATTGACAGAGCCTCCACTTCCAAACACCCCCCTCACTTGCAGAGACCAGTGGAGGCCACCTCACTCCCCTGTCCCAAAAGAGAGCACAGAAGCTCCTTGCCCTGGCACCATGGGTACAGGTGGGAAGAGAGGCTGTTTATGGGTGGAGGTAACTAAAGGACAAGAACTGTCCAGGGGAATCCTAGACCTGGACTCCAGGCCCCACCTGTCTTAGTCTCCTGGAAGAAACCAAGGTCCTGGCGCAGAAGGGAGGAGAAAAGCTGCTCCCGGACCCGCACATTGGTTCTGGACATGATGAAAGTGAAGCAGCTCCCTCGGCAGCCAGCACACAGTGAGCTGTGGAGGAAGAAGGAGATGGGGGAAGAAGGGGACACAGGTGCAGAGAAGGAGAGAATAAGCGAGAGAAGCAGAGGAGAAAGCACAGAATGAAAAGAAATATAAGGTTGGAGAAAGTGTACCATGAGAGGCAGAAGAGAAGCAGAGAGAGAGGGAGACAAGGGGAGGGGCAGGAATAAACAGAGGGAGGAGAAACAGGCCAGGGAGAGCTGGATGTGGGAACAAAATCATGACATGTACAAATTCACGAGTTTTTATGGAGCTCACTCCATGCTAGACATAGGGAAGACTATAATAGAAATTAAGAGATGTTATCAAGAGAAACAACCTATGGCTGGCTTCCATCTGGTCTCTTCAGATTGTCCCTCCAGTCTTTCCCCTCTGTCTTGGTGTCTTTCCTTCCCACCCCAAAGTCCTTCTTCCTACTTTATTGTAGGAATTGCAGCAATGAATTCCCTTGGCCACCCCTTCTCTGGAGCCCCAGAGACATGCTATTCCCTCATCTCTACTGTCCCTGGAGCTGAGGATTTCTCTTAGACCAACCATTTTTACAGCAAAACTTAAAGGAAAAATGTGAAAGCAGAGAAGCAAGTATTTCACAAATATGGTTTCTATGTTTAGAAGGCTGTTGGCACAGTCAGACATAAAATGAGGAGGGTTTGAACTCCGGCAATCACAGAGAGAATGGCCAGAAAAGAGCCGCAAGAGAAATACCTTGAAAGCAGAAACCATTGGGGCTAGTGTCTAAACATCAGAATGGCATCAACATGGGTGTTATACTATATGTTGGCAAACTGAATTTAAATAAAAGAAAGAAAATGAAAGAAAAAAAAAAAAAGAAAGAAAGGCATCAACAATACTGATGCTTGGAGCCTAGGAAACTGATTGTTTCCTTCGTGGGAATAAAAGACGGGGCCACTTTCAAGAAGACCAGAAGGAAGTATTAATACATTTGAAGCTCTGGGTATGTGCGGTGTAAGTTAAGAGTGGGTTTTATCCATTGAGAATGTCAAGGAGGCAACTGGATTACAGGATTGGAGCTGGGTGTAGAAATATGGATCTGCAGAGAAAATCAAAGAACTGAGTCATGAGGAAAGGCTGTATTTAAGGGTCCAGAGAAGGAGAATAAGTTTTGCAGGGGCAGTAGATTGGATTGGCAAGTAGAAAGGGAGTCCATAAAAACTAAATGAAGAAAGGGATCAATAATAATAAGAGGCTATTCTAAGGCCAAATGCTACAAAGAAGCAAAGAGAACTGAGGACTGAATTAAAAAAAAAAAAAAAGGCAGTGAATTGATCAATGGGAAGTACACTTTTGAGTAACTGCTTTCAGCAAACAGCAAATATGGATTGGAAGCATGATTTGGTAAATACAGGGATTGAAAGAATGAATGGATGAGTGTGTGAAATAGAATGGTGAATAAACAATTCACACATATTTTAAGTATTTTATGCTTGGTGTACAAAAAGGATCTGAAAACAGAGCTAGGAAACGGACAGCCCTGTAAAGATGAGGCGCTAGCAAATGGGTCCAGCTGAGCATCACCTACCTTCCAATGGAGAAGAGGCACATGAAAAAGATGGCGGTGGCAAAGGCGTCAGGGTTGAAATCACCTCTCAGGATATCAATGACACGACCAGAATAGTAAGGGATGACCGTCTCACCTGAGAGAGGTATGGAGGAGAACAGATGACCGTGCTGGCACCAAGGGCCCTTGCCCACCTCCGGTCCCCAGTGCCCTCTTCCTGACTCACCCAACACAGCGACAACAAGGAAGAAGAAGGCTGCGACGAGGTAAGGCAGGTCTGGCCAGGAGAGCCTCAGCAGCCTCCACATCAAGTCTGTGTTCTTCTCCTGGCCCTGCTCCCCCTCCCGGGCTTCCGGGGAGCTCAGCAGAGCCCACATTGCCCAGCTCAGCCACGCAGCCCCGTACCCCACCAGCCGCCCGCTCCAGGGGGCTGCAGCCACTCCGACTAGGGGGGCGCTCAGGAGCCCTGGGACCAGGGCCCTCAGGGAGAGGAACAGCGGAGTCTCCAGGCAGAGCGGGGGCAGCAGCGCTCCCACCTGCCCCAGCAGTCCTCCCACTTTTAGCAGCCACCAGAGCCCCCCAAGCCGCAGGGTCCCCTCCAGCCACAGGCCTGGAAGCCCCCGGGGAAGGCGAGCGCCCAGGGTCCCCTGAAGCAGCCAGAGCAGAGCCCAGTCAGCCAGCAGCAGGAAGGCCCAGGGTCTCAGGTCAGGGAACCGCATGGTGTTATCTAGGGGAAGAAGATGAGCAATTACAGAGCTGGGGTCCCCATCTTTGCCCTTATGCTCACCACCCCGACTAGGCCCAGCCTGTCCCTCGGCTCCTCATTTTACCCAGTCGTACCCCAAAAGGTCCGCCTGCGTCCCCGGGGCCCATCAGTACGTCCCGCTTATGACAGAAGGCACCCGGCCTACGGAGGGAGCCTCGTCCCGCATCAAATTCCCGTGACCCCCTCCCCGCACGCCCCTGCCCCGCCCGCCGCCGCCGCCGCCGCCGCCGCCGCCGCCGCCGCGTTCCGAGGAGCCGCCTGCGCTCCCCGCCCGGCGGCTGGCGCTGCCCGGGGGCCCGGAGAGGGGGCCGTGGGGGCGCCCAGCGGATGCGTGGGTCCGCGCTCGCGGCTTCCGGCCGCACCGACCCACCCGCGGCTTCGGGACGGCAGCTCCGGAGCGCTCTCCGCTACGTGCCGAGCACCGGGCTCTGCAACGCGCTCGCCGGGCTCACCTTCGTCCCCGCCGGCGACACTCGGCAAACTGGGGCGCCCCGCACCCAACACTTTCACTTTCGCTTCCCCAGCCGGGGCCCCGGTTCCCAGCAGGGCGACCAGCGGGGGACGCGCGACACCTGCCGGTCGCCGAAGCCCAGTGCGGAGCCCGCGCTCGCTCGCCACGCCGGGCCGGGCCGGGCCGGGCCGGGCCGCGAGCCTCCGGCGCTTAGCAACAGTTACTCCGGAACAGAAAGCTCCTGCAAGGGTTTTAAATTGTTATTAAGTGAAATAAAGCTATTTCAGGGATTGCAATGTTTTGTGATTGGAGGACAACTGGGTTGTCTTGCCTCAAGCTCTGATTCTCAAGCTCTTACTGCCTCAGGCTCTGATCCTGTGTTGAGAACTGCCTCTTCCTCCATCCAGGCGCCAGTGTTAGGGTCTGGGATCAAAACAGAGCCAGATTCTGAGCGAGAAACACTCAGATCTCTCCTAGATATAGGGTTCCAGACACGTTCACCAGGGCCTAAGTGGGTTTCCACTTGCACAGATTTTGAGCTGAAAGGCCCTGATTCTTTTTATCTTCATCTGCTCTCCTCAATACGGCACCTTGAGCAGAGCACGTGTTCAGAATGCCTCTAGGTCGTTTCAAATTATGTTCTCGGAGCACCTCTGTCATATGAGGAGAATGGACTTTGTTTCCTGGTCTATTGTACATTAAGCCCTAAACAGGATTCTATAGTTCCTGCCTGACCCACAGCCCATCTATGGAACATGCTGGTTTGTTTATCCCAGAAATAGCTCTTCAGATTGAAACTACCTCCCCAAAATAAAATCTTTAAAAAGGTGGAGTGTGGTACCTGGGTGGCTCAGTGGTTGAGTATCTGCCTTTGGCTCAGGTTCTGATCTCAGGGTCCCAAAATCAAGTCCCACATCAGGCTCTCTGCAGGGAGCCTGCTTCTCCCTCTGCCTATATCTCTGCCTCTCTGTGTGTGTCTCTTATGAATAAATAAATAAAACCTGAAGGGAAGAAGAAAGAAAAGAAAGAAAGAAAGAAAAGAAAAGAAAGAAAGAAAGAAAGAAAGAAAGAAAGAAAGAAAGAAAGAAAGAAGAAAGAAAGAAAGAAAAGAAAAGAAAAGAAAAGAAAAGAAAAGAAAAGAAAAGAAAAGAAAAGAAAAGAAAAGAAAAGAAAAGAAAGAAAAAAGAAATTTGCCTCTCCAACTCAAAATATCCCCAAAGGAAGGATCACTTGAATTCCAAACCACCCTTTTGAAATGTTACTAGTATGTTTACCAGTGAGTTCCTTCTAGTTTAAAGGCAGGGGTGGAGGGGTATTTGAAGTAGAGGATTATTAAAATTTCTCCAACCTTGCCATTCTGGGATTTTAAGAATCTCTTCAAAATGGGGGGTGGGGTGGGGGTAGGAAGCAAGCTCTGTATTCAGCTGCTAACTACTTTCAAGTTTTTTCTTTGCCTCACTCTCCCTAAGAGGTGACATTGTCTGTGCTCCTTGCAGCTCCAGCATGATTCAGAAAACCTCATTATGTCTGTCTCATTTTCCTAACCTGCTTACTTTTCCCTCATATCTCCCTCCTCGGGGAGGCAGTCCTCTTCCTCTTCAATCATGGTCTTGTCATCTTGCAATTGAGCATGACACATCATGAAATTGAACCCCTAATGTCCAACTTTGCATTCAATATCCAGTGTCCCCAAACTATTATTTGAAGTAAATGTATCATGCTTACAATCACCATAGACATGTGAAATAGAAGCTTTTTCAGTGGACTCCACAAACTCAAAGACAGTTGGTCTAGCACTCTACTCCCAGACACCCAAACCATTAATAATGGACCACACAGGAGTCTTCAGGTTGTGTCCCTATAAGGAGAACCCTGACCTAAATTAAATGGCACGTATGTGTCCACAGATCTTGACTGACCTTCCTGAGGGCATGGAGAAATGAGCTCGGAAGGAAAACCCAAGAGAAATATTTGGTGAGGCCCCATTTCGTAGGTTGGGGTTCAAGTCTCTTCTCAGGGAAAGCCTTTCTATCTCCCATCCCCTTCCCACAATCCCAGCCCCAACCCCACTCACCCAAGACACAAATGAATTTATAACCATTTTCCTTTATTCTACTTAGTGGGGCACCCAGAGGGTGGGGTAGGGGGGAGCTACCTGAAACAAGAGAACACACAAGAAGGTAAACTCTATCCTACCCCCACTGGCCCCTGGTTCTTTCCCTCAGGGCTCAGATTAGGCTTCCCTTTGCTCTGGGGTATAAGCCAACCCAAGCCCCTGAGTTGACCAGGTTTTGCCAGAAAAGGCATGCCCAGCCACCCCTGTTACTGATTGGCCTCTTGGTATTGGTGCAGTAGTTCATTGACATCTGTACTTTCCACTTTCACCCAACCATCTTCCTTCATGTGGTACACTGTAGGCAAATGAGAATGAACATGGAGTCACCTTTCACTTCAAGTTCCTGTCAATGATGTTATGTGGAAGATGACAACATCATAGGCCCAAACATACCCTCAACACATACTTTATTACTGACACTTCAATGCCCCTCTTTGGATGCCAAAAACCTCCTCCTCATGCCTGAGTGGTTCAGTCCGTTAAGCATCTGACTCTTGGTTTTGGCTCAGGTCATGATATCAGGGTTGTGAGTTCGAGCCCCTCATCAGGCTCTGCCCTCAGCGTGGGTTCAACTTGAAGATTCTCACCCTCTGCCCTCCCCGCCCACCACTCTCACACATGTGCTCTCTCTCTCTCTCTCTCTAAAATAAATAAATAAATCTTTAAAAAGATTTTCTTTCTTTCTTTCTTCTTTCTTTCTTTCTTTCTTTCTTTCTTTCTTTCTTTCTTTCTTTCCTTTTTAAAGATTTATTTATTTATCTCTACCACTCTGCCTCCTCTAACTCTCCCAATCTCAAATCCCCCTTCCCCACCCAGGAGGGTGGTAGCATTGGTTTCTTACTGTTGATAATACCGCCAGAATAGCTGTCTCGGTGGGTGGCATAAGTAATAGCCCTGCGGCCCAGTTCATAGGCCTCTTCAGGGCTGAGACTGGGCTGATAGCCACTATCCATGACCCCATAGGCATAAGTGCTCCCACTGCCAGTGGAGAACATATTTCCTGAGAGCCGAGTCCCATTTTGATCCACATAGTAGAGTCCAGGACCCTATAGGAAGCAAGAAGTTTCCAAGTTGGAGTAGAAAGGGAGTTTTTAGTAACTTACAGGTTCAAGTGTGAGCCATAAAAAGTGGATAAAAGAATAAGAACTACCCAGGAACATTTGAACTAGGAGAGCACTTTAGTAACAACCATAGAACTTTAGGGGGAAAAAGTTGGAATCAGCTATTTCAAAAAAAGGAACAAGCTTACAAAACAATGGTCCATATCTGGACCCAGAAATAGTCCATGGATATGCTGGAACAATTCTATGACCCAGTGTTCTATGTGCCACCCATCCTTTAAGCGAGGGGATGGAAGTGTATCATGGGGAATCTGGTCCCTCATCAGTTGAGGGGGAATATGAAGAATGGAGAGCACGTACCTTCTTATCCCAGCCACAGATCATACTGCCCATGGAGAGGTCCATGCCCCGGTACTGGTACACCATGTTGGAGAGCAGTTTGGAGGCTGCTGACACTGAGATACGCTCCCCGTTCCGCAGGTAGTACAGCCTGGGTACAACAGGGTGGTGGGGGCAGCAGATTCAGAGGTGGCAGGAGAAGGCTAGCTGTCTGAGCAGCCCACTTGATGTGCAGGAAATAATTAAAGAGACAAGCATTTAAGAAGAATGGTTTTGGGATCAGGGAGAGATCTGGAATTTAAAGAATCTAAACCACATAAAGAAATCCTAGTAAATGACACTGTCCCACCAGGGTTGATGATGTCAGTGCTAAATAACTGATAAATTATCTGGCTTATTGGCAAGAGTAAGCTGAGATCTGGGACAAGGTTTTTAATCACCAAAAGGCTCTTTTGTGAAATGCTACATTAGTACCAAAATGCTACATTAGCACAGGGGCGAAAGGATGAGCAGCAGTGATCTGGAGGTTCCAGGATCCAGGACTGACCACTGGGCTTAGGAGAGCAATAAGAGGCCTGGCCTACCTGCACTCTTTGGCCAGCAGACGCTCCCAGTACTGACAGTCTGCAGCACAGCCAGACATGGTGCCAAGCAGGGAAGGGTTAATCTCAATCACCTTGTTAACCCTTGAGGAGCCTGCAAGAAGATGGAGTTTTGAGAGAGGTAGATTGACCCCCACAGCTCTCCCTGTGTGTCCAAAATCAGTATCTTCTTCTGCTTTGGTGTAGATGTTGGGTTCCTGCTGAGAGGCGCCCCAGCTCCCCATATTCTACCGGGGGGAACACACACACTCACTAATATAATTCCCAGCAGTAGCCCGAGAATCCACCGCCACAATCACTCCATGCTGGAACTTGAAGGCCAGTGTGGTGGTGCCATGGACCATCTCCTTCCGAATGTTCTTTTCTCCATTCTCACCAAGGGACTGGAAGAATTCAGTGGGCTAATGAGAGAGAAAAAGCAGAGAAATGGGCACTGCAAACTTCTGAAACACAGGGCTCTAAGAAAGGATAAGGATTTACTAGGATTTGGGAGTGAGAAGATAGGCAGAAATTCTCCAACCATTAACAACCGGAAGAGTTAATAACCCATCTCTACAAGGATGTGACTTGGGAAAAGGAAAAGAAGCAGCAGGTGACGCCAGCCTTTTCCATCTTCCAACTCAATGGATAAGAAAGGAAATAAATGTTAACCATAACTAAACATTTTAAGGCCGACTTTAATGCTTTTTTTTTTCCATTCATAGGTCATTTAACCCTCACAACACGTCTTATTAATAATATCCCCCCATTTTACGGAAGCGACGCCCCAGACCTAAATGAAGTGATTGAGCCAAGACACACAACGTTGAGTGGCTGAGAGAGGCCAACAGTCAAAGTTCCCCGGTCCGAGGCACTCCACAGCCCCTAGAGCAAAGGAAAGCCCCAGGAGAAAGGCTTGGCGATTCTGGTCTCCCTCTGGTCTCCCTCCACCACACCTCCAACTCTTTGTCCTAATCTTTTCTAACCCTCAAGCGGTCAGCCCCAATTCCCACGTGGCCTCCTCCCTGGCACCGGGTTCTGGAAGGTTCTCCTTCACTAAAGGATGCCCCCTCCCCTGGGTTCCCGGCGTCTGGGTGGTCTCAAGGGCGACCCTCCACTCCTCTGCGCCCTCCTCCCCGCCTGCTAACACACACACACACCCCTTCCCCGCCCCGGTTTGCTTCGGAGCCCCGACCTGCATTCCCCGGGGGACGGCGAGCTCCGGAGCTCGGAGGGAGAAACTGTAGTGTCCGGGGTCCGAGCGCAGCTGGCTTCCCAAGGCGGGGACAGCGCAAGCCTTCCGCAGCCCTCGGGGGGCTCCGCACACCTCCAGCAGCGCCATTGTCGCCGAAGGCCCAGAAATCGTCGGAGAAGGAAGCGAAAGCGAAAGCCCCGCAGCCCTAAGGGGAGGGAACCAGAATTTCTTCCACATCCCCCTGCCCTTTCCAAGAAGAGGCCAGTGGGCGGCTGGAGACCAGGGGTATCATACTGGGAACAGGCTTCTCTCTCCGCCCTTACGGAGGTTGGGGAGCAAAGCGTGATAGACTGTCAGAAGAAGAGGAGACGGGGAGCGAGCGGCTCGAGAGCCGCCTTGGCGCGGAGATCCCGGTGGGCGCACCAGCACGCCACCGGGTGACCCCTGGAGCGGCTACGACGTGGGGTGGGGCTGTTACCGCCCCAGCGCTTAGTTAGCCTGGACCAGAAAGCTGCGAGTCAGCAAGAAGCTGGGGGCACTTTCACCTCCGGGGCTTGGGGCGTTCGTAGGAACATCATTTTATAAAAGTCGGGGAAAGAGGAGTAGGTGGGGGCAGTGAGTCTTGAGGGCAGGTTCTGGGGCAACCGGCAGCAGAATATACTCGCAATGTGGGGAAGGCGGCACCAGGGCGAGGACGCAGTCTCTGAATCTTTGGACTTGGTCCTTCAGGGCCTCTCCTCGTCCAACGGGCTCCCTAACCTATGGCCACCCGCAAGAACCGCCCTCTGTGCGCGCACCTCCTCGCAGGACTCTCGCTCCTCTGAGCGCCACCGAGGAACTCCTCTAAACGCCGCCCCTCCTTGCAACCCGGCTGGGCCTAACCTACCCGGCAACTGTTGACGTCACACACCGAGGCCCTCCCAGAATGGACGAGACTCACTAGACAACCCCGCCCATTATGCTGAAAGGACCCGGCAGGTGTCACTTCTGAGAGGGGCGAGCACTCCGGGGAAAGGACCAGGGCGGGGGAGGTGGTAAAGTCAGTTTCTCGGTCGGCGCGCTTGCACTTCCTCTAGCTACGCTCACTCCATCTTCTACTTCAGAAAGGCCAGGGCTTTCTGCAGCTGCAGCTGCTAGTGCCTGGAGGGTGCCATATCCCACTCTGGTTCATCCTAAGGGCAGACGTTGGGGCATGGGAAAGTGGTGGGGGCAACCGTAGGAAACAGAAAACTTAAGGGAGGAGATGGCCCACTTAGGACTGTGAACAGCATTGGGGCTGCTGAAGGAGGGCGACACCAGAAAAATGCATTGCAGAAGCTGATGAGCCATTTGGTATGGTATGTTGATGAGCCATTTGGTATCCTGAACACATGAGAAACCACAGTACGAAACACCAGTATCAGTTTTATTATAAATATCAAGAATCCAGAGTGTGTTATGGGTCAGCATATGACTTTAGCCATATTGGAAAGTAGCCGATCTTCCCTTCTCTGTACCTATTAAAGTTCTTATTTTCGGGTTTCTATCAACACCAAAATCCTGGCTCTACACTCAGTTACACTAAGGTGTTCTAGATCCTGTTTTCTTCCAAGAAATCTGCATCATCAAGAGTTGTTTGGAGAGGGCGCAACACTCATGGCAGAATTTTAGGTATCAGTTATGGAGCTGTGCTCTAGGATGTCACTCCTCCTAGAAGCAGCTGCCTCCTGTGCAGCTCTGGTAAGCCCTTTGTTCCCAAATTCTCCATTAGAGAGGTGAAAAGAAGGGAGGGAGATAGCCTATGCAGGTCTAAGCAGTCTTTCATTCCGGAACACCTGACCCGCCAGGAGCCTGCATCATGGTCCAGAAGCATCCCCTCCTCTCCATGAGTTGCCGGTAGGTTCCTGCTTCACAGATGGTGCCTCCTTCCAGAAAGAGGATTTGGTCAGCCTGCTCCAACAAGCTGAGACAATGGGTGATAAGAAGCACAGACCGAAAGCGCCGCTCAGGACTTTTGTACAGGAGCTGCTTCACCTGAGAAAAGACACAGACTCTGTCAAGAGCCCAGGGAGACACCTGTGTTCCAGAGCCCAGACAGCTCTCACCAGCATCACTGCCACCTGTGCCAACAGCCCCAAAGAATCGAAGATTCTTGTTCTGAATGCTTCTCTGTCTGACTTTTGACTTATTAAAGACTATTTACATGAGGTGGCAACAGTAGAATAAAAGTTAAGAGTCCTAAGATGAAACCCATAAGAAAAGAGGGAAGGGTATCAAATAGTCTCTCCTCTCTATGTATAAACTGGGAATTTTATATTGTGTTGTATTTTTTTTATATTCTGTTTTAAAAGAAACATAACTCAGTGGCAAAAAGAATGAGCATTCAGGTCAGGCAGGCTTGACTCTGGGTCCATGCTCTGCTACTCAATAACTCAATGACATTGAGTAGGTCATTCAACCTCTTTGTCCCCTTTTTATCCTCTATAGTATGAGGATAACAATGCCCCAGCTCACAGGCATTCACGATGAATAAATGAATGAGATAGTAGAAAGAAAGGGCTTAGCAGCATGTCTGGCACACAATAAAAGAGTAAGAGCTCAACTGACATTAATGTTATTAGGATGGTCAGGATGCCTGGGTGGCTCAGTGGTTGAGTGTCTGCCTTCGGCTTGGGGCATGGTCCCAGGGTCCTGGGATCGAGTTCCACATCAGGCTTCCTGCAGGGAGCCTGCCTCTCTTTCTCCCCGTGTCTCTGGCTCTCTCTGTGTCTCTTATGAATAAATAAATAAAATTTAAAAAATATATATATATATATAATTAAGATGGTCTTCTTATGTTTGGCTTCAGAGATTTAGAATCTTTAGACAGTCTCTTTGAATTGGATCTTGGGGAGCAGCTATTGGGAACTGAGGATTGCAAGGATTGATTTAGATAATTATGCTAGTACAACCATAAGTGAAGGAAGGAAGATTGGGGAGGTAGGGATATAGTAGTCACTAACAAAATGTCTCTCACCCGCAACTGGCTGTTTGCATCAAGGGCACTGGTAGCATCATCTAGGATGAGTACACGTGGTTTCCGGATCAATGCTCGAGCCAAGGCCACTGCCTGTCGCTGACCCCCTGAGAGCTGGCTCCCAGCCTCGCCCACCTCTGCAGAGACAAGAGCCAAGGTGAGGGCTGGATAACCCACACACCTCCACATATACACTCACACATATACACACCAAGGACTGATGGATACAGCTGGATAGGGAAGGTTCTGGGAAGGTGAACAAGTTCTGAGAATGAGGAAGCCCATAGGAACAAGATCCTATAGCTTCAAAGTGATGTCAGGGGGTTGGAAGAACTACAGAATAAAAGTTCCAGCGAAGATGTCTGGGAGGGGATATGAGCTGAAAAAGCACCTGTGTCATAGCCCTGCGGGAGTTCAGAGATGAAACTATGGGCTCCAGACACCATGGCAGCAGCTATGACTTCCTCCATAGTTGGCTTCTGGACCAGGCCATAGGCAATATTTTCTCTAAAACTCCTTCCAAATAGCTGTGGCTCTTGTCTCACTGCAGCCACCTAGGACAAAATACATGAAGAGTCATAGGGGCAGCCCAGGTGGCTCAGCAGTTTAGCGTTGCCTTCAGCCCAGGGCCTGATCCTGGAGATCCCGGATTGAGTCCCATGTCAGGCTCCCTGCATGGAGCCTGCTTCTCCCTCTGCCTGTGTCTCTGCCTCTCTCTCTCTCTCTCTCTCTCTCTCAATCTCTCTCTGTCTCTCATGGATAAATAAATAAAATCTTAAAAAAAAAAAGAGTCATAGAACAAGGAACATAGGAGTATGGTTATCTAGAGATTGACAACTCAAAATCTTTATTGAAAGCATATCACAAAATTACTCTCTCTCTCCTGACACCCCATCTCCACCCACGGTCTGTCATTCCCGGGTCCTCCTTTCAGAGTGCTCGGTGAGAGTGTTCAGTGAGAGTTCTCATTTGATGTCCCCTGCCCTCCCCTCTGCCATCTTCTTGCTCACCTGTGTGTGCAGGTAGCGGTGCTCATATTGGGGAAGGGGCTCTCCATCCAGCAGCAGCTGCCCCTTAGTGGGCTGGTACAGATTCTGCAGCAGGGCAGCCACAGTGCTCTTCCCAGACCCATTGCGCCCCACCAGCGCTATCACCTCACCAGGACGAAGGGTGAATGTCAGCGCCTGGAGGCCAGAGAATCAAAAAATAAGAGACACAGTAAAGCCTTTAACCTTGAGGCTTCATTGTCTTATTACATGGCATGAGGTCTTACCCCTAGGAAGAAAGGGGGGGAAATTGGAAAAACATAGCAATTCCTACTCTCCCACAGGCATAGATTTCTGTTCCTCAGGGATGAGGGCTCCCCAAGGAGTAGAGATGGATGGTGAGGCAAAGGCCAGAGCAAAGACCAAGCACCACTATGTCACACCCTTGATATCAGATGTCATGAGAAAACAGAAAGAAAAAAAAAATCCCATTCTAAATTACAAATGGAAAGAAAAGGAAGAGATAGAAGATGAGAGGCAGATTTTGCTTTAGCAGTTTCTTGGGATGTAAGACTCTTCTCCCGGAGAGCCTCTTCTCCCGTCCCCCCTTAGAAATCCAAGCCATTCTAGAGTTTGGGGCAGTTGTATGGAGTAGACGGGGCTCATCTTTGCCTTTGAGGGGTTAGGAAGTTAGGAAGGATCTATCTGGACCTTGTGTTAGGCAGGCTGAAGACAGGACCAAAGTTTAGGATGGTAGAGGTGAGAGTGAGGCTGGTGGAAAACAAGGATTGGTAAGTTGTACCTGCAGCACTGGGACATCCGGATGGTTTGGGTAGGCAAAGGAGACATCTTGAAACTGGACAAGGCCCTCCAAATTTAAAGAAGTCAAGACACCACTGGCAGGACAGCGAGGGATCCGGCCCAGGTATTCAAATATTTCCTTTGAGGAGCCCACAGCCTTCTGTACACTGGGGTAGGTGGAGAATAGTGCCTGGAGGAGAGGTACAACTACTGAGAAGAGGAAAACAAATCTGCTTGCCAGATTTATGTGATATGACAAGGATAAAGAATGGAAGGAAGGTGACACAGACGGTGACGAGACCCAGGAACGAAAAACCCTGGGTAGTGACAATGGAAGGCTCTCACCTCCACAGCTGAGGTGAACTGGATCTGGTAGAGAATAAACGTGACAAGGCTCCCGCTGCTTATAGTCCCATTTGTCACCAGCTGCCCACCTATGTATAGAATTCCCACCTTCAGCAGCATCCCTGAGATCTGTGGAAAGACCACGGGGGTGGGGGGAGGGGAGGGATTGTGGTTGAAAAATCTAGAAGGGGGTGCAAAGAAGCAGACTCATTAGCATTATGGAGATATCAAGTTCTTTTCCCCCAGGTAACAGCAGGAGGCACCACAGGGGTAAAGGAAGCATGCACCAGTGGAGGCTCCATGGAGTCTTGCTCAACTATGACTGTCCTCCCCATCACTGCTGTCGTCTTGTGTGAGGAACATGTGGCTCCTCACAAAAGGCTTTTATTAATGTAATGTCATCTACTATTCATAGCAAGAATCCTACAAACAAGGTTATACTATTCCCACTTTTAAAAATGAGAAAACATGGGCACCTGGGGGGTGCAGTCGGTTGAACATCCGACTCTTGGTTTCGGCTCAGGTCATGATCCCAGGGTCCTGATATGGAGCTCTGCATTGGGCTCCCCACTGAGCAGGGAGTCTGTTTGCCCTCTCCCTCTCCCTCTGCCCCACCCCCTGCTTCTGCTCGCTCTCTCTCTCAAATAAATATATAAATCTTTTTTAAAAAATAAAAATAAAATTAGGAAACAATCTCAAAAAAAAAACAAAAACAAAAAACAAAAAAAATAAAAAAAAATAATAAATTAAAAAAACACACACACACACACAAAAAAAGGGAACAATCTCAAGAGAAAATAAGTTACTAGCCCATGGTCACAGAGCTAGTAAGTGGCAGCATTGAGCCAGGATTCCTGAATGCTGCTCTCAGACTCTTTCAATGATGTAACAGATGTCCCTCACCCTTGGCTTCTGCTATTCCCATGGCTCTCACTAGCACATCCACATAGTCCCAGCATGATGCTGGCACAGGTACAGGAATTTATGATTCCCCGAGTTCTGCCTGAGAGGCAAAGGGAAGCCCTGTGACTGGAAGATAGGGCATCTCCCCAAAAGATGGCGCAGGGTGGATTCAGTGTACCATGGTGACATGAAGCCATCCAGCGGGTCTAAAAAAGAGGGAGGCAGTTAAGAACACTAGGTAGGGTAATTGAGCTCCAGCCTGCTAGGATGAGAACACCAAACCACTGCCGGGGTGTGTGGAGCAGGATTAATGGAAAAGGGAATGGAGTCGAGGCATCTCAGGGACAAGGGAACAGGCATTCTTCTCCAGGTGCTCACACTGGTGATCCAGAGGTTGACTGCATAGGCCAGAGCCTCCTTCTGATGGAGGGTATTCATTTTCTGCAGCTTTTGGCTAAACTTCTGGGCCTCACACTCCTCATTGGCAAAGCTCCGGACTGTGGGCATTGCTGACAGCACCTCAATGGCCACCTGGCTAGACTCTGCCAGAGATGTCTGCACCTGTGTGGCCAACACCTGCGGAGACATGGACAAGAACTGTCACCCAGGGTTGGCAAGCCATCAGGGACACTACTAGCACCTGAGTTGCTTAGTTGGAGATTAAAGGTGAGAAGAGGCAGGTAGATGAAGGAACGAGAAAGGGGCACAGTTATACCTCCTGGATACTGAAGAGTTACAGTGGAGAGGAAATTTTTACTGAGAAGGGTCACAGGGAATCATAATCTTGAGAGTGGTGATCATGTTCATAAAGATGGATTGTGGGCAGAAGTTAGAAGACACAGAGAGTATGGAGCCCAACACTGAGCAATCTGGGGACATGGACTACGGGGAAAGGGAGTCCCATGGAGATGGGGAATCACTTGAGGGTGCCAGGAAAGAAACCTCAGAGGAGTTAAATCCACCCAATCTGGGAAATGAAGGACTGCAACTCCCTCGACATACCTGGTGCCATCTTCCTAGCTTCTCAGGCAGAAGGAAAAGCAGAGGCAGGGTGACCACGGTGACCATGGTGAGGGACAGTGACTCCCAGAGCATGAGCCCCAAGAGACACAGCCCCCGTACCAGGTACCACAGCAATAGGCTCAGCTTCTCACTCAGAGACTCACTCAGGGTGGATGTGTCCTCTGTCACCCGAGAAGTGATGGCTCCTACCAGGGGTTGGGGAGAAGAGAGAGGATGAATGAGAGGTTCAGAGTGGTGGGAGGGACTAGCAATGACCCAGGGAGACGGGAGGGGGGGTGGAGGGGGGTGGAGGAGGAGTGGAGAGGGGGTAGAGGGGGTGGGAGGAACATGGTGTTCTGAGGAGGCTGAGGAGGACAAGGTAAGGGGAATAGGGGAGTTTAGGGATCTCCATGCAGGGAGAATGAGTATTGGAGAGGAAAAACCTGGCCAAAGACTTTCGTTTTAACTATAAAGAAATTGATTCCTATGTGAATTTCCATTTCTCTGACACATCTCTGTTCCTTAAAGATGTATACCCCATGCCGCACACGAGGGCGAGCTGGTCACATAACAAAGCTGGACAAAAAACAGAGAGTGCTGCTAGAAAGCAGTCCAGAAAACTCTACTGAGCTCTGGGCTGGGAATCAAAAGATGGGTTCTGTCAAGCTCATCTCTATCCATATGTGACCATACCAATTTCAGCATTTAGGGTCTGGGCCTCAGGTTCCTTCTCTGCAAAATAGGCAATTGGACTCTGTGATCTCAAAATTTTCCAGGTCTTAAATTCTATAGTTTCTATCTAAATATACGCACAGGGATATATTTATGGAAAAATCTTAGATGGAAAAATTAGGTTTTTCTGAAGGTAAAGAACATAATACTCTTGAGGTATACCAAGAATAAGAAATGACAATGTGGCAATGTGTGTGTGTGTGTGAGAGAGAGAAAGATCATGGTTATAAGTAAAAGATGGTATATGGGGAATATAAAGAGTGTACAGATGTGTAATGAGTTTCATGAAACACCTGTTTGGTTCTGTTGGAAAAACTCTGTTTCCTGGCGCAGGACAGCCTGAAATACCTCTCCCTGCACCTGGCTGTGCACACGACCCATGATGCTGTTATAGACTCCATCACCCAAGAACTCCAGCACTGCACTAGAGAGAGATGGGGAGAAGAAGGATCAGGGTGTATTCAGGGGACAGAGAGAAGGTCCCAGAGAAGTGCACTCTGGACAGCAGCACCAACTTCCAGCTCCCTCTTTTTCAGGGTCCCCCATCCTCAGCTTCCAGCTGCAGCCCCCAGACCTGGTGGTGGTGAGAATGGACATGAGCGTTATGTTTCGTGTGAAAGCAGAGGCCGTCTCATCTTGTAAAATCCAGTCAGTGAGGTGGCCAGTGAAGAATGGAATGGCCATTTCCCCTGGAGGGGAAGAGGAGGGAGGGGTCAGTCACAAATATCAGGTCTAAGCAGATCAGTTCCAACCAGACTGTCTCCTCCCCCATCCGACTCTTTCACCTGTCACCAGTATCCTGGAGCCGGCAGAAAGAGCACACTGAGGACCCAGCCCTGCACCCTGGAACCCACAACCCTGAACCCCAGCCCCACCAGACCTTCAGGGGGTTATTTAGGAAGACCAGCGGTCATAGGGCATGCTGCCCAGAAAAAAGGACTTGCCCAGGGTGGCTAGTCCTAGAAGACACTGGAGTGGTCTTCTCACGACCAGAGCCCGGCCGCCTTCCCCTGATCCACATTTCCCAGAACCCACACCAACCGATCTCACTGCCCCTTAGTAGGATTCCTGCCCAGGCTCCTGTGGCCGCCCCTCTGCCCCTGCACCCTCTTACCAAGACTGGAGAGAACCAACAGGGCCAGCAGGAGCGGGAGGCGGCGCATCTCTGAGCCCAGGCAGCCTAGAAGCCGGCGGACCGCGTCCCCTGAACCCCCCCGCCTTCCCGGCGCCCAGAGTCCGCTGAGCTTATGCCACAGGGCGGCTGCGGACAACGCTGCCAAGTAACTGAGGGCGAACACATCCAGGCGACTCCCCCAGTGCAGGAGCCTGGGGCTGTCGGAATCCCGGGGGGCTCTCCACGAGCGCAGCTCTCGGAACAAGGCAAGGCCGGGCAGGGCCAAGCCCAGCGCCGCCGCCGCGGGCTGCAGAGCCGCCAGCCATCCCCCGAGTCCCGCGCTTTCGCTTCCGGAGCCCACCGCCGCCCCGAGCACGCCGCGGGCGCCCAGCCACAGCACAGCCGCGCGGCTCAGGCCCACCACCCAGGCCCGGAGCAGGGGCGGCGCCGTGGGGACCAGCACGGAGCACACGGCGGGGAGCGCCTCCCGGAGCAGCGCCCAGTCGGCGAGAAGCAGCAGCGCCACCCCCAGCCACGCCAGGCGAGCTCGGGGCGCGCAGGGGCGCCCGCCGGGACTGGGGGGCCCTGAGCCGGCCATGGGGTCGCGCCCCGGCCTGGGAGTCTCCGTCGTCCCCGCCGGGCCGGAGGCTCGCGGTGCTGCCCGAGGCTGTGCGGGGAGAGGGCGCTGAGGCCCACGGCCGGGAGCGGGGGGCAGGGCGGGCGGCGGCGGGGTCTCGGAAAGTCCCGGCACCCGCGGGCTCTGGCCGCGCCGCCTGAAGCCTGAGGTTTCGCGGAAAGGGAAACCGAAAGCGGCCGCCGGCTCGGGAGGTCCGCCGGGCTGCAGGGGGAGGCCCGCCCAGACTATTTTGGGAGAAGGCGTGGAAAATAGATCTGAGGTTCTGGGGAGCAGCCTTGCGGCCCCACCTTCTCCATCATGCACACCCGTCCTTCCTTTCTTTGCTTCCTCTGGCGAATTCCACTTGTCGGGCTTCTCCCCGCCCCGCCAGCCTCCGGACCGTGTTACCCCAGCCCCTTCCGTCACCCGTCTCCGGGCAGATCTGCCCCGGGCAGGTTAGCGCCGGGCGCGAAGCCTCACGCAGGACCCAGGCGCCCCTAGCGGGCGGGGCGAAGGCGCGGGGCTGGAGCG